>NC_058419.1:48105824-48232563 GCF_002201575.2 Neomonachus schauinslandi | reverse complement strand
ATATATATATATCTTTATATATACATCTTCTTTAACCATTCATCTGTCAATGGACATCTTGGCTCTTTCCACAGTTTGGCTATTGTGGACATTGCTGCTATAAACATCAGGGTGCATGTACCCCTTTGGATCCCTACATTTGTATCTTTGGGGTAAATACCCAGTAGTGCAATTGCTGGATCATAGGGTAGCTCTATTTTCAACTTTTTGAGGAACCTCCATACTGTTTTCCAGAGTGGCTCCACCAGCTTGCATTCCCACCAACAGTGTAGGAGGGTTCCCCTTTCTCTGCATCCCCGCCAACATCTGTCGTTTCCTGAATTGTTAATTTTAGCCATTCTGAATGGTGTGAGGTGATATCTCATTGAGGTTTTGATTTGGATTTCCCTGATGTTGAGCACTTTTTCATGTGTCTGTTGGCCATTTGGAAGTCTTCTTTGGAAAGAATATCTGTTCACGTCTTCTGCCCATTTCTTGATTGGATCATTTGTTCTTTGGGTGTTGAGTTTGATAAGTTCTTTATAGATTCTGGATACTAGCCCTTTATCTGATATGTCATTTGCAAATATCTTCTCCCGTTCTGTCAGTTGTCTTTTGGTTTTGTTGACTGTTTCGTTTGCTTTGCAAAAGCTTTTTATTTTGATGAAGTCCCCATAGTTCATTTTTGCCCTTGCTTCCCTTGCCTTTAGCAATGTTTCTAGGAAGAAGTTGCTGCGGCTGAGGTCAAAAAGGTTGATGCCTGTGTTCTCCTTTAAGATGTTGATGGACTCCTGTCTCACATTTAGGTCTTTCGTCCATTTTGAGTCTATTTTTGTGTGTGATGTAAGGAAATGGTCCAGTTTCATTCTTATGCATGTGGCTGTCCAATTTTCCCAACACCATTTGTTGAAGAGACTGTCTTTGTTCCATTGGACATTCTTTCCTGCTTTGTCAAAGATTAGTTGACCATAGAGTTGAGGGTCCATTTCTGGGATCTCTATTCTGTTCCATCGATGTAAGTGTCAGTTTTTGTGCCAGTACCATACTGTCTTGATGATGACAGCTTTGTAATAGAGCTTGAAGTCCGGAATTGTGATGCCACCAGCTTTGTTTTTCTTTTTCAACATTCCTCTGGCTATTCGGGGTCTTTTCTGGTTCCATACACATTTTAGCATTATTTGTTCCATTTCTTTGAAAAAAGTGGATGGTATTTTGAGGGGGATTGCACTGAATGTGTAGATTGCTCTAGGTCGCATTGACACCTTCACAATATTTGTTCTTCCCATCCATGAGCATGGAACGTTTTTCCACTTCTTTGTGTCTTCCTCCATTTCTTTCATGAGTATTTTATAGTTTTCTGAGTACAGATTCTTTGCCTCTTTGGTTAGATTGATTCCTAGGTATCTTATGGTTTTGGGTGCAATTGTAAATGGGATCAACTCCTTAATTTCTCTTTCTTCTGTCTTGTTGTTGGTATATAGGAATGCCACTGATTTCTGTGCATTGATTTTATATCCAGCCACCTGACTGAATTCCTGTATGAGTTCTAGCAACTTTGGGGTGGAGTCTTTTGGGTTTTCCACATAAAGTATCATATCATCTCCAAACAGTGAGAGTTTGACTTTTTTGCTGATTTGGATGCTTTGTATTTCTTTTTGTTGTCTGATTGCTGTTGCTAGGACTTCTAATACTTGAACCATATCTTCTTGATCCATTCATCTGTTGAAGGGCATCTTGGCTCCTTCCACAGTTTGGATATTGTGGACATTGTTGCTATGAACATTGGGGTGCATGTGCCCCTTGTTTTCACTACATTTGTATCTTTGAGATAAATACCTAGTAGTGCAATTCCTGGGTCATAGGGTAGCTTTATTTTTAACTTTGAGGAACCTCTAAACTGTTTTCCAAAGTGGCTGTACCAGCTTGTATTAAGAGTTCCTTTTGTAGGGGCACCTGGATGGCTCAGTCATTAAGCATCTGCCTTCGGTTCAGGTCATGATACCAGGGTCCTGCGATTGATCCCTGCACTGAGCTTCCTGCTTAGCCGGGAAGCCTGCTTCTCCCTCTCCCACTCCCCCTGCTTGTGTTCCCTCTCTCACTGTCTCTCTTTCTCTCTCTCTATGTCAAATAAATAAATAAAATCTTAAAAAAGAAAAAAAGAGTTCCCTTTGTATTGTGCCTCAGAGAGGGTATCTGTCTTGCATATTACTTATTTTTCAATACTTTTTTAGTCTTGTAGAGGTTTGGAGTGGGATGCATTCATTGTCTTTATTAAGACTCAGTATTAAGCAGGCACTTTGTTCCTGGTATATATGGACACCCTTATTGGTGTCCCTCTCCTGGCATAGGTCTGAATCCAGAACCTATTCTTGCCCTTCTTTACTATTCCTCCCTCCTTTCCCCTTCTAGATGCAATCAGATTTCACTAGTACCCTGTGGATGACTTTGTCCCTTCTACCACAAATTATGGTTATCATTTGGTGGAGAAGATAAGAAAGTGGAATCCAGGTGGAGTTTCTTGTCCTTCCTGCAGTGTCTACTGTCACTATCCCTCATGTATGTGACACAAGGAAGAATTTATCAGGACTCTCCCAATCTAATTTGTGATCACCAAGTGGGGTCTGTGATGAAAAAGCATGAGAAATAATGTGGACTCTCTGTATTTGTAACCAACATGGGTCTCACACTATCAAATAGATAGTTTACTGAACTCCACTTATTTGCCAATCATTCCATGTGAACTACTTTTACTGCTGTCCCATTGCATCTTGCCCAAATAATCCAGTGCTTAGATCTCATCTCCCCCAGAAAGTGCCTGTCTTTATCTAGGTTCTGGGATTCTTGATTGTCTTAATATGTCAGTACTATGATGGATTGAAGAAAAGTTGTGAACTTGCTCTTGGTCCAGCTTCTTTCACTGTAAAGTCAAGAGTAATTCTCTCCCTGTCTTTCATATCTAAATGAATAACAGAAGTGCCAATCTTAATAATTTTTATTCTTAGTTTTTAAAACTTAAAGTCTCATTGTTTCCAAATTTTAATCAAGTGTTCCTAGGCTTTTTGCTATGCTGGCATATCTCCTCCTCTTTCTAAGGTACCAACTATCAATAAGCCTCATATATTTGTTCTTTCTGGATATCACCACCTACATGAGCCAGCAGCAATATCAAAAGCAAAACAATAATCTCTTCCTTCCCATATAGGTGTCTATTTTCCCAATATATTTATTTTGTAAAATTAAAAGAATGAAAATGAAAAACTATATATACTGTATCTTAAAAAATGTTATAGTTAAAATTTTATCTAGCTATGATCTTTTTTTGGAAAATGAATCCAAATGCAAATAAGATTGTTGATGTCTACAATGCTAGCTTACTAAAGGATGTTTGTGATGCTATGAGTTTAGCATTGTCTACAAAACTAAAACTTTTTTATCTTTTCATATTGCTTACAAGAATGTATTTCCTGGATTCTGGATTTTGATAATGAATATACAGAAAAAAAAAGTAGAAGCTGCAAAATCAGGTAATTACCAGTTGTGCAATTTTGGGTAACTAATTCAACTATTCTCAGACTGTTATTTTAATACTTATCATACTTCCAATTTAGCATGGGTTGCAGTATCAAGTAAAATGTTATGGGCAAAATGAAATGGAATCAAACTTTTCTTTGCTTTGAAATGAATTAAGTGTATTGCTAAGTCACACAGTAAGTTCTCAACTCAAATACCAGTATTCTGGAGCTGGCTCACACATGCTCACGAGATCTGATTGTTAAATTTCCAGGAATTTTGTAAACTGGTACTGCAATTATTAGAAGCTTAAAATTGTCTCATGGTAGAAGTGCTTATACTAGAAAATGCTACAAATCAGAGGTCCTTTTCCTCTATTAGAGAACCACTTTACCAGCAAACCATTGCATATGCCTGGGCAACTCAGGCATATGAAAACCATAAAACCTCATATGGATTAAACTGAGCTCTCCATCTAACAGCTTGTTCATGATCAGAAAAAATAGATCAGTTGGTTGACAAGTAAAAATAATGATGGGTCATTAGTCCATCTTATTCACTGTATAATAGCAATGTTCATAGAAGTATGACAAAGTAAGGCAGTCTGGCTTTTTCTTCTCTGATGTTACTAAGCAACTTCAGGTAGATCTGCATTTACAAGTAATAAAAGAAGCACAAAAATTTACAAAACTATCTTATGTAAATTAACTAAAAACTGAAGACGTACAGAATAAGGGTACAATTGTAAGTGTAGAATGTTGTGAAGTGTTAGACATAATTTTTCTGTAAGAGAAATTTTAATTTCAATTTTGACAGCTTTAATGTTTTTAATTTTATTCTAAAGTAAATAATGCTATTTATTTATTTATTTTTATTGAAATATACTTGACATACAATACCCTGTTAGCTTCAGGTATACATCATAATGATTCAATATTTCTATACATTATGAAATGATCCCCATAAATCTAGTTACCATCTGTCATTACACAAAGTTAGTACAATATTATTGACTATGTCCCCCATGTTGTACATTACATCCCATGATTATGTTATTTTATAACTAGAATTTTGTACCTCTCAATCCTTTTCATCTATTTCACCTACTCTTTAATTTTAACAGATTTTTATTGAATTTCAGGAAAAGAATCCTCAAATTATCTTTTTCTCTTAAAAGAAAGGTTTGTTTGTTCTTACAATATAAACTTAGTACCACAGTCATTATAGAACATTTGGAAGTAGTAAAGTAGCAGAAAAATACATCACCCAGCTTTCACCCATAAAGATAACCACTGCTAGTATTTCAGTCTGTTACATTCCAAATTTTGCTTTATTTTTCTTTTCTCTTTTATTTTGAACTTATATTTTTCCACTCTTTGCATTACATATACTTATAATCATATGACATGTAGCATATATACATATACACTTATGTACATAGTTTTGAAATGAATTCATATTATAAAAGTAATATATTCTTAGTGTAGAAAACACAGAAGAGTACATTAAGGAGAAGTACATTAAAATAAGGAAAATATAACCTAAATTATGTTAATTATATTAACAAGATTTTAGGAAAATCCACCAAAGTGTTAACAGGGTTTATTTCTGGGTGGTGGTGATTTTTAGTCTTTTTAAAATGCATAACATAAAAATGCATTAACATAATTGAGAATAAATTGTATATACAGATAGTTAAGCATAGTAATTATAAACATTCACAGGTATTTGGTGAAAAATAGTGAAAGAAGGCTTGTTACAGAAAATAGCTACCAATTGCAAATTGTTCCTCTTGCCCAATTAAAAACAAGCTGTTTAATATGTTTTTATAATGCAGAAAAATCACTTCTCAAGTATTTTGATAATGAAAATGGTTACTATATTCCTATGCAATTTTACTTTTGTGGAGTATTTAAAAACAAGTTTCTTGTTTACAAATTTTCCTGGCAGAATGCAAATGTAGCAATGATTGTTAAATATTAGAGCAAAATACTACTTCTTGTTTTTAGTGGTCAAAAATACACACAGAGATTTTAAATGCTTACTGGGTGAATATTTTAAAGTAACTCACTTTCTAAGATAGAAAAATCAATTCCAAATACAAATGGAAAATCCCGTATGCCATGCACAGCTTAGGGCAAAGGCTACTCAATTCTCTCAGCGATTTTGTGACCAGCTAAGCACATTATGCTGCATATTTTATTTTCCTTGGTCACCTTCTGTGGTAGGCAGAATTCTAAGATGGCACAGAAACATTCTTGCCATTAGGTATACACATACCTTCCTCGTTTTACTCAATGAGACACTAATCTAAATACTGCTAGAAAGGGATTTTGCAGATGTAATTAAGGTCCCAAATCAATTGACCTTAAGATAGGGAGATGATCCAGGTGAGCTTAACCTAATTAAATTAGCTCATTAAAAGCAAAAAGCGTTCTCCAGTTGGTGAAATAAGAGGGTACAACTAGGTCTGCTGGGAACAAAGCAAATATCCATGTTGTTATCTATTTATGGGTGCCACATAACAAAGTACTGTGAGAGTCCTCTAAGCATGTAGAGAGTAATCCCTACTGACAGCTAAAAGGAAAACAGAAGCCTCAGTCCTACAATCATAAGGAACTGAATTCTGTCAACCGGTGAGCTTGGGATAAGACTCTGAGCCATAATTAGAACTGCAGCTTCTGCTGATGCCTTGATTTCAGTTGGTGAGACCCTGAGCAAACTATCAATCCATATCATGCTCAGACTTCTGACCTACAAAAACTGAGATTTAAAAAAGAGAAAGTTGGGTTGGACTTCCTTGAAAATCCCTTTAGAAATGGAGAAAATTCAACTGGCATGCATTTTTTTTTTTTTTTTTTTGCTACTCTCCCTTCTTTCTTCCAGGCTAAAACTTAGTTGCACTATATTTTTGGCAGGGGATTTGAAAAAAAGTAGCTATCTTACAAGTAGACTAGATTCACTTCTAATGACTAGTGGGCCCCCCAAACAAATGAAGATTGAAAACATTGATGGCAGTATGAAGGCCCCACATTAGCTCTGAATTGTCTACCTATAGGTTTCTACTTATGTCAGAAAAACAAACCAAAAAAAAAAAAAAGCCCTGTTTATTTGTTTTTATTTGTTTCTTTAAATTAAGTTTTCTGTTACATATAGCTAGACCTGTTCTTATACAGCATACTTTACATTAATTAATTAAACAAGCACAACAGCATTGTAAGGTGAGTAAAATTATCTTCATTTTAGAAATGAAGAAACAGTCATGGAGAGTATATGTAAATTTTCTAAGGTCGCACAGCTACAGAAGGAGCCATCATTTAAACCTAGACAATTTAGTTTCAGATTCCACACTCTTTTAACTCCAATGCCATACTGTCCAATTCTATGCTAACACTTTCAAATCAGTAGTTTTCCACCATAATGTAGATTCTTGCTCTTTTGAAGTTTTTGCAATATGGCTATATTGGCCTGGAATAGTCACATTCCTGTCATGTACTCAGCTTCTAAAAAATTACCTACATTTATCGAAAACTTTGACGTGTTTTAAAATCTGTATCTCTAATCTAGACCTTGTTATTTATGTGCATGCATTCCTTGAATTTTTTATCTTCAGAGTCTCACTGCACCATTTAGCCACACATCCATCACATTCAATGGGTATACTGTACAGCCTGTAAACCTTTACAATGACATTGCCTCTGAAATTTTGAACTCAGATATTTCATCATGTGACTACATGTTCTGCTCATCTATTCTCTCATTCAATCATTCCTAATATATTTGTTCCTCTTACTCAGGTCACTGAAGCCTACTACATTTCTCCCATCTGTCAACCATTCATCCTCTTTTAATTGATTTTCATATTCCATCTAAATTCTTCAACTTATCTTTCAATCACTTCTGTGCCAATATATTCAAATTCATTGCTTGTATCCCATTGTCCTGGTAGAACTCTACTCCTGCAAACTTCATACAGATTGTTAATCAGGAATAGAGAAAAGTACATAATCATGAAGGAGAACCAATAGAAATCCATAGTCTACAAATTTATCTTGGACTTTTCCTTATCCATAATAAATTTTGAAACTCTCCATTTTTCTCAAAATTCTAAAATTTTTATTATCACTTTTACCAGACACCTTTCCTTCTAATTCAGAGAGAAAATGAACAAGCCAAATGAAACCCCCCTTAAATTTCTTCTACCAAAGCTATTTATGTATACCATCCTTACACAGTCCAAGTACCATTTCAGCTCATGTCAATATAAAAATTTTAATTGGATCCTTAAATATCTTCTCAACTTATTTTCCCCCAAATTTTCCTGTTCTTTAAGGTAGTAGAATTTTAGGTCAGTTCTCAGTGTCCTTTTTTTATAATTTTATGAAAATTAGGGTATATTAAGCAAATACATTTCTTTGTTTTAGTATATGTTTGAAATCACATCCTTGTTTTAATTAAATTAAAATTTCTTTTTATTGTTGTTTTTTTGCTTATTTATGTAGAATTCAGAATCAAGAGAGTAAGAACATGCTCCTACATTACTATCTTTACTAAATGTTGCAGGTCTTTTAAATTTTTAATTAGGAAAGATTGCTTTTATTATTATAGTTGTGACCAAACTTTTTCAGTTTTCTTCTTGTAGTAGATCCCATTCTTTCTCTTTCATATTTACATACAGTGACATCACATTTATCTCTTTGTTATTAAGGACTACATTTTCAATATCATTGATTTAATTAAAATACACACTTAATTATAACTTTTACAGCCTCCAATGCAGATCTCATTACTCATTTAGTTTTTTTAATTTTCCCTGTAGTCCTTCTTATTCTCATCTTAATCAGTTATCTATTCATAGCAAATTGTTCTCTTTTTAGCTTTTTATCATTTCAGAAACCTTGAATATGTTTTGTTTTGATAGAGACTGTAACAATGTTCCACTCTTTCTGGTTATTTTAAGAGGTTATTTACAAAAAAAAAAGAGGTTATTTACCAAATTCATTTTTATTTTTGAAATCTCTGGGAAAGTAAAGAATTTCTTCACAGGGTCTGTGTTGTTTTGTTATTGTTGTGCTGCTTTCTTTTCTATTCATTCTCAAATGAAGCTACTGCTATATAGTTTCTATACTGGAAATTACTTGGCTGCATTCTCATTCCATTTAATTCTGGGAAAATCCCTCTCTTAAATCTACATTGGGAAATGAATTAGATATGCTCAGTTCCTGGTTCAGTTTTCTGTCTTTCATTTAAGATTCATACAATGAACTGGAAAAAAAATCCTATTTCCATTGATTGGATTTCAGATATTCTAAAATAAACTATAATGAAAAGTGCAATCTCTCACCCACACCTTTCACCAGACTTTTCATGTCATCGTGCCTTTCCCATCCCCCACCTTCAACACCATTTGGTTGGAATAAATTATTGGAGATTCTAAGATTCAAGGTACCAGAATGTATTCTCCCCCTCCTAACAGGTCAGTTGTTTTCTTTAAGTTTCAGTCTATGAATTTGGTACAGGTGCACAGGGAACAAAACAGGGAACTAAAACTGGCTTCTTCAAAGACATTGTGCATTGCAGGGGTTATGTGCTATAGATACAGACCTTCTGTAACTAACAGAATGTTCTTTCTTAAACATTGCTTTCATCATATTTCATCACCTAAATAAGAACAATCTATTCCTATCTCAGCACTTTTGCTTATACTATCTTTTTTTTTCTTCCTTTCTGCCTGCCCCTTAATTTTTAAGTCAGATTACAAAGCTTATGTTTGTTGGCAAGATTCTGTCTTTTGAAATGCATAGCACTTATTTTTCAAACTCTATGCCCTATAGGAAGTAAGCTCCATGAAAGCAAGAGTTGTGCTTAACTTGTTCTCCTTTCCTTTTTATTCTGTTTTACTTGCCAGAGCCTACAAAAACCTGTGTCTTATGCTCATTTTTATCTCAAAGACAATGTGATTCTTATTTAGAATTATCAACAAGTATTTGTGAAATGCACAGATTTTGATTGAATGAATGCCTTTGTCATAGACTTTGAGAATTTTTCATATTACATATTTATGAGAACTAACCTGTATCTTTCTATAAAGATAGATCACCATCACAATCTCAAGTGATAATTATTTTTTCTATATTTAAGAAAGTATTGTAGGAAATATACATTTATAATGCTATGTCTCTATTGGAACTGATAAGTAGTATTACTGTACTGAAAAAGTGGAAAGAAAAAGAAAAAATGGTTTCAATTTCTTTGAGGAAAAGATGTAAGGTATATTATGTACTTCAGAAATATGTCTGAAAATTGCTCAGATAAAAGGTTTGCTTTTGTAATGTTTATGTTTTTTATTTTAAATAGTGAGGGAGCACCATACCATATTCTAAAGAATACTGGAGAGCTCTCCAAACCTGAATTTCAATCTGATCTTTGCTACTAACAGAACATGTGACCTCAGGCAAGTCACAAAATTTCTACAAGCTCAGTTTCATCATTTATAAAGTGCATATTCCTACCAATCACAGGGTTTTGTGAGAAGCAAGTGAAATAATAAACATTAAATAACTTAAAACTGTTAAACATTAAATATAAGAAATTATTATCATTACCAATAAATGGTCAAACGAAGAAATCTCAGTTAAAAAAAATGAGAATGATGTGATGCCAAGTGCCATGCAATACCTTATTAAAATCCTGAATTGCAAGAGATAGCAAGCTTATTAATAGAGAGTTGCCAGTGTCTCTGTGTCCCAATTTCATATTCCGTCAGGAGAAAAGCTGTTTGACTTTTGTCTAACCAATACAGTACTAGTTTGTTCAGCATAGTGCCAGGTCAATCTGTCTACAAAGTTATCAATCACTCAGAATATTTGACTTAAATATCTCAATCTTAGTGACTTCTTAAAACCATGCCCAGTGCACACAACTCCCTTAGATTGTCTTTGTTCTTATTGGTGGAATGTTTCTATTAAAGAAATTTAGTTAAGACACTGTTTTAATGTTTGAAGCACCAAGTTAAAGTCAACATATTAACATTTCATTAAAATATTCTCATTTTCACATATACAATATATGTATATGGGATATATATATAATATATATAATATATATATAATATGTATACAATATATATACAATGACAATATTTTTTCACTTAGAGAACTGAAAATTTGATAGTATATTGAAAAATATCTTGACGGTATATTGAGAAGGAGCTTCCCACAGAAATATTGATTGCATTAAGAATTCGATCCTAAATATACATGAACTATTATGGATGCATCAGTCATGTATGAGAGATGAGTTTTCTTCATACAGAGCTACTTGAAGTTTTTTTGAATGTTAGTAGTTGAAAAACAAAGTCAAGCCAAGCATCTCTTTCCAAGGACCAAATGTTACACATTTTGAATTGCCAGTTATATTTTTGTCAAATAAGTAATTTGAAATGACGATAAACCTCTTAACTAAGTTTATTATCTGGTTAACCACAGTCAAGGCTATTAAAATTAAATATACAAATGCACACCGAAAGGCATATGCTTTCTTTGTGCAGGTGACAGATGACCTTCATTATCATTAAAAATTACTAACATGTCAAGTAAATTACCATTTCCCAGCATAATTTTCATTCATTTTAGCTTACTGCCTTATTCCTTTTTGTAAGTACTGACCTAGAAGGACTACTTTCTCCCCTTGTCTATTCTTTATAAGCCAATATACATCTTCTATATACTCATAAATCTAGGTGTCAACCATCCCAGGCTATATCTTCTTCACTACACTAAGGCAAGATTGGCCGCCTGAGTTGTTTGTTTGTTTTGCATTGTTTTTAACTAAAGCTTAATTTAACATTTATAAACATATAGACAATATGTCACATACTTTTCTTCTATTCTGTACTTGTAAATCAATCATCCTAGTCACTAACATGGGGAAAATCACCAATGACTGTTAAAAGTACATTAATTAAAATGATTTTAATAATTCTTTCAGGTTTATCAAAGATCTATTATGTATAAGACACTATACTAAGCGCTTTGGGAACTTTGAAGGTAAAGTAAATATGACATACCTCCCTAAAGACCTACAGTGCAATAAAATAGATAAACATGAAAAAATATAGTATAAAATTGATAGGAAACAGAATGCCTAAGAGGAAGAGTTTACTTCTATCAAAGAATATTTTTGGATTAATTGTATTTTTTAAATTATAAAATGTATCTTTTTTTAAGTTTAAATTCAATTAGCCAACATATAGTACATCCTTAGTTTCAGATGTAGAGTTCAGTAATTCATCAGTTGTGCATAATACCCAGTGCTCATCACATCATGTGAATGTATCAGAAACACAAAAAATGAATAATAATATATCAATTACTCAGGGATCCACTACCCAGATTTAATAAAAGATAATATTTTACTATCTTTGCTTCAGGTCTATTTGAAAATAAATAAATCATTACAGATGGAGGAAGGCCCTTTTGTGCTACTCACTGATTCCAAATTGCTTCTTTTAGAAGTAACCACTAAATGTGGTGTAGTATTCTTTTCCATGTTTTTATATTTTTTACATTAACATGTACTCATAAACCATATACCTATATCTATAAGGAATTGGCAAGTGCAGTTTTAACATTTATGTAGTTACTTATATATTTTTCATAGCTTGCTGATTTACTCAACTTTTTATATTAGGGGTATCTATGTTTACAAATGTAGAACATTTATTCACATTGCTATATGATATTCCCTTGTGTGAATAAATATACCACAAGTTATCCATTTTACTATTTATGGATATTTGTGTCCCCAATTTCACTTCAATGAATATCCCATTATTTGTTTTATTGTATGTTTGTCAGTGATCTTAAGCTATGCACTGGACTCTTTGCTATTCCTCATATAAGTTAGTCATGCTCTCATCTTAGAGCCATTGCACTATTTCTTCTGACTGGGATGCCCTTCTCTTTGACTACCTAAGTCACCTTCTTCAAGTCTTTGCTCAAATGTCACATTCTCAATGAGGTCTGCTCTGACTGCTCTATATCCTGGTATTACTGGTAACACTTTTTTTTTGAGCTACTTTTTTTTTTTGCACGACCCCTATTTTTACCTGTTTTGACTATTGTTTGTCTTCCCTACTGTTGTTATTATGTTGCTGTTGTGAATGTGATTTTTTTAAGAGAGACAGAGAAAGCAGTGGGGGAGAGGCAGAGGGAGAGGGAGAGAGAATCTCAAGCAGAATCTATGCCTAGCACAGAGCCCAAAGTGGGGCTCAGTCCTGCAATCTTGAGATCATGACCTGAGCCAAAATCAAGAGTCAGACACTTAACTCACTGATCATTACCCAGGTTCCCTGAATGTTATCTTTTTGATGGTATATTTTCTTTATGGATATGGATGAACTTCAGGAATTTAATTGATTTTTTTATTTTCTTGATTTTATTTGATTTTCTTGATCTTTTATCCACCTTCCTTCCTGGAGTCAATCATTCAATTCTTAATTTTAACACATCTGTAGATTTTCTTAGAATGTTTATGTAATCATATTGCTACTGAATAACAATTTTGAGTCTTACGTTTTAATCTTATTACCTATCAATTATTTTATCTACTACAATTTCAAAAAGAAGTGGTGAGAGAAGGCATCCTAATCTTGTTAACAATAATTGATTATATTTTCACCATTAAGTATGAGAATTAGTATGCATTTTGATGAAATTTCTTTATCAAAAGAAGTTTCTTTCTATATCTAGTTTGCTAAGATGTCTTAACAAAGATAAGTGTTCCATGTAAAAGGATTTTTTTTTAAGATTTTATTTATTTGAGAGAGGGAGAAGCAGGCTTCCTGCTGAGCAGGGAGTGCTATGTGGGGCTCAATCCCAGGACCCTAGGATCATGACCTGAGCTGAAGGCAGACACTTAACCAGCTGAGCCACCCAGGTGTTCCATAAAAGGATGTGTTTTAATGCAAACACTGAAAAGATAGTATGTTCCTGTGGCAAATTTTATATTTATATATGTTATCTGAAATTATACATATTAAATTAATATTGTATCTAATATTATATACAAATTAACTCTAATGGATCACAGAAATAAATGTAAAATTTTATAGTATAGGGAGGCCTGGGTGGCTCAGTCAGTTAAGTGACTGCTTTTGGCTCAGGTCATGATCCCAGGGTCCTGAGATCAAGTTCTGCATCAGGCTCCTTGCTCAGTGGGGAGTGTACTTCTCCCTCTGCCTGCCATTCCCCCTGCTTGTGTGATCTTTCTCTCTGACAAATAAATAAATAAATATTTTTTTTAAAAAAGTATAGTATAAAACTTTTAGTAGAAAACATAGGAGAGGAGGTCCAAGATGGCAGAGGAGTAGGAGATCTAAATTTCAGCTGGTCCCAGCAATTCAGCTAGATAGCTATCAAACCATTCTGAACACCTACAAACTCAACAGGAGATTGAAGAAAAAAATAGAAGCAACTCTATGAACAGAAAAGTGATCACTTTCTTCAAGGTAGGATGTGCAGAGAAGTGAACCTGCGGTGATATATGGGAATACAGACTGAGGGGGAGGGAACCTCTACCAGTGATGGAGCAGAAGAGCACAAAATCAGAAATTTTAGAAGTTTGCTCCAGTAAGGGACATCACTCTGGTGGCTAAGCAGAGGGTGGAACACTCACTGAGACAGTGAAGCCTCTGGACGCTCGGGGTCACAGAAAAACTGGTGTTGCCTGAGTATAGCAGAGCTTCCTGGTATCAAAGTGGAGAAGCCAGCTGCAAAGATGAAACTGAGGAGTGGGCTCTCAGCTTGGGGTTGACATAAACAAAGATCTGAGGCAAAGTTGAGCCACTGCTCTTTGAGCCCCAACAAGGGGCAGATCCAGGGAGACTCCCCTTCTTCCCCCAGGGAGGAAGGAATATGCTGGGTTTGGAGACTCCAAACAAGGCCTTGTGCCAGAGATAAAAATGATTGGTCACAGGCCAGGTGGGCACAGAGTGCAGACAGAGACCATGGAGACAGAGTGATTGATTGCTTTTCTCTGAGGGCTCACTGAGGAGGGCGACCCCAAGCTCTTGACTCCTCCAGGGTCAGAGATTGGGAGGCCACCATTTTCATTCTCCTCCTCTAAAGCTGTGCAGAAAGCCTTCAGGGAAAAAAACCTACAGAAAGCAAATGGAAGCAGATTACTTAGCCTGGCCTCTGGCAAGGGCACTGCAATTCCGGGGGTAAAGACATTTGAGAATCAATGCAAGATGCCCCTCAGGTCCCAACTGGTACCAAAAGATTGAGATCATTCCCTGCATATTTTTAGAACACAATGCTTTGAAACTGGAACTCAATCACAAGAGGAAAGTTGGAAAAAACTCAAATACATGGAGATTAAAAAGCATCCTACTAAAGAATGAATGGGTCAACCAGGAAATTAAAGAAGAATTTTAAAAATTCACGGAAACAAATGAAAATGAAAACACAACTGTTCAAAATCTTTGGGATGCAGCAAAGGTGGTCCTAAGAGGGAAGTATATAGCAATACATGCTTTTCTCAAGAAACAAGAAAGGTCTCAAATACACAACCTAAACCTACACCTAAAGGACCTGGAGAAAGAACAGCAAATAAAGCCTAAACCCAGCAGGAGAAGAGAAATAATAAAGATCAGAACAGAAATCAAATAAATAGAAACCAAAAGAACAGTAGAACAGATCAATGAAACTAGGAGATGGTTCTTTGAAAGAATTAATAAGATTGATAAACCCCTGGCCAACCTTATCAAAAAGAAAAGAGAAAGGACCCAAAAAAGTGAAATCATAAATGAAAGAGGAGAGATCACAACCAACATCAAAGAAATATAAACAATTATAAGAACATACTATGAGCAAATATATGCTAACAAATTAGACAATCTGGAAGAAATGGATGCATTCCTAGAGACATATAAACTACTAAAGCTGAACCAAGAAGAAATAGAAAACCTGAACAGACCCATAACCAGAAAGGAAATTGAAGCAGTAATCAAAAGTCTCCCAACAAACAAGAGCCCAGGGCCAGATGGCTTCCCAAGGGAATTCTACCAAACATTTAAAAAAGAATTAATACTTATTCTTCTGAAACTGTTCCAAAAAATAGAAAAATAGAAAAAAATTGAAAGTAGAAATGGAAGATTGGTTCAACACCCACAAATCAATCAATGTGATACACTACATTAATAAAAGAAAGGACAAGAACCATATGATACACTCAATAGATAAAGCATTTGACAAAATGCAGCATCCTTTCTTGATTAAAACTCTTCACAGAGTAGAGATAGAGGTTACATACCTCAATATCATAAAAGCCATCTATGAAAAACCCACAGCGAATATCATTCTCCCATCCAAGTACTAACCAGGTCCGACCCTGCTTACCTTCTGAGATCAGATGAGATCGGGCACATTCAGGGTGGTATGGCCATAGATACAAAAATCATTCTCAATGGGGAAAACCTGAGAGTTTTTCCCCTAAGGTCAGGAACATGGCAAGGTTGCCCATTATCACCACTACTGTTCAACATAGTACTAGAAGTCCTAGCCTCAGCAATAAGACAACAATAAAAATAAAAAGCATTGGAATCAACAAAGAAGAAGTCCAACTCTCACTCTTTGCAGATGATATGATACTTTATGTGGAAAACCCAAAAGACTCCACCCCAAAACTGCTAGAACTCATACAGGAATTCAGTAAAGTAAAAGGATACAAAATCAATGCACAGAAACCAGTTGCATTTCTATACACCAACAAGACAGAAGAAAGAGAAATTAAGGAGTCAATCCTATTTACAACTGCACCAAAAATCTTAAGATATCTAGGAATAAATCTAACCAAAGAGGCAAATAACATGTACTCAGAAAACTATAGAATACTCATGAAAGAAATTGAGAAAGACACAAAGAAATGGAAAAACGTTCCATGCTCATGGATTGGAAGAACAAATATTGTGAAAATGTCTCTACTACCTAGAGCAATCTACACATTTATTGCAATTCCTATCAAAATAACATCAACTTTATTCAAAGAAATGGAACAAGTAATCCTAAAATTTGTATGGAACCAGAAAAGACCAGAGGATTGTTGAAAAAGAAAAGCAAAGCTGGCGGCATTACAATTCAGGACTTCAAGCTCTATTACAAAGCTGTGATCATCAAGACAGTATGGTACTGGCACAAAAACAGATGCATAGATCAATGGAACAGAATAGAGAACTCAGAAATGGACTATCAACTCTATGGTCAGCTGATCTTTGACAAAGCAGGAAAGAATGTCCAATGGAAAAAAGACAGTCTCTTCAACAAATGGTGTTGGGAAAATTGGACAGCCACATGCAGAAGAATGAAACTGGACCATTTCCTTACACCACACACAAAAATAGACTCAAAATGGAAGAAAGACCCAAATGTGAGACAAGAAACTATCAAAATCCTAGAGGAAAATACAGGCAGCAACCTCTTCGACCTCAACTGCAGCAACTTCTTCTTAGAAACATCGCCAAAGGCAAGGGAAGCAAGGGCAAAAATGAACTATTGGGACTTCATCAAGATAAAAAGCTTTTGCAAAGCAAAGGAAGCAACCAACAAAACCAAAAGACAACCAACAGAATGGGAGAAGATATTTGCAAATGACATATTGGATAAAGGGCTAGTATCCAAAATCTATAAAAAAAACTTATCAAACTCAACACCCAAAGAACAAATAATCCAATCAAGAAATGGCAGAAGACACTAACAGACATTTCTGCAAAGAACACATCCAAATGGCCAACAGACACATGAAAAAGTGCTCAACATCACTCGGCATCAGGGAAATACAAATCAAAACCTCAATGAGATACCACCTCACACCAGTCAGAATGGCTAAAATTAATGTCAAGAAACGACAGATGTTGGTGAGGATGCAGAGAAAGGGGAACCCTCCTACACTGTTGGTGGGAATGCAAGCTGGTGGAGCCACTCTGGAAAACAGTATGGAGGTTCCTCAAAAAGTTGAAAATAGAGCTACCATACGATCCAGCAATTGCACTACTGGGTATTTACCCCAAAGATACAAATGTAGTAATCTGAAGGGGCACCTGCACCACAATGTTTATAGCAGCAATATCCACATAGCCAAACTATGGAAAGAGTACAGATGTCTATCGACAGATGAATGGATAAAGAAGATGTGGTATATGTACACAATGGAATTTTACGCAACCATCAAGATAAAAAGCTTTTGCAAAGCAAAATGAAATCTTGCCATTTGCAATGACATAGATGGAACTAGAGGGTATTATGCTAAGGGAAATAATCAGAGAAAGAAAATTATTATATGATCTCACTGATATGTGGAGTTTGAGCAACAAGGCAGAGGATCATAGGGAAAAGGAGGAAAAAATGAAACAGGACAAAACCAGAGAGGGAAACAAACCATAAGAGACTTAATCTCAGGAAACAAAATGAGGGTTGTTAGAGTGGAGGGGTGGGTGGGAGGGATGGGTGCCTGGGTGATGGACATTAGGGAGGGTATGTGTTGTGGTGAGCACTGTATATTGTGCAAGACTGATGAATCACAAACCTGTATCCTTGAAACAAATATTACATTATATGTTAATGAAAAAAAAAACATAGGAGGAAGAAAAACTGTGACATTAGATTAAGAAATGAATATCTACCCTTGACACTAAAAGAAAGATATAATTTAAAAAATCATAAATTGGGAACGCCTGGGTAGCTTAGTTGGTTAAGCGTCTACCTTTGGCTCAGGTCAGATCCCAGTGTCCTGAGATCGAATCCTACTTCGGGCTCCTTGCTCAGTGGGGAGCCTGCTTCTCCTTCTGCCTGCTCTGCCTGCTCTGCCTGCTGCTTCCCCTGTTTGTGCTCTCTCTCTGACAAATAAATAAATAAAATCTTAAAAAAATAATAAGTTGGACTTTATAAAAAAACACTACATCAAAAACTAATGATGTAATGTATGGTGATTAACATAACATAATAAAAAAACAAAGATATAAAATTTTGCTCTTTGAAAAACATTATTTAGATAATAAAAATATAAGCCACAACCTGGGAGAAAATAACTGTGAATCACATTTCTGACAAAGGATATATATTAAAAATGTGCTAAGCTTAACAACAAGAAACAAATAACACAATTTTTAAAATGGGCAAAATCCCAGAAGACATACTTTACCTGGGAAATATATAGATGAGAAATGAACATAATAAAATGATACTTAATATGACTAGCCATTAGAAAAATGCAAAATAAAACCGTGATCATATACCACTAGACACCAATCAGAATGGCTTAAAAAATAAAAGAAAAGAGAAAAAAAGGAGACAATACCAAGTGTTGGGAACAATATGAAGCAATTGAAACTCTCATACATTGCTGGTGGTTATGCAAAATGGTACAGTTACTTTGAAAAAGTTTCTCAGTATCTTATAAAGTTATATGAATACCTACCATATTACCCAGAAATTCTACTCCTGGATATTTTTCTTTGAGGGATGAAAACCAACGTCACATAAAACTTATACATGAATATGAAGATGGAGGCACAGTAAGAGAACCCTAGGCTCATCTCATCCCTTGAACACAACTAGATAATTACCAAATCATTCTGAATATCCAAGAGATTGAGTTGAGGACTGATAGAAAAAAAAAAAAAAACCTGCACTACTAGAGGGAAAGAAGAGGCCACATTGAGGAAATGAGGAAGTATGGAGACGTGATTTGGAGGAGAACTGGATCATGGGTCCTGTGGAGGGGAGGGAGCCCTGGTCACAGAGAGAGAGAGGAGCACATAAGGGAATGCACAAGGAGCACACTTTCCCAAAGCCATTGGATGGGAAAATCAGAGGGGCTGATTTTCATGAGTTTTTGCAACCAGATTGAAGACTGGAATTTTAATGGTCACCAGGCTTGGCTGGGATAGAGCCCCAAGGGTGCTTCCCTGCTCCTGAGATAAAGCAGGCAAACAACCAGGGGCAGATGGCAGGATCTGAGGAATTCCTGGTGCACACAGTGTGGGGGGTATGTGGAGATTATTCCCTCTTCTGGGAGAGGAGGCATTCACAGAGACCCCTCTCTGGAGACAAAAGAGCTGGCAGGTGCCATTTCCCTCCACCACCTCCTGCCTAGGGCAGCTTGGCCCTTACACTGGCTGACTAGCCTACTTGCTCCAAGTCCCACATCCCTTTGCTCTGGTGCAACTGGCATTCTTGGTCAAACCTGTCTCAGTCCCAGCAAGACAAGACCCTCCCCCAGAAGACCAGTGCAGGCCGCTGCCCACACCATGTCCCTAAAGCCTGGAGTTTTAACAGTCAGCAGGCTTGCCTGGGATAGAGCCCAGAAGGCACTGCACTGCTCCTAGAAAGAAGGCAGGCAAACAATCAAGAGGCAGGCAGTGTGAAAATGACAATCTGAAAAATCCCTAGGACACATGGGTGGGGGAGATTATGCCCTCTTCTGGGAACACTTCCCTGAGAATTGCAAGCAGGGAGACCCCTCTCCAGGGACAAAGGAGCTGGTTGGTGCCATTTTCCTCTCCACCCCTCAGCATAAATGCAGAACTACCTATAGTAAACACCACAGCACAGACAATAGCTGCCTAATCTGCTTACACTATGTCTTGTCCCCCTGTATTCCTCCAGTATTGCTCTTCTCAGGCAAGTGTGCCTCAGTCCCAGCTTGGCAGGCTCCTTCCACAGAAGACCAGAAAAAAAAAAATCTGCTCACAACACATCTCCCAACCAGACAGTTCTCCAAGGCTTCAGTTCAAGTGGAAGTAGCATTAGATTTCATTTACAAGCAGACCAGAACACACCTAGTTAAAACTTGATACACTCTGGCTAAAGTCCAAACACTGGCCACTGCAGGCAAGGAGAGCCTCTGCAGACAACTGGCCTGAGGGAAAGAGGAGCCAAAACACAGCAACAGAGTGCACACAGCACACACAAGAGTCAGTCCTGAAGCACCAAGCAAAGCACAGGATACTATATGACCTCTTCCTCATAAAGCCATTACTCTCATGAGCAGGAAACATAACAGGCTTTTCTAACACAGAAAAGAAGACAGAGACTTAGACAAAAAAAAACAAGATGAAGGAATTCATCCCAAAAGAAAGAACAAGATAAGGTCACAGCCAGAGATCCAAGTGAAACAGATATAAGTAATATGCCTGATGGAGAATTTAAAGCAACAATCATAAGGATAGTAGCTGGGCTTGAGAAAAGAATGAAAGACTTCAGGGAAACCTTTACCACAGAGATACAAGAGTTAAAAAACAATCAGTCAAAGATGAAAAGTGTAATAATGAGATTTGAAACAGAGTGAATGCAATGAGCATAAGGATGGAGGAAGCAGAGGAACAAATGTATAAGATAAAATAATGGAAATTAATGAAGCTGAACAAAAGAGAACAAGAATTATGGAACATGTGAGCTGACTTAAGGAATTCAGTAACTCCATCAAACATAATAACATTCATATCTAGGAGTCTCAGAAGAAGAGAGAGAAAAGGGGCAGAAGGTGTATTTGAGGAAATTATAGCTGAAAACTTCCCTAATCTGGGGAAGGAAAGAGACATCCAGATCTAGGAGGCACAGAGAACTCCCATCACAATCACTGAAAGCAGGCTGACAATGAAACATACTGTAATTAAATTTGCAAAATACAGAAATAAAGAAAAAAAATCCTAAAAGCAGCTACACAAAAAAACTCCCTAACTTACAAGGGAAGACCTATAAGGATAGCATCAGATCTCTCCACAGAAACTTGGCAAGCCAGAAGGGAGTAGTGTGATATATATTCAAGTTGCTGAATGAGAAAAACCTGCAGCCAAGAATAATTTGTCTAACAAGGCTATCATTCAGAATAAAAGGAGAGATAGTTTCCTAGACAAACCTAAAGGAGTTTGTGAACACTAAACCAGCCCTCCAAGAAATATTAAAGGGGACTCTTTGTATGCAAAGGACAGACCAGAGACAAAGATAAAGTATCAGAGAAAATCTCCAGAAACAATGACAAAACAAGTAATGAAATGCATCAAATACATATCTATCAATAATTACCCTGAATGTAAATGGACTAAATACTCTAATCAAGGACATAGGGTGTCAAGGAGGGATAAAACAAAACAAACAAAGAAAAACCTCTGATTATGACACTTTACATTCAATTTTCAAGTAATCATTCACAATCTGTTACTGTCTTTCTCCAGTACATGAATGAGCCCTAAGGTCTACCTATGTCATATCCCACCCCATGCTATTCTACCTACTTCCCTTTCCCCATCCCCATAAATCTTAAAATACCTGAGATATTGCATCAACCTGTGTCTTCCCGTCTATAAGTATCTTTTTGTAGTATGAGGACAAAGTAACTTTTTGTAGTATATCACTGTTAAAAGTTTTAATAATCATTCCACTACTGCACTTAACAAGGGGCTGTTTTCCACCAATCATAAATGGTGAAATCCTTGCTGACACCTGAATGGTGGTTAAACAAGTGCCAAAATCTCATTTTAGTGTCTGCTTCCTAGGAACCCTTCTGGCACAAACTGTCATTGCTTCCATTTCCCTGAAAGAAGAATCTGAGGTGACTTACTGTATTATTTGGGGGGAAAAACACTGTTAGGGATAAAAGAAAGGAGGATTGAGCAGAATGTTAAACTCTGATACTGGGTCAAACTTTCAGAATGTCCCAAATTGAGGCAGGAGGATCAGGGTTTTGCATCCCAGCATCAAAGAGTCTTTAGATGTAAGCTGACCCCAAGGAGGGTCATTTGTTTTGACCAAAGCAGCGCCCTTGAACCAAGGGCAATTCCCAGAGAACCACTCAGCAGGTATAACTCCTAGCACCTGGTGTAATGAGTGACTCAGTTCTGAAGGGGAGACCTTACCAGTATAATTCAGCATCCAATACAATGCCTCACATGGGTAACAAACTACTCTGAGCCAAACATTTTCATCTTGCAAAATTTCAGGTGCCATAAGAAGCAGACATCCTTCTCTGCAAATCTTATAATTATCATTGACTCCATAATGATTACCACTATATTGCTTGATTTCCCAAAGCTTCACCCTCCATATGTAGCTTATATCAGTTAACCACAGGTAAAGGCTTAAGCAGATGTGAGGTCACTGCATGTCAGAGGTTACCATCCCATTTATCACCAGGAATTGAGTCTTTATTTCATTCAGAGGGTGGACAGAAAAAAAATCCAAAACCTCATGCTAAGGGTCTATCTTTAGGAAACACTTCCCCTACCAATTATATTAGCTCAAATTCCCTAGAATACAGAACCCAAGACAATGATTAAGTTGTATGTCTTATTAAGGAAGCAGAATCCCAGTATAGTAAACCAAAAAAAAAAAAAAAAAAAAGGAAACAGGGAAGTAGGGGAAACCATATAAAGTGATATAGTAATGTGCTAGCCTCTGTTTCACAAAAAGCCCCCAAGAAACATTGCTGGTCATTTAGCTGATGCTTTAACTTAGTCACCCAGGAGGACTCTGAAGCTGATCATGGGATCCTGTTTTCCACTGGTGAAAATTTATCCCACAGGGAGTGAAGTCAGCTGTACTCTCAAATGGCATCATGCCACACCACCAGTGCTTACTCAGGAAGCTAAATCTCAGTGAAAGTCACAATTTCAGGCTATATGGCTATCAGCCTGGCCATATAAGATCAGTGAAAAGAAGACCCTTCTGGTAAATGATTTAAGAGTCCCCAGGTTGCAGAATCATGTAGGTTCAAGCAAAATTGACTGGCCTTTGCATCACTGCATTAACTAACTGAAGTTCCCGGAGATTATGGCACTGAGAATATGGAGGCACAAAAGTTGTGGCCAATGCAATATCTAAGTAGGGTTTATCCTAAGAATCCAGGTTGAATTAATGTAAGGAAAACAACAAATTTAATTCAACTTGATATAATCCAACACATATTGTACAAACAAGCAGATGAAAACTTTTATTTTAGTAGAAGTCAGAGAGAAAATCCTGGGAAAATAAATTAAAAATACATAAATTACTGCACAATTTATTGAAATCCCTGAGTGAATAATTGTAGAAATAATTTTGTTGCAATAAAAGGTGTGACTTTGTTCCTGTTTTTTCCTGCAATCCAAGACAAACATATTTTGGGGGAAGCATGAAATTATTTTAGGCAAAGTAAACAGACACTTCACACATCCAAATCTCCCTATTTAATAAAAACATAATTACATACAAGAATGCAAGTTTTTTATGGAGCACCTGGGTGGCTCAGATGGTTAAGCACCTGCCTTTGGCTCAGGTCATGATCCCAGGGTCCTGGGATCGAGCCTCACATTGGGCTCCTGGCTCAACGGGCAGCCTGCTTCTCCCTCTCCCTCTGCCTCTCTCCCTGCTCATGCTCTCTCTCTCTCTGTATCTTTGTGTCTCAAATGAATAAATAAAATCTTTAAAAATATATAATTTTAGATGCAATTTAGTAAGTATGCAAAGCAAATGGTTTGTGATACAATTTATACATGAGGAAATACAAACAACTGTATGGAAAATGCACTGCTATCTTGTCAATCATACTGATGCAAATTAAAATGAAGATGCCATGACAAATTTGTTAAAATAAAAAATTTAATCAACATATATGAATAAAAATCAATAGTGCTAGGGCTGTAGGAAAACAGTCTCATATTGATGGTTATACTATAAATTAGATAAACTTTCTGGATAGAAATAAATTACATTGTACCAAGAACCATCAAACCATTTATATAATTTGATGGAGCCATTATACCATTATAATAAGCAATGACAAAATGGTACAATGACTCAAACATGACAAAAGTAAACTGTTTCACAGCCCTCCTGCAAATTGTCATTCTGGACCCAGATTGTATTCATCTTGATGTTACACTGTCTTCGATACATGGCTTCCAATGTCACCATGCTCATTTGCATCTAGCTAACAGAAGGGGAAAGAGCACGGGGGTAGGGCATATGTAGGAGGCTTTAAATGACCTAGAAATGGAACATCTTGTTTATACTTAATTCTGTTATTTGCAATTCAATCACATGACCACACCTAACTGGGAAGGAGGCTGAGGGAACATGTACTAGGTGTGTGCTAAAAAAGAAAAAACTAAAAAGTGGATTTGGTGAACCAGCTAATTTTTCACTTTTTCCCACCACAACTGATAACCCAGAAAGGCCTAAAGATTATTTTTATAAAGGTCTACATAGCAGTGCTTTTTAATAAGTTGAGTGTCAGAACTTTCTCTTCCCTCACTAGAATGTAAGTTCTATGAGGACAGGATTTTTGTAGGCTTGGTTTACTGCAATACTCCATATTTGGAATAATTCCTGAAATTTTGTATGAATTTGTTAATTGAATGAAACATGACTCAACTTATTTGTCAATAGCAAAATAAGCCCAACAAGAAGAGTCAGGAATTAGATACTACAGCAATACAGATTGTGGTTGCACACAGTAGCAGCTGATGAAGTTAAGTTCAGGCAAGTATGCAAAACTTGACTTCAAAAAAAAGTTACAGAAGTAAATGATGGTGTAGATAATCAGACAATTCTTTTCAAGGAGATAGAGTAGGTTTTAACAAATATTTGGTTATAAATTGCAGGCTGCACAATCACAGGGAAACCTATTAGAAGACCTTGCTAAATCTGTGGCAGGCTGGAATTCATTGTGAGAACACCAATTGTCAAGAGAACTGGTAAAACTAAGACAGGGTAATGATTCCAGAGAACTAGGTAGTAGGTAAATTTTATTTTATTTTTATTTTTCAATTTAATAATTTTGACATCTTACATTTTATAAATTTAAAGTGTACAGTGTGTTACTTTGATATGTTTGTATAACATGATTGCCACTGAAGTGATATTTATCACATTAAATCATTACAGAAATATTTTATTGTCTATATTTATTACACTGTGTATTAGATCTCTATGGCTTATTTAGTACTTGTTATAAGTTTGAACCCTGAACATAACTAATCATCATGGAGATGCAAATAAAAACTATAATGAGATATCACCTCACACCTGTTAGAATGGCTATCACCAAGAAGACAAGAGATAAGTGCTGCTGAGGACATGGTGAAAAAGTAGTAAACTTTTAATTTGGAAATTCAGGCACTGCAGATGATCCAGAAACTGAAATCATGGAACCAGAAGACAAGTTTAGAAGTAAGCCTGTAATAAATTTAATTTGACTCTAAACCTAACTCCAGAATTGGTCCATAAATTTAAGATGAGTATAACTCAGTCAATGTGAGTTTAAAGCTCTGGTATAGGTTTTTAGGAAATATCAGCTAGGAAGCAAAGTGTTCTATTATAGCAACAACATGAAATAATTAATATGGAGTGGATAAGCAGAGTAAGAAATATCATGATATATACCATGATATAATAGTTTGTGTCAAATAAAAATGACAATGGTGTAGAGTATCTAGCACATAAAAATATATGTGTAAAATAGTGTCCAATGGAAAAAAGCAAATTACAAAAAATACATGGACTTTACTGATGTTTAAATGCATATGTACTGGGGCACTTGGGTGGCTCAGTCAGTTAAGTGTCTGAATCTTGATTTTGGCTCAGGTCATGATCTCAGGGTCATGGGATCAAACCCTGCATGGGGCTCTGTGCTCAGCTCAGAGTCAGCTTGAGATTCTCTCTCTCCCTCTGCACCCCTACACTCCTTCTCTCTCTCTCTATCACTCAAATAAATAAATAAATAATCTTAAAAAATTAATAAATGCACATGTATTGACAAAAACCAAAAATTGAATTTATATAAAAATGTTTAATGTTAATAAAATTAAAATCTAGTTTAATAATAGTAGTAATAAAATGTCTAAAGAAGATATAAATATGGTTTCCATCCTGGAAATAAAATAATTTCTTTCTCTTTATTTTTCTGACGTGATTGATACAAATTGTTTTTTTTTTTTAAAGATTTTATTTATTTATTTGAGAGAGAGAGAATGAGAGACAGAGAGCAAGAGAGGGAGGAGGGTCAGAGGGAGAAGCAGACTCCCTGCTGAGCAGGGAGCCCGATGCGGGACTCGATCCTGGGACTCCAGGATCATGACCTGAGCCGAAGGCAGTCGCTTAACCAACTGAGCCACCCAGGCGCCCTGATACAAATTGTTATGTACAACTTTGGTCAATGCACTTCTGTGAGTCATACATTTATAGGTTTTTGTTCTATCACAAAGAAAATAAGAAACAGGTCTCTGAGAAGAGATAGTGTCTGGTTCTGTTTTTGAATCTAAACACTAAAAAAAATGATGCTTTGTGATCCTTATATTATTTAAGAATAGTATGTTTTAAGGAAACTATTAATCCACTCAAAATATTCATTGAAGGGTATAGTGATATTTTGTTTTATTCCTGATATAGATAATTTGTATTGTCTCTTTTTCTTCTTTGTTAGTATTGACAGAATTTTATTAATTGTATTGCCCTTTTCAAAAAAATGCTTTTTGTTTCATTGATTTATCTTGTTTCTCCACTTTTAATTTTAGTGATTTCTGTTCTAATCCTTATTATTTATTTCCTTCTATATGCTTGATTTTGCTCTTCTTTTTCTAGCTCCTGGAGGAAGGAAGTTAGATTTTATTTTTTTAATTTAATTTAATTTTATTATGTTCTGGGCGCCTGGGTGGCTCAGTCGTTAAGCGTCTGCCTTCGGCTCAGGTCATGATCCCAGGGTCCTGGGATCGAGTCCCACATCGGGCTCCCTCCTCAGGGGGAAGCCTGCTTCTCCCTCTCCCACTCCCGCTGTTTGTGTTCCTGCTCTCACTATCTCTGTCTCTGTCAAATAAATAAATAAAATCTTTAAAAAAAAATTTTATTATGTTCTGTTAGTCACCATATGATACATCATTGGTTTTTGATGTAGTAATCCATGATTCATTGTTTTCACATAACACCCAGTGTTCCATGCAGTACATGCCCTCCTTAATACCCATCACTGGGGGAACCCATCCCCCCATGCCCCTCCCCTCTAAAACCCTCAGTTTGTTTCTCAGAGTCCATAGACTCTTATGGTTCTTCTCCGCCTCTGATTTCTGCCCACCCTTTTTTTTCCCTTCCTTCTCCTAATGTCCTCCAGGCTATTCCTTATATTCCACAAATACGTGAAACCATAGGATAATTGACTTTCTCTGCTTGACTTATTTCACATAGCATAATCTCCTCCAGTCCCATCCATGTTGATGTAAAAGTTGGGTATTCATCTTTTCTGATGGCTGAATAATATTCCATTGTATATATGGACCACATCTTCTTTATCCATTCATCTGTTGAAGGGCATCTCAGCTCTTTCCACAGTTTGGTTATTGCAGACATTGCTGCTATGAACATTGGGGTACATATGGCTCTTCTTTTCACTACATCTGTGTCTTTGGGGTAAATACCCAGTAGTGCAATTGCTGGGTCATAGGGTAGCTCTATTTTTAATTTTCTGAGGCACCTCCACACTATTTTCCAAAATGGCCATACCAACTTGCATTCCCACCAACAGTGTAAGAGGGTTCCCCTTTCTCCACAACCTCTCCAACATTGGTTGTTTCTTGCCTTGTCAATTTTTGCCATTCTAACTGGTGTAAGGTGGTATCTCAATGTGATTTTGATTAGAATTTCCCTGATGGCTAATGGTGATGAACATTTTATCATGTGTCCATTAGCCATTTGTATGTCTTCTTTGGAGAACTGTTTGCATGTCTTCTTTGGAGAAGTGTCTGTTCATATCTTCTGCCCATTTCTTGACTGGATTATTTGCTTTAACAGTGTTGAGTTTGAGAAGTTCTTTATAGATCTTGAAAATCAGCGCTTCATCTGTAGTATCATTTGCAAATATCTTCTACCATTCTGTGGGTTGCCTCTTTGTTTTGTTGACTGTTTGCTTTGCTGTGCATGTAATAGTAAAACTCACAAATCTTAGAACCAAGGAAACCATCTTAAAGGCAGTTAGGGGGAAGAGATTCCTTACGTACAGAGGGAGGAACATCAGAAAATGTCAGACCTATCCACAGAGACCTGGCAAACCAGAAAGAGCTGGCAAGACATATTCAGGATACTAAATGAGAAGAACATGCAGCCAAGAATACTTTATCTGGCAAGGCTGTCATTTAGAATGGATGAAGAGATGCAGAGCTTCCAAGACTGGCAGAAACTGAAAGGATATGTGACCACTAAGCTGACCCTGCAAGAAATATTAAGGGGGGTTCTATAAAAAGAGAAAGACCCCAAGAGTGATATAGGACAGAAATTTACAGAGACAATCTATAGAAACAAGGTCTTCACAGGCAACATGATGACAATAAATTCATATCTTTCAATAATCACTCCCAAAGTGAATGGCCTAAATGCTCCCATAAAATGGCACAAGGTTGCAGATTGGATAAAAAGACAGGACCCATCCATATGATGTCTACAAGAGACTCATTTTGAACCTAAAGATACATCCAGACTGAAAGTGAAAGGATGGAGATCCATCTTCCATGCCAGTTGACCTCAAAAGAAAGTTGGGGTAGCAATTCTTGTATCAGACAAATTAGATTTTAAGCTAAAGACTGTAGTTAGAGACACAGAAGAACACTCTATCATTCTTAAAGGGTCTATCCAACAAGAAGATCTAACAAATGTAAATATCTACCCCCCCAACATGGGAGCAGCCATCTACATAAGCCAACATTTAACCAAAATAAAGAGTGATATTGATAACAATACGTTAATTGTAGGAGACCTCAATACTCCACTCAGAAGTAGACAGATCATCTAAGCAAAAAATCATTAAGGCAACAAGAGTTTTGAATGACATACTGGACCAGATGGACCTCATAGATATATACAGAACATTCCAACCTAAAACAACAGAATACTCATTCTTCTCGAGTGCACATGGAACTTTCTCCAGAAGAGACCACATACTAGGTCACAAATCAGGTCTCAACTGATACCAAAAGATTGAGATTATTCCCTGCATATTCTCAGACCATAATGCTTTAAAACTGGAACTCAATCACAAGAAAAATTGGCAGAAATTCAAACACTTGGAAGCTAAAGACCACTCTGCTCCAGAATGTTTGGGTCAACCAGGAAATCAAAGAATAACTTGAACAATTCATGGAAACCAATGAGAACGAAAACACATTGGTACTAAGGGGGGAATACATAGCCATCTAAGCCTCACTCAAAAAAATAGAAAAATCCCAAATTCACCAACTAACTCTATACCTTAAAGAACTAGAGAAAAAGCAACAAAGGATGCCTAAGCCACGCATTAGAAGAGAAATAATTAAGATTAGAGCAGAGATCAATGAATTAGAAACCAGAAACACAGTAGATCAGATCAACAAAACTAGAAGCTGGTTCTTTGAAAGAATTAATAAGATCAATAAACCACTGGCCAGACTTATCCAAAAGAAAAGAGAAAGGACCCAAATTAATAAAAGGAACTTAGATTTTATTTAAATTATTGATTTAAGATCTTTTTTCATTTCTGATAAACATTTAGTCCTATAAATTTACTTCTCAGCACCACTTTAGATAGGTCTTGAATATTTTGATAAGCTGTATTTTCATTTTCATTCACATCAATATATTTTTATCCCCTTTCAGACTTATTTGACCCATGGACTATTTTAGGAGTGTTATTTAATATCCAAATGTTTGGCTATGTTCCTCTTCCTTTTCTGTTATTGATTTAAAGTTTGATTCCATTATGGCCAAAGAACAGACTTTGTATGATTTCAATGATTTAAAATTAAATTTGTTTGTTTATTACACTGGTGAATGAATTTAAATTTAAATTTGTTTGTTTATTATCTTGGTGATACACTGAGCACAACATCAGATGGTGATTTGGTTTCAAACATGAAATATGATTTAAAAGACTCAAGGAAAGAGGGATAGTCTATTTATATTAACCCTTACTTTTACCCATCCTGATGGTCTTCATTCAAAAAGTTTCAAACCTTCTTCTGTTCTGTATTTTCTTTTCTGTTTAGAGACGATTTTTAGCTTTAATTTAAAAGTAGGTTTACTAGCCACAAATTTTTGTAGTTTTCTTTCATTTAAGAATATCTTTATTTCCCCATATATATTCCTTAAATATGTTTTTACTGGATATAGAATTCTGAATTAATAGTTCTTTGTTTCAGTAAATACCAGTAAATACCAAAAAATAATGTGCTACTAACTCATGAACTTCATGGTTTCAGATAAGAAATCCACTGTTATTCAAATTGTTATTCCCCTAAATGTAATGTAATTTCCCTCTGGAAGTGTTCAATATTTTTTTCTTTTGTATTTATATTTCAGAGTTTAATTATGGTATGTCTTGGTGTGAATTTATTTAAGTTAGTCCCATTTGAGGTTCACTCAGCTTCTTGAATCTGTGGGTTTATGTCTTTTGGCAAATTTGGGTAGTTTTAAGCCATTATTTCTCTGAATATTTTTTTTCAGTCTTACTCCCCCTCTACAGAAGAGAGTGGCATGATATATACACAGTGTTGAAAAGGAAAAAATCTGCAGCCAAGAATACTCTCTCCAGCAAGGCTATCATTCAGAATAGAGGGAGAGATAAAGAGTTTCCCAGACAAACAAAGGTTAAAGGAGTCCATGACCACTAAACCAGCCATACAAGAAATGTCAGAGGGGACTCTTTGAGTGGAAGGAAAGATTAGAAGTAAGAGTAAGGAAAGTAGGAGACACAAAATCAGTAAAAATAAGTATCTGTAAAAATCAGTCAATAGATTCACAAAATTAAAAAAAAAAAGTAAAGTATGACACCATACACTTAAAATATGGGAAGGAGAGGATATGGGGAGGAGAGGAGTAAAGAGTGGGTTCAAACTTAAGTGACCAACAAATTAAGAACGACTGCTATATGCAGAAAATGTTATATACAAAACTAATGGTAACCACAAATCAAAAAAAAATAGTATTATATATGCAGAAAATAAAGAAATCCAAACTTATCACTAAAGAAAGCCAACTTATGTTGAGAGAAGAGAACAAGGAAGAAAGGAACAGAGAAGATTCACAAAAACAAATTTATTTCTGCAGACCAGAAATAAATTCCACTTGATTGTGGTGAATAATTCTAATTTACTGTTGAATTCAATTTGCTTGTATGTTGTTGAGAATTTTTGCATCCATATTCTTCAGGGATATTGGTCTGTAATTCTCTTTTTCAGTGAGGCCTTGGTTTTGGAATCAAGGTAATGCTGGCATTGTAGAATGAGTTTGGAAGTTTTTCTTCCATTTCAATTTCCTGGAACAGTTTGAGAAAAGGTATTAACTGTTCTTTAAATGTTTGGTAGAATTCACCTGGGAAGCCATCTGGCCCTGGACATTTTATTTGTAGGTAGATTTTTTAGTACTGATTCAATTTCTTTGCTGTTTATCAGTTTGTTCAAATTTTCTCTTTGTTTCTATTTCAGTGTTGGTAGTTTGTATGTTTCTAGGAATTATCCATTTCTCCCAGATTGCCCATTCATTTATTTCTGCTCTAATCTTTATTATTTCCCTTCTTCTGCTGGCTTTAAGCTTTAATTGTTGTTCTTTCTCTAGCTTCTTTAGTTGTAATGTTAGGTTGTATATTTGAGATTTTTCTTGTATCTTGAGGTAGGCCTATTTTGCAATATACTTCCCACTTAGGGCTGCCTTTGCTGCATCCCAAAAGTTTTAGACTGTCGTGTTTTCATTTTAATTTGTTTCCATGTATTTTTTAATTCCCTGGTTAAACTATTCATTCTTTAGTAGGATATTCTTTAACCTCCATGTATTTGTGGTCTTTCCAAATTTTTTCTTGTGGTTGACTTCGACTTTCAGAGCACTATGGTCAGAAAATATGCATGCTATGATCTCAATGTTTTGTACTTTTTGAGGGATGATTTGTGACCCAGTATGTGATCCATTCTGGAGAATGTTCTCTGTACACTTGAAAATAATGTGTATTCTGTTGCTTTAGGAGGAAATGTTCTGAATATATCTGTGAAGTCCTTCTGGTCTAATGTGCCCCTAAAAAAACATTGTTTCCTTGTTGATTTTCTGCATAGATGATCTCTCCATTGCTGTAAGTGGGGTGTTAAATTCCCCTACTATTATTGTATTATTATCAATAAGTTTCTTTATGTTCACTATTAATTGATTTATATTTGGTTGCTCCCATGTTGGAGGCATAAATGTTTAAAATTGATAGATTTTCTTGTTGGATAGACCCCTTTATTATGATATAGTGCTTTTCTTCATCTTTATTACAGTCTTTGGGTTAAAATCTAGGTTATCTCTAAAAAGATGGCAGAGGAGTAGGGGACCCTATTCCAACTGGTCCCTGGAATTGAGCTGGATATCTACCAGACCACTCTGAATACCCACGAAATCAGCCTGAGATGTAAGAAGATAGATCTGGATCTCTACAAACAGAACATCGCAGGCGGTTGGTTTCAAGGTATGAAGCAGGGAGCCATGATTCCACGGGCACATATCCAAAGATAAACAGAAGGGTAAGGAACCTGCCATAAGCGTGGAACTGGGAAGGTGAAATTACACAGGAGTGCAAAAGCCTCCTGTGCTAAGGACCAGGCACAGACTCACAGACCAGTAGCGACAGGGAAAGGACTTTAGGGCAGCCCCCAGGCTGAGAGTGACTGGCAGTTTTAGAAGCACAAAGGGCAGAGATGTGCCCCGACCTAGAGGCAAAGACTGCGAGTGCTGCTGAGAGGTGCACAACCCAGGGCGCTGCAGTTCATAGCAGCACAGACAGAAAGAGAGATAGTGTGGCCTGGAGAGCTCACTGAAGAACAGACTGTAATCTCTCTGCTCTGAGGCACAAGGTTGGAAATTATCTCTTCTGCTCTGACTCTTGGAAGAGACGTGGAAAGCCACCAGGGAAAGCCACCAGAGAACAAAAGCCCCCCAAAACCAGTTTTCACTGAGCCCATTCCCTGCCACAGGGGGCAGGGCAACTCTGCCCAAAGAGAGTTCCCTGAATAACAGCCCGGCACTCCCCTCCCCCAGAAGACAGGCTGGGAAAACAAGAGGCCAGCAACCCTAAGGACCCTAGAAAACAGGTCCATCTAGCTTGGATTGTGGTCAATAATTTGAACTCTGTACATTTCCTCAACCAGCTCTCAACAGAATGACTAAGAGGAGGAACCCCCAAAATAGGAAAGACTCAGAGACTGTGACATCTGCCACAAATTTACAAATGGATACAGATATAACTGAGATGTCGGAGAAGGAATTCAGAGTAGCAATTGTGAAGACAATACCTAGAATGGAGAAATCGATTAATGGCAACATAGAGTCTCTAAGGGCAGAAATGAAAGCTGAATTGGCAGAACTTAAAAATGCTATCAATGAGATTTAATCTAATCTAGATAATCAAACAGCTAGGGTAAGCAAGACAAAAGAATGAATTAGTGATCTAGAAGACCAACTGATAGAAAAGAAGGAAAAAGAGGAGGCCAGGGAAAAAGAACTCAAAATCCATGAAAATAGAATCAGAGAAATAAGTGACATCATGAAACATTTCAATGTCAGAATTATTGGGCTCCCTGAAGGGGTGAAGAGAGAGAGAGGACTAGAAGATATATTTGAGCAAATCGTAGCTGAGAAATTCCCTAATCTGGGGAATGAAACAAATATTCGTGTCCTAGAGGCAGAGAAGACCCCTCCCAAGATCAAGGAAAACAGTCCAATGCCCCAGCATGTAATAGTAAAACTCACAAATCTTAGAACAAAAGAAACCATCTTAAGGGCAGTTAGGGGGAAGAGATTCCTTATGTACAGAGGGAGGAACATCAGACTAACATTAGACCTAACCACAGAGACCTGGCAAGCCAGAAAGGGTTGGCAAGACATATTCAGGATACTAAATGAGAAGAACATGCAGCCAAGAATACTTTATCCGGCAAGTCTGTCATTTAGAATGGATGGAGAGATGCAGAGCTTCCAAGACCAGCAGAAACTGAAAGAATATGTGACCACTAAGCCGGCCTTGCAAGAAATATTAGGGTGGGTTATATAAAAGGAGAAATACCTCAAGAGTGATACAGAACAGAAATTTACAGAGACAATCTATAGATAAAAGGTCTTCACAGGCAACGTCATGACAATAAATTCATATCTTTCAATAATCACTCTCAATGTGAACAGCCAAAATGCTCCCATAAAATGGCACAGGGTTGCAGATTGTATAAAAAAACAGGACCCATACATATGATGTCTACAAGAGACTCATTTTGAACCTAAAGATACATCCAGACTGAAAGTGAAGGGATGGAGATCCATCTTCCATGCCAACGGACCTCAAAAGAAAGCTGGGGGGGGCGCAATTCTTATATCAGACAAATTAGATTTTAAGCTAAAGACTGTAGTTAGAGGCACAGAAGGACACTCTATCATTCTTAAAGGGTCTATCCAACAAGAAGATCTAACAAATGTAAATATCTATGCCCCCCACATGGGAGCAGCCATCTACATAAGCTAACTTTTAACCAAAATAAAGAGTCATGTTGATATGTTAATTGTAGGAGACCTCAATACTCCACTCTCAGCAGTAGACAGATAATTTAAGCAGAAAATCAGCAAGGCAACAAGAGCTTTGAAGGACACACTGGACCAGATGGACATCATAGATACATACAGAACATTCCACCCTAAAACAACAGAATACTCATTCTTCTCGAGTGCACATGGAACTTCCCCCAGAATAGACCACATACTGGGTCACAAATCAGGTCTCAACTGATACCAAAAGATTGAGATTATTCCCTGCATATTCTCAGACCATAATGCTTTAAAACTGGAACTCAATCACAAGAAGAAATTTGGCAGAAATTCCAACACTTGGAAGTTAAAGACCACTCTGCTCATGAATGTTTGGGTCAACCAGGAAATCAAAGGAGAACTTGAACAATTCATGGAAACCAATGAAAATGAAAACATTTTGGTGGTCCTAAGGGGGAAATACATAGCTATCCAAGCCTCAGTCAGAAAAATAGAAAAATCCCTTATTCACCAACTAACTCTATACTTAAAGAACTAGAGAAAAAGCAACAAACAATGCCTAAGCCATAATTTATAAGAGAAATAATTAAGATTAGAGTAGAGATCAATGAATTAGAAACCAGAAACACAGTAGATCAGATCAACGAAACTAGAAGCTGGTTCTTTGAAAGAACTAATAAGATTGATAAGCCACTGGTCAGACTTATCCAAGAGAGAGGAGAAAGGACCCAAATCAATAAAATTTTGAAAGAAAGGGGAGAGATCATGACTAACACCAAGGAAATAGAAACAATTATTAGAAATTATTATCAACAACTCTATGCCAATATGTTAAGCAACCTGGAAGAAATGGTTGCCTTCCTGGAAAACCTATAACCTGCCAAGACTGAAAAAGGAAGAAATTGACAACATGAATAGGCCAATAACCAGTAACGAGATTGAAGCAGTGATCAAAAACCTCCCAAAAAACAAGGGTCCAGGCCCTAATGGATTCCCTGGGGAATTCTACCAAACATTCAAGAAGAAATAATACCTATTCTCCTCAAGTGTTTCAAAAAATAGAAACAGAAGGAAAGTTTCCAGACTCATTCTATGAGGCCAACATTACCTTAATCCCCAAACCACGTGAGGACCCCATCAAAAAAGAGAATTTCAGACCAATATCCCTGATGAATATGGATTCCAAAATCCTCAACAAAATCCTAGCTAATAGGATCCAACAGTACATTAAAAGGATCATCCACCATGACAAAGTGGGATGTATCCCCAGGAAGCAAGAGTGGTTCAACATTCACAAATCAATCAATGTGATAGAACACATTAATAAGAGGAGAGAGAACCATATGGTCCTCTCAATTGATGTAGAGGAAGTATTTGACAAAATATATCATCCTTTCCTGATTAAAATTCTTCAGAGTATAGGGATAGAGGGAACATTCCTCAAGCTCATAAAATCTATCTGTGAAAAACCCACAGTGAATATCATCCTCAATGGGGAAAAGCTGAGAGCCTTTCCCTTAAGATCAGGAACACTTCAAGGATGCCCACTCTCGCCACTATTGTTCAACATAATACTAGAAGTCCTAGCAACAGCAATCAGAAAACAAAAGGAAATAAAATGTATTCAAATTGGCAAGGAAGAAGTCAAACTCCCTTTTCACAGATGACATGATACTTTATGTGGAAAACCCAGAACACTCCACCCCCAAATTACTAGAACTCATACAGCAATTCAGTAATGTGGTAGGATACAAAATCAATGCACAGAAATAAGTTGCTTTCTTATACACCAACAATGCAATTGTAGAAAGAAAAATTAGAGAAATGATTCCATTTACAATAGCACCAAAAACCATAAGATACCTCGGAATAAACCTAAGCGAAGAGGTACAATATCTATACTGTAGGAACTACAGAACACTCATGAAAGAAATTGAAGAAGACACAAAAAAATGAAAAAACATTCCATGCTCATGGATCAGAAGAATAAACTTTGTTAAAATGTCTAATCTACCCAGAGCAATCTATACCTCCAATGGCATCCTGATCAAAATTCCAATGACAGTTTTCAAAGTGTTGGAACAAAGAATCCTAAAATTTGTATGGAATCAGAAAAGACCCCGAATCGCCAAGGAAATGTTGAAAAAGAAAAACAAAGCTAGAGGCTTCACATTGCCTAATTTCAAGCTATATTACAAAGCAGTGATCCCCAAGACAGCATGGTACTGGCACAAAAACAGACATATAGAACAATGGAACAGAATAGAGAGCCCAGATATGGGCCTGCAACTCTATGGTCAGTTAGTCTTCAACAAAGCAGGAAAAAATATGCAATGGAAATAAGACAGTGTTTTCAATAAATGATGATGGGAAAATTGGAGCGCTATATACAGAAGAATGAAAGTAGACCATTCTCTAACACCATACATAAAGATAAACGCAAAATGGATGAAAGACCTCAATGTGAGACAGGAATCCATCAAATTCCTAGAGGAGAACATAGGCAGTAACCTCTTTGACATCGCCCACAGCAACTTCTTTCAAGATACATCTCCAAAGGCTAATAAAACAAAAGCAAAAATGAACTTTTGGGACTTCATCAAGATAAAAAGCTTCTGCACAGCAAAGGAAACAATCCACAAAACAAAGAGGCAAGCCACAGAATGGGAGAAGATATTTGCAAATGACACTACAGATAAAGGGCTGGTATCCAAGATCTATAAAGAACTTCTCCAACTCAACACCCAAAAAACAAACAATCCAGTAAAAAAATGGGCAGAAGAAAAGAACAGACACTTCTCCAAAGAGGACATACAAATGTCTAATAGACACATGAAAAAATGTTCATCATTGTTAGCCATCAGGGAAATTCTAATCAAAACTACATTGAGATACCACCTTACACCAGTTAGAATGGCAAAAATAGACAGGGAAAGGAACAACAAATGTTGGAGAGGATGAGGAGAAAGGGGAACCCTCTTACACTGTTGGTGGGAATGCAAGTTGGTACAGCCACTTTGGAAAACAGTGTGGAGTTTCCTCAAAAAATGAAAAATAGAGCTACCTATGACCCAGCAATTACACTACTGGGTATTTACCCTGAAGACATAGATTTAGTGAAAAAAGGGCCATATGCACCCCAATGTTCATAGCAGCAATGTCTGTAATAGCCAAACTGTGGTAAGAACCAAGATGCCCTTCAACAGATGAATGGATCAAGAAGATGTGGTCCATATATACAATGGAATATAACTCAGCCATCAGGAAGGATGAACACCCAACTTTTACATCAACGTGAATGGGACTGGAAGAGATTATGCTAAGTGAAATAAGTCAAGCAGAGAAAGTCAATTATCCTATGGTTTCACTTATTTGTGGAACATAAGGAATAGCCTGGAGGACATTAGGAGAAGGAAGGGAAAAAGGAAGGGGTGGAAATCGGAGGAGGATACGAACCATGAGAGACTATGGATTCTGATAAAGGAACTGAAGGTTTTAGAGGGGAGAGAAGTGAGAGGATGGGTTACCCCAGTGATGAGTATTAAGTAGGGAATGTACTGCATGGAGTACTGGGTGGTATATGAAAACTATCATGGAATAGTACATCAAAAACCAATGAGGTATTGTATGGTGACTAACATAACAAAATAAAATTAAATTAAAAAAAAAGAACATAGGTGTGAAAAGTCTACAAACCATAGTAGCAAATCAAATTCAATTATGTATTGAATAGATTACACATGATAATCAATTAGAATTTATCCCATAAATATGTAAATGGTTCAACTTAAGAAAGCCTATCAATATAATAGATCTTTTTAATAAAATCAAGGAAAATAAAACTGATGTTTCAACTGACACCCAAAGAATATTTTACAAACTACAACACCCTTTCATTATAAAAGCATTCATTAAAGTAAGAAAAGAATGGCACTTCCACAACATGATAAAGGACATTTATTTAAAACCCACAGTTAACATTATGATCAATGGCTAAAGATTAAAAGTCTTTCCACTACGTTCAGGAATAAGAAAAGAATGTCGACTTTCAAAGTGTCTATTTAACATAGCAGTGGAAATTCTAGCTAAAGCAATTAGGCAAGAAAGAAAAATAAAATGCATCCACATTGGAAAGGATAAAGTGAAACTATCTCTAATCATAGGAAGGCATGTTTCTATATATAAGAAATCCCAAAGAATCAAAAAAATAAAAATAAAAAACAAATAAACCCAGGGGTGCCTGGGTGATGCAGTCTGTTGAGCACCCGACTCCTGGATTTGTCTCAGGTCATGATCTCAGGGTTGTGAGATTGAGCCCTGTGTTGGGCTCCTCACTCAGTGCAGAGTCTGTTTGAGATTCTCTCTCCCTCTCTTTCTGCCCCTCCTGCTCGTGCTCTCTCTCTCTCTGAAATAAATACATAAAATCTTTAAAAAAATAAATAAACCCAAAAAACTACTAGACCTAATAAAAAAATTCTGCAGTTACAAGGTACAAGATCAATTAAGGAGTGCACTTGCCATGATGAGCACTGGGTGATGTATGGAATTGTTGAATCACTATATTGTACACTTGAAACTAATACAGCAGTGTATGTTAACTGGAATTAAAATAAAAACTTAAAAAAGAAAAAAAACCATAAAAATCAGTTGTATTTTTATACACAAGCAATGCACTTACAAAAAGGGTAATTAAGAAAACAATTCTATTTACAATAACATCCAAAATAATAAAAATGCCTACAAATAAATTTAAGTAGGCTAAAATCATATATTCATTGAAAATTATAAAACATTGCTGAAAGAAATTAAAGAAGCCCTAAATAAATGGAAAAGCAATTCTGTATCATGAGTTGGAAAACTTGATATTGTTAAGATGTAAATAACTACCCCCTAAAATCTACAGATGAGATGCAATCTCTTTCAAATGTTCAATGGCCATTATAGCAGAAATGGAAAATCTTATCCTCAAATTCAAGTGAAATTACAAGTAATATATCAAACCAGGCCCTTGGGCTTTCTAATCAATAAGAATTGACAAAAGGTTGACTGGAATATCCAGGCAAGGCTTTTTGGGGGGTTATGCTCAAGCACAAGGGAGATATCACAAAGGAAGCAATCTTCAGGTTGACTCCCCAAGGAGAAATTGGGGAGAGTTTTAAAGAGGCTTATGTGGGATAAAGGTGATGTTTAAGGGATGCCTGGGTGGCTCAGGGGGTTAAGTGTCTGCCTTCAGGTCGGGTCATGATCCAGAGTCCTGGGATCAAGTCCTACATTGGGCTCCTTGCTCAGTGGGGACCCTGTTTCTCCCTCTGCCTGCTGCTCCCCTTACTTGAGCTCACTTTCTCTTTCTGACAAATAAATAAATAAAATATTTATTTTAATTATTATGTTATGTTAATCACCATACATTACATCATTAGTTTTTGACATAGTGTTCCATGATTCATTGTTTGCATATAACACCCAGTGCTCCATGCAGAACGTGTCCTCCTTAATACCCATCACCAGGCTAACCCATCCCCTACCCCCTTCCCTTCTAGAACCCTCAGTTTGTTTTTCATGGTCCATAGTCTGTAACGTTTCATCTCCCCTTCTGATTTCCCCCCCTTCATTCTACCCCTCCTGCTATCTTTTTCTTTTTCTTCTTCTTTTTTAACATAATGTACTATTTGTTTCAGAGGTACAGGTCTGTGATTCAACAGTCTTACACAATTCACAGCACTCACCATAGCATATGCCCTCCCCAATGTCTATCACCCAGCCACCCCAACCCTCCCAACCCCCAACACTCCAGCAACCCTCAGTTTGTTTCCTGAGATTAAGAATTCCTCATATCATTGAGGTTATATGACACATGCTTTTCTCTGATTGACTTATTTTGCTCAGCATAATACCCTCCAGTTCCATTCATGTTGCAATTGGCAAGATTTCATTCATTTTAATGGCTACATAATATTCCATTGTATATATAGACCACATCTTCTTTACCCATTCTTCTGTCGATGGCCATCTTGGCTCTTTCCACAGTTTGGCTATTGTGGACATTGCTGCTATAAACATCAGGGTGCACGTATCCCTTCAGATCCCTACATTTGTATCATTGGAGTAAATACCAGTAGTGCAATTGCTGGATCGTATGGTAGCTCTATTTTCAACTTTTTGAGGAACCTCCATACTGTTTTCGAGGATGGCTGCACCAGCTTGCATTCCCACCAACAGTGTAGGAGGGTTCCCCTTTCTCTGCATCCCTGCCAACATCTGTCATTTCCTGACTTGTTAATTTTAGCCATTCTGACTGGTGTGAGGTGGTATTTCATTGAGGTTTTGATTTGGATTTCTCTGATGCTGAGCAATGCTGAGCACTTTTTCATATGTCTGTTGGCCATTTGGATATCTTCTTCGGAAAAATGTCTGTTCATTTCTTTTGCCCATTTCTTGATTGGATTATTTGTTCTTTGGGTGTTGAGTTTAATAAGTTCTTTATAGATTTTGGATACTAACCCTTTATCTGATATGTCATTCGTAAATATCTTCTCCCATTCTGTCGGTCATCTTTTGGTTTTGTTCACTGTTTCTTTCACTGTGCAAAAGCTTTTTATCTTGATGAAGTCCCAATAGTTCATTTTTGCCCTTGCTTCCGTTGCCTTTGGCAGTGTGTCTAGGAAGAAGTTGCTGCAGCTGAGGTCGGATACCTTACTGCCTGTGTTCTTCTCAAGGATTTTGATGGATTCCTGTCTCATATTTAGGTCTTTCATCCATTTTGAGTCTATTTTTGTGTGTGGTGGAAGGAAATGGTCCAGTTTCATTCTTCTGCATGTGGCTGTCCAATTTTCCCAGCACCATTTGTTGAAGAGACTGTCTTTTTACCACTGGACATTCTTTCCTGTTTTGTCAAAGATTAGTTGACCATACAGTTGAAGGTCCATTTCTGGGCTCTCTATTCTGTTCCATTGATCTATGTGTCTGTTTTTGTGCCAGTACCATACTGTCTTGATGATGACAGCTTTGTAATACAGCTTGAAGTCTGGAATTGTGATGCCGCCAGTTTTGCTTTTCTTTTTCAACATTCCTCTGGCTATTCGGGGTCTTTTCTGGATCCATAGAAATTTTAGGATTATTTGTTCCATTTCTTTGAAAAAAGTTGATGGTATTTTGAGGGGGATTGCATTGAATGTGTAGATTGCTCTAGGTAGCATTGACATCTTCACAATATTTGTTCTTACCATCCATGAGCATGGAACGTTTTTCCATTTCTTTGTGTCTTCCTCAATTTCTCTCATGAGTATTTCATAGTTTTCTGAGTACAGATTCGTTGCCTCTTTGGTTAGGTTTATTCCTAGGTATCTTATGGTTTTGGGTGCAATTGTAAATGGGATCGATTCCTTAATTTCTCTTTCTTCTGTCTTGTTGTTGGTGAATAGGAATACCACTGATTTCTGTGCATTGATTTTATATCCTGCCACATTACTGAATTCCTGTATGAGTTCTAGCAGTTTTGGGGTGGAGTCTTTTGGGTTTTCCACATAAAGTATCATATCATTTGCAAACAGCGAGAGTTTGACTTCTTCTTTGCCTATTTGGATGTCTTTGATTTCTTTTGTTGTCTGATTGCTGTGGCTAGGACTTCTAATACTATGCTGAATAGCAGTGGTGATAGTGGACATTCCTGCCGTGTTCCTGACCTTAGGGGGAAAGCTCTCAGTTTTTCCCCATTGAGAATGATATTTGTTGTGGGTTTTTCATAGATGGCTTTTATGCTATTGAGGCATGGACCCTCTATCCCTATACTCTGAAGAGTTTTGATCAAGAAAGGAGCTGTACTTTGTCAAATGCTTTTTCTGCATCTATTGAGAGGATCATATGGTTCTTGTTCTTTCTCTTATTAATGTATTGTATCACACTGATTGATTCATGGATGTTGAACCAATCTTGCAGCCCAGGGATAAATCCCACTTGGTTGTGGTGAATAATCCTTTCAATGTGCTGTTGGATCCTATTAGCTAGTATTTTGGTGAGAATTTTTGCATCCATGTTCATCAAGGATATTGGTCTGTAATCCTCCTTTTTGGTGGGTTCTTTGTTTGGTTTGGGGATCAAGGTAATGGTGGCCTCATAAAAGGAGTTTGGAAGTTTTCCTTCCATTTGTATATTTGGAACAGTTTCAGAAGAATAAGTATTAATTCTTCTTTAAATGTTTGGTAGAATTCCCCTGGGAAGCCATCTGGCCCTGGGCTCTTGTTTGTTGGGAGATTTTTGATTACTGCTTTGATTTCCTTAGTGGTTATGGGTCTGTTCAGATTTTCTATTTCTTCCTGGTTCAGTTTTGGTAGTTGATACATCTCTAGGAATGCATCCATTTCTTTCAGATTATCTAATTTCTTAGCATATAGTTGCTCATAATATATTCTTATAATTGTTTGTATTTCTTTGTTGTTGGTTGTGGTCTCTCCTCTTTCATTCATGATTTTGTTTATTTGGGTCATTATTGGGTCACCAAAAGTACAGCATTGGGTCATTTTTCTTTTCTTTTTGATAAGTCTGGCCAGGGGTTTATCAATTTTGTTAATTATTTCAAAGAACCAGCTCCTAGTTTTGTTGATCTGTTCCACTGTTCTTTTGGTTTCTATTTCATTGATTTCAGCTCTGATCTTTATTATTTCTCTTCTCCTGCTGGGTTGAGGCTTTATTTGCTGTCCTTCCTCCAGCTCCTTTAGGTGTTGGGTTAGGTTGTGTATTTGAGACCTTTCTTGTTTCTTGAGAAAGGTTTGTATTGCTCTATACTTTCCTCTTAGGACTGCCTTTGCTGCATCCCAAAGATTTTGAACAGTTGTGTTTTCATTTTCATTTGTTTTCATGATTTTTTTAAATTCTTCTTTAATTTCCTGGTTGACCCATTCATTCTTTAGTAAGATGCTCTTTAGCCTCCATGTATTTGAGTTCTTTCCGACTTCCTCTTGTGATTGAGTTCTAGTTTCAAAGCATTGTGGTCTGAAAATATGCAGGGAATGATCCTAGTCTTTTGGTACCAGTTGAGACCTGATTTGTGACCTAGGATGTGATCTATTCTGGAGAATGTTCCATGGGCACTAGAGAAGAATGTGTATTCTGTTGCTTTGGGATGGAATGTTCTGAATATATCTGTGAAGTCCATTTGGTGCAGTGTGTCATTTAAAGTCTTTATTTCCTTGTTGATCTTTTGCTTAGGTGATCTGTCCATTTCAGTGAAAGGGTGTTAAAGTCCCCCACTTTTATTGTATTGTTGTTGATGTGTTTCTTTGCTTTTGTTATTAATTGGCTTATATAATTGGCTTGTCCCATGTTAGGGGCATAGATATTTACAATTGTTAGATCTTCTTGTCAGATAGACCCTTTAAATAGGATATAGTGTCCTTCCTCATCTCTTATTACAGTCTTTGGTTTAAAATCTAATTTGTTTTATATAAGGATTGCCACCCCAGCTTTCTTTTGGTGTCCATTAGCATGGTAAATAAAATATTTTAAGAAAGTGTGATGTTTAAGCATGTAGAGGCACAGATTTATTGGCATCGTGCACTTAAAGGTCATGCTTCTTCACATATCACATGTTTAATTAGCATGTTAAATCTTCATCCCTGGATGTGATTTTTAGTATTTTAATGAGGTAAAAAGTCAGTGAAAGGTCAGCACTACGGTTTATCTTGGTGCACACTGGTTTGGTCCAGTCTTGGCCTGTCTTCCTAGTCAAATATTTCCTTTTGATAAGAATCCTGCCTCCACATTCCTTCAAGATAAGCTACTCAAGGAGAATAGACTTTCAACTATCCTACAAGATATACAACTCAAGAGTCTATAGTTTCAGCTTTCAAGGAACAGTGGATTTTGTGGTTAGCATTGAGGGGACCTGAGTCCAGTCCCTGCTCTGTTTCACAAGGGCCCCAAATAGCTAAAGTAATATTGCAAAGGAAAAGAAAGGTCTTATATTTCCTCATTTCAAAACTTATTATAGAGTTACAGTAATCAAGAGTGTCATACAGATATAAGGATAGAGGCATTGATAAATAGAATAAAATTAAGAGTCCAGAAATAAACCCAAACACCTCAGGTCAATTGATTTTCAGCAAGGGTGTCAAAATCACCCAATGAGGAAATATAATGGTCTCTTTAACAAATAGTGCTGAGACAACTAGATATCCACATACAAAAGTACAAAGTTGGACACGACTTTCACATCATATTAAAAAAAATAACTCAAAATGGATCAATGAAATAAATATCAGAGCTAAAACCATAACACTCTTAGAAGAAAATATAGGGGTAAATCTTTATGACTTTGGATTTGGTAATGGCTTCTTAAATATGACACCAAAAGTATAAGAAACAAAGAAAATAGATAAATTTGATTTCATCAGAATTAAATATATTTGAGCATCAAAGGACACTATCAAGAGAGTGAAAAGACAACCTATAAAATGGAAGAAAATATTTCCAAATCATATATTTGGTAAAGTTCTAGTATGCAGAATATATAAAGGATTCTCACAACTCATCAATAGAAAGGAAAATAGCTCAGTTTAAAAATGGGAAAAGCACTTGAATAGACATTTCTCCAAAAAGGACATTTAAACAGTACTATGCACATGGAAAGATGTGCATTATTTATCATCAGGGAAACATAAATCCAAACCCTAAAAGATAACACTTCACACCAATAAGGATGGCTAAATAATTTTTAGTTAAAAAAAAGAAAATCACAATTATTGGTGAGAAACTGGAACCCTTATATATTACTAGTGGGAATGTAAAATTCTTCAGTTACTATGGAAAACATTTTGGTAGTTCCTCAAAAAGTTAAACATAGCATTACCATATACTCTAACAATTACACTACCAACCATATACCCCAAAGAACTGAAAACAGGTACTTGAACAAATATTTGTATGTGAATGTTCCTAGTAGCACTATGCAAAAGAAAAAAAAAATAGTGGAAATAATCTATCTATCAACAGATGAATGGATAAGCAAATTGTGTTATATACATGTAATGGGAAAATATCTTGTCATAAAGAACAATGAATTACTGACACATGCTACAATGTGGATAAACCCCCAAAGTATTATGTTAATTGAAAGAAGCCAGACACAAAAGAGTACACATTGTATGATTCCACTTATATGAAATATCCAGAATAAGTAAATTCATACAGGTAAGACAGGTAGTTGCCAAGGGCATGGGGGAGAGAATGGATAATAACTACTTAATGGGTATAGGGTTTTCTTTTGGAGTGATGAAAATGATTTGGAATTAGATAGATTAAGTGCTTGAATAACATTGTGAGTGTACTAAATACCACTGAATTGTCCACTTTAAAATGGTTAATTTTATATTAATTTTTCCTCAATACAAAAGAGATACTGATATCCATGTATAGTCATTTATGATGGAATATCTCGGGCATAAGATATAAGGGAGTGGATTCAGCATTTGTCTCTCAGGATCAAACAACTAAGGATCAGAAGAGGATGGGAGACATACAGATTCTATATAATTTTTGTGGTTCTTGAATTATTTACCTTGTGCATAATTTATCATTATAATAAAACATTAAAACAATTTTTAAAAATAAGGGAATACATGAGTTACTCTAAAAGTCATACTAGCAACATTTGCTGATAAAATTCTTGAGATAAAAGAAAGGCTAGTAAGATAAAGTAAAAGACCATTTCTAGCAATATTAAGAAGGTGGATGAAGGGCTATGGTTGAGCAAACTTTAAAGAAAGTTTAGGAAATGGGGATGGAATGGGAAAATGCATATTGACTACATGAAGTGTAGGAGCTTGAAGAAATTTAAGAAGATCACTTTACCCTATATCTTTTGCAGCAGATAAATAGGGCCATAACTCAATTATGCAAAACAAAAACAAAACAATAACAGTGCATCCTCACAGAGCAAATACTGTATAAAAGATTAATTTTAGCAAACATTTTTGAGCAACTACTAGAAACAAGGCACTACGAACCATTAAGTAAAGGAATCAGCAGTATTACGCTGAAATAATTCGTATCAGGGGTATCTACTAGAATCAAGATATGGCAGTTGTATTCCCAAAGTCAATTCTCTTTAGAGTCATCTAATCTTGCAGTTTTCTAGGAGCACAAAGGCATTAGTATTACAAGGTGATCTGGTGCTTAAAAAAAAAAAAAAGTATGGATGCTAAAATTTTCCATCAAAACAGTATTCACAGTGCATCATAGAAATCCACAGAAATGTGTCTCTAAAGGGAACTCCAGTGAGACTGGCTCCTTTTGTAAGGGAAAGATTCTTTTAGAATGGGACTCCTACTTCATGAACATAATTAGAGTATAGAGTTTCTCTTCAAAGCAAATTCACCAATAATCCGTGATTAAAAACTTTATTTTACTATGTGCATATTTCTACTGTGCAATATGAGCAGAATATTTTTCTGTTTCCAAAAATGAGCATCTTACCCCTATAAACAAAAAAACATGCAACACACATCCAGAGTAATGATAAATAGTTCAACCTCACTGTTTAGTGAGAAAAAGCTGTCAGAACCTGAACAAATAAACCAACCTTAATTTAAAAAAAGGAGACCCTACCAACAACAGAGATTGTGAATGAGCAAGAGACTTTAGAACTAGATGAAGAAAAAAAAAATTGGATTCTTTCAAAAGGATTCATTTCAGCTTGGATAATGTCCATCTAAAGATTTTTACCTTAAAAATTAATAGTATAAAAATCCCAGGCTGTGATAACTCTAATTCAGAGCTATTTTGTATTTACTAAATGGAATGTGACAGGGATCTGAAATAGTTCTATAATACAGAAAATAATGAGAAAACTTGATAATTTTACCACTGAGAAGAATGAACTGAAATTCACCTTCACTTTAATTATGTATAAAGAAGAAATATAATTACTGCATAGATAGTAATCAGGAAAAATAAAAGTACTTTTTTCTGTTATCTAGTAGATAGCAAGCTAGCTTGTTTAATCTGTTCACCTCTTGTATAATAAAGATAACAAATTAATTACTGCAATGCCATCAGAATCTTACCCCATAGTAAAACTTTAAGAAAAAAATGATGATTTTTTTTCCCAATGTAATAATATACCTTTTTCTCTGTTGATATGCAGCCTAAGCCTAAGAATTCTTCCCAGGATATTAAGATAACAGCATCTCTGTAAAGTCACAAATTACTGGAGACTTCAATCCAGGCACAAAAACATTAAAGCCACTAGAGTAATATTGCGTTTGTTTCATCCTGATTTAAATTCATTGGCTATTGCTTTTTTAATGATAAAAAATGGGATTTCTCTGGATTTTAGATATCAATACATACCATGGACATTTGGATTGTGTCTACACACTCAATGGCAATATTGCATTCACAGAAATTTGGGTTGACCCAATCAGCTGCAGCATGCATATACAGCAGCAGAGTTGGCAGAGATATCCAGTGCTCTTAGTTGCTCCTATCACAGGCTAGTCTGTTGAGCTGCAAGTTAAAGCCAAGTTGCTGAGCCACCATACGTGAGGCTGAAAAATCCTACAATGCTTGGTGAAACAACTAGAAATTTGGATATCCACATCAGGCAGGGTGAAGCATGCAAGGGAAACTGCAGGAGGTCTTTCTGAGAGTTGAGTGTTCCAACTGTCAAGCCATTGGTACAAATTCACAATGTCTATCTAAAATGCTAGGACAGGTGGCCATATTCATCAATTTCACATTTCATCTGCAAGCCTGTTCTTTAACTCAGGGCTGCCAAGAGATGATGGTCTAGTTGGGCAGTAAAGATGCCAAGGAACAGACTTCTTCACCTCCTACCACCACAACAATTTTGTATGTGCTAAAATCATGTTGTTTTCATTTAATGCCTTTCATCCGTGTCCCTAATCCCTCTAGATTATGAGAAATGACAAGTCCACAGTTTAAGAAGGACTACTTTGAGACAATGAGCTGCCTAATATTAATTCTTCACAGTTCCTCATGACTTGCCTTATATGTTAAGTACTATACAAAATAAATCTGCTTCACATGATGAAAATACCTGAGACTTAAAATCACTGACAGAAATAGACTGACACTTAATAAGGACTCCATTATGTTTTCATAGCAATTAGATGAACTGACAGCTAGATTAATCTTTCTTCCAATTAGGACCAAAAGTATTGTCGTGGGGGGGGGGGGCGGAATAAATAGTCTCCAAACATTTTGAGATTAAGGGAAGAGGTTCCCATTCTTGATACAGTCTCCTATCTATGGCATTTTTAAAAAGTGTGAAAAGAGGGAAAAAAAGAAAAGGAGGTTATTAGAACAATGCGTGGTATGAGAGAACAAAAGGAAGCAGGAGGGTAATGCAGGTGGCTAGAATCAGTAAAAACCACAGTGGATATTATCTTCTGACTGAATGTGTTATAACCACCTGCAATCTTAAAAGAGATGCTAAGGAAGATTACTGCTTTAATCATGTAAATGTGGGGTTTCTTAATAACTCCTTGGAGAAAAGGGAAGCATTTATTGCCACATGAGGCAAGTTTAAGCAAAAAAAAAAGGGAGATGAAAAGAAAAACTCTGAAATCTAAAATTATGCACTGTTTTTCCCTCTGGGTGGTAGAAAAAAAACCCAGAAATATTAATAGAGAGTAAAATCACAGAAACTTCAGGGAACTAAGAACTTGTCAAAGTAGCCAATGAATATTCAGAAAGGCCACTCAGTCAGATAGATAGAATTTTACAAATTCAGGCTGGAAACAAAGATGTTTTGGGATAAAGCTGGCAGAGGTGAAACCAACTCTAGATATGCACAAGAGATCATATATTTCCCAAAACTCCAGGCAGAATGAGTGATCTGAGAAAGAAAAGTTTGGCTTGAGAGAATTGCAAGTATGGGGATCAAATAAAGGGGCTCAACTCTTCTTATTTATGATTTTTTTTCTGATCCAAAGAGATGTATTTGGAACACCAGCTGGTGGGCTCAGGAAAATTAAGAGGGAGGAGCAAACTTAAATGTTAGCACACAAGTTTTTCTTTGGCAGGTTATATTGAAATGTTGCAAGTAGACAGACCACAGAACAAATCAGTGTGTCTAAGGTTTAAGGTCATATGGCTTCCTATGTACTCATTCATTTGTAACTTATTCTCTGCTGCTTACACTTATCCCTTCTTAATTCTGAATCTTGTACCCCAATGTATAGAATTGATCACTATATCATATTAAATTAAAACTCTACTAGAGGAAATAGATGAATGGTTCAATGAACTATTTAGAGAAATGCCAAAGATATGTAATGAAAAAGCAGGTTTAGAATTTCATATATAAACCAGCTAGAGAATAAAGCCAAGTGTATGTCTTCTGGATTCTAGACAGGAGCTCATGTTTTCAAGTGAAATGTGACAGTTTACATATAGAATGGTACCACAAATGACTCCAAACCTAAATGCACACACACACCAAAAAAACATTAAAATAAGAGAACTGTGTTCATTTCACTCCTACAAAAAAAGGGCATCAAGAAAATATAATTATGACAAAATGTGAAATTAATAAGAACATTAATTTTACATTTGAAGATCCAACAAAACTTCTTTTTGCACCTGGATTTGTGTCAACTCCAAGGTGAAGAAAACTATATATCTCTGATCATAAGAGCATTATAAGGAAAAATAAAAATGATTGTGTGAAATATATATATATATATATAAGCCTTATACGTTAAAATATTACCGATAATTGAAAGCTCCTTAATAATATTTATAGCTTACTTATACCAAAGATTGCTTTTTTTTAAAAAAGATTTTATTTATTTATTTGACAGATAGATACATAGCGAGAGAGGGAACACAAGCAGGGGGAGTGGGAGAGGGAGAAGCAGGTTTCCTGCCGAGCAGGGAGCCTGATGCAGGGCTCGATCCCAGGACCCTGGGATCATGACCTGAGCCGAAGGCAGACGCTTAACAACTGAGCCACCCAGGCGCCCCACCAAAGATTGCTTTTAACAAACATAATTAGAGAGTGGGGGGAAGAATGGCTTCTGTGCCTTATGAAGTTTATTTTGTTTTTTATGCTTTAAAATATAAAATAGTTCCTTATTGAGGGGGCTATTGCTCAGATTTGTGTCTCCCATGTGGGAATTTTTTTCCAGCTTTATTGAAATATAACTAGCATATAACATTGTGTAAGTTTAAGATGTACAGCCTATTGATTTGATATGCTTATATATTGCAGAATGATTATCACCATAGCATTAGCTGCCACCTCCATCATGTTCAATAATTACCATTTCTTTTTTGTGTGTGATGAGAACATTTAAGATTTACTAGCTTATACACTTTTAAAAATTTTTTTGAAATAATTTTGAAATAATTCCAAGATTACAGAAAAGTATCAAGAATGTTACAAAGAACACCCACATATATTTTATCTAGATTTTCCAAATTTTAAATTTTTGCTTTATTTGTGCCCTTTCTCTATTATCTATCATCGATCTATCATCTATCTATCATCTATCTAATCTATCATCTATCATCTATCATTTATTTATCATCTATCATCTATCTAATCTATCATTTATCTGTATCCACAGCCAGAATACTACATAATGCTCTGTCTTCACTTCTCAATGTGTCACAACTAGAAGCACACAATGACAATCTGTGTCTTATTGATGTTAATTTGGGTCACCAGGTCAAGACATTGTTAGGTTTCTCCACTGTATCGTTACTACCTTTTTCCTTGCAAGTAATAATCTGTCTTTGTAGAGACACTTTGAGGCCATGCCATTACACAGTTCCTTGTCAATCTCTCACCCTTCTTCCCTGGATTTGACATCCACTGATTATTCTTGCCTGAACCAATCTTTAAGATAATGGTTATACAATGGTGATTTTTCCCTAACACTACTACTTCCTTCACATTTATTAGTAAGCGTTCTACTGTAAGAAAGCACTTTCCCACCCCTCTTAATTTATGTATTTATTATCTATTCATGATCAGCATGAACTCAGATTCCTATTTTTAAAAAAATAAATAGATAGGTTATATTACATTCCTCCAATTGCCCTAGATTTGACCAGTGGGAACGCCTTCAAGCTATATTTTTGATATGCCCTCATCATTATTTGAATACTTTCTTTAATTAGTGGCAGAAGATGTTCCAGGTTCATCTTATGCTTTATTTGATGTCAACCCCGGCATAGAAATCTCTTCAAAGAGCTCCTATTAGTGGGGATTGATAGTTAGAAATGGAAATCTGGGTGCTATGCATAATATTATTGCTTTTATGCCCTTTCAGTTGACAGAGCTAGAAAATCACAGGTTTATACTTATATCTCCAATTCCAGTCTATCCCCACATAGTTCTTGGCCTTTTTAATTCAGTTGTATCTCCTCTCTTCCATAATAAAAAATTCAAGCTCCCACTCCAAAATAAAGTACACATTTACATATTTGATTGATCCAACAATACACACAAACTCTTTTCAGAATATTTACCTATTATCTATTATCTATCTTTCTATCTATATCTCATTTATCTGCCTATTGAAAGGTGTTCAAGAGTTATTTGCAATTCTATTTGAAGCTCTTTTATCCCCTTACACTGAAAGTACTATATATAGTACTATATATAGTCAAAGTACTATTTTGAAATGTTGCATGGGTTAGTTCTTCATTCCCTTGACGTTTGATTATGTTATTCATTTGATATACACCTGGGTACATCTGTTTCTACCTGCATTCAATTTTAAAGAGTTTTACCCCATTCTAGTTTATTTAAGTTTATTCTTTGTATATATAGAACAACACAATGATTTTTACTTACTCCCCATTCTTTCCACAGAAAAGTATCACACACACATGACTTACGGGTAACCAATTTCATAGATTCTTATTTATCCATCTATGTTATTTTTAGAAGATATATGCATGTTTTCAATTTTACCTTTTTCATTACCAAAAAAAAAAAGCATATTATGGGGCGCCTGGGTGGCTCAGTCGTTAAGTGTCTGCCTTCGGCTCAGGTCATGATCCCAGGGTCCTGGGATTGAGCCCTGCATCGGGTTCCCTGCTCTGTGGGAAGCCTGTTTCTCCCTCTCCCACTCCCCCTGCTTGTGTTTCCTCTCTTGCTGTGTCTCTCTCTGTCAAATAAATAAAATCTTTAAAAAAAAAGCGTATTATAAATAATGATAGAGGCTTTTAACATATCTTATTATATGTTTTCTGTAAGCCATAATGATGATAATCAATTTGTCATAATTTCTGAATTTATCTATAATATATATTATTAGATGAGGTTAAACCATTGTTTAACCATAACTATTTGTACCCATGAAAATGTCAAAATGCAAAGGGAGGAGTGAAATAAATTAGATCTAAGCAGCATTTGGTCTTCCTTATATAGTTTTTGTTGTTGTTCTATTCTAATAAGAATATAAACTAAGGTATTACCATGAGTGATCAGATATTTTTTATGGTTTTGGTAGATTTACAAGGTAATCTGTTATTATAACAAAACCATATACTGTATTTCATCACAGTTCTATATATAACATTACTCAAAATGTTATACATAGACAGATACATAGACATAAGGCCATCTGAAAATTACAGTAGAGAACTGGAATTTAAACTACAGGATTTGATTTTAGAACCAGATGAATCTCAAATTATCTTCATGGTAGTTTTTAATATTTAAATTTTAGACAAATTAAAAAATCTCATTAAGTTTGAGTCTCACACAGGAAAAATGTACATATACCATACAAAAATCTCCTTCCAATTTTTGGGAATTCACAAATATCCCTGAGTAAGAACCACCAGTTTTTTGTTTTGTTTTAATCATAAACTGATGTGAGTTCCTTCAAGACTTATGTTTAACTAGCTGGGAGATACCTGGATGCCAGGGAGCAGGCAAGAGTAAACTTGTTTCTAGGTTGCCCAAAGGGAAATCACAAAGTAAATCATCTCTTTTTCATAAAATGATCATTTTTACAAGTCTCCTATGGCTCTTTAATTGAAACTCCTGTTGGGGGGTGCCTGGGTGGCTAATTTGGTTAAAGGTATCTGCCTTCAGCTCAGGTCATGATCCCAGGGTCCTGGGATCAAGCTCCACATCAGGCTCTCTGCTCAGCAAGGAGCCTGCTCCTCCCTCTCCCTCTGCCTGCCACTCTGCTTACTTGTGCTCTCTGTCTGTCAAATAAATAAATAAAATCTTAAAAAAAAAACTAAAACAAAACAAAAACTCCTGTTGGAATGTGGATGAAACAAGATTCAGGAGGGAAATGTCAATTTGAAGCTATATATAATGGTAAGTAATTTAAAAAGGAGCTCATTGTTTTTTTGTAATACTTAAGAAAAAGGAAATATTGAGAATCTAAATTCAAAAAGTGTCAATCTTTACATAACCAATATTTTCTCTTTCCCAGCTTAAAATATTTAAATTACACTCTCTCATCTTAGGGCAAAGTTTAAATTTCTTTGGATAATATACAATACCCTGCTATAAGGTGCTGTCTACTGAAGCAGCTTAATCTCCTGTTACTAATCTAAAAACATTCTATACTGAAATCCATACTGAAATTCTTTTTTTAAAGCCATACTGAAATTCTTAAGTCCTTTAAATACAGCATGATCTCAATGCCTTCAAATCATTTCATTTGTTTTCCCTGGGATGCAATTTCTCCCTTAAACATGTTGCCAATTCTAACTCTTCTTTTCAGAGCTAACTCATATTTTATTTCCAACAGAAAGATTTCTTAGTTTTAGTTTCCACATCTGTAAAATTGAAGTTAATAGTGTCTTTCCAAAATTGTTGCCCTTAGTAGATATGCAATAAAAGTTGATTTATTTTCCCACCTTTCTCTTCTCTCTTTCACCTTCTATACTATAAATTCCTGTAGGGCACAGGTTATTTTTCGTTTGTCTCTCTATTCACAAGGTCTTGCACATATTAAATGTTCAATAAATATTATCTGAATGAAATTGTGCAAAGACATACTTAATAATTATAAATTATTTTGTAATAAACTTGTACTCTTGTGACTGTACTCCCTGGACATCAACTAGACCAGCTTAAAGGAATTTAATGAGATGTACAATGAAATGTGAGATATAGAAATTCTTCTTTAGTAGAGATAATACAAAATATTCAGGCCTGGAAAATAAAGAAACTTTTAAAAAGGAATTGAAGGAGAGGAGTTAAGATGGCAGAGGAATAGCAGACCTCAGTTTCTTCTGGTTCCAGGAATTCAGCTAGATAGTTATCAAATCATTCTGAACACCTGCAAAATCCATCAGAGCTCTGAGAAAAGAATTGCTGCAATTCTACAAATTGAAAAGCAACCACTTTTTGTAAGGTAGGGGATGCAGAGATGTGAATCCAGAGTGATATATATATGAAGATATATGGAGGGGAGGGAGCCTACTTAAGGAGGCTACCACAAAGTATTATAAGGAGCAGAGTGCAAAATCAGAACTTTTAGAAATCTGCTAGGGTGGGGACATCCCTAGTTTAAATGTGCTCAGGTGGTGAAGTGGGGCAGAATCCCACATGAAAGAGCATGGTCTCAGGATCCCCAAGGTCACATGAAGAAAGGGGGTGCCTGAGGGCAGCAGAGTTCCCAAGCATCAGAGTGGGGAAGCCAGCTGAAAATAGCAAGTCTAGGTGCCGGCTTTCTGCTTGGTGTTGCCATAAACTATGGACCACAGCACAGTTGCATGACCTCTCTCCAGGCAGGGGCCTGACAAAAGGCAGAAGCATAGCAGGACCTCCCTCCCTCCCCCTGGCGTGGATTACCACTGCAAGACTGTAAAGTTTGGAGACTCGAACTGAGTTGCATTCCTGGGATAAAAACCCTCGGTCACAGGCTGGGTGAACAAAGAGTTTGGTCAGAAACCAGGGAGAGAAGAGTGAGCTTCTCCATGAGGGCTCACTGAAGACTGAGGGGCACGAACTTTCGGCTTTGGGTCTAGAGATTGGAGTGCCACCATTTTCGTTCGCCCCTCCATCAGTGCTGAAAGCCTTCAGGGAAAAGAAAAAAAAAAAAAACACCATATAGTGGAATCCAGAGTGGCTTATACTGAGCCCGGGTCCCTGACAAGGGAGGAGCAATTCCACCAGGGCAAGGACAACTGAGAATCAGTGCAACAGGACCCTCACCCAGAAGAACAGGAAGAACAACTATATAGTGCCAAGTTTACCAATCATAGAGAACTGCAAAACTTCATGTCTTGGGGAAAACAGTATATAGAATTCCTGTGTGTTTTTTTGTTTTTTTGTTTTTGGGGCTTTTTTTTATTCCTTAGTCTTTCAGTTTTATTTTTTTTTTTCAGCTACTTTCTCATTTTCTTCAATTCTTTTTTAATTTTTGTTTTTCTCTCTATATTACATATGTATATTTACTTTTGGTTTCCTTTCACTGTATTTTATTTAACTTTATTATTATTGGTATATATGTAACATTTTTCTTTCCTATTTTGGAATCTAGTTTTTTGTTTTGTTTTGTTTTGCTTTGTTTTTTTAACAAACAGACCAAAATATGCCCAGGATATAGTTTAGTGCTTTGTTCTGTTTTACTGTTTGTTTGATTTTTTTCTTATTTTGTTTTCTTCTGGTTTGTTTTGTTTGTTTGTTTCTGGTATTATTCTTATTTTTGACTTTTCTCTCTTTTTATTTTATTCATTTCTGGACATAATGATGAAATGGAGAAACTCACCCCAAAAGAAAGAATAAGAGGTAGTACTCACTGCCAGGGATTTAATCAATATGGATATAAGGAAGATGTCAGTACTTTCAAAACAATGATTATAAGGCTACTAGTTGGGTTTGAAAAAAGCATAGAAGACACTAGAGAATCCTTTACTGTAGAAATAAAAGAACTAAAATCTAATCAGGCCAAAATTAAAAATGTCATTACTGAGATGCAGTCACAAATGGAGGCTCTAACAGCAAGAATAAATGAGGCAGAAGAGAGAGTCACTGATAGAGAAGACAAAATGGTGGAAAATAAGGAAGTTGAGAAAAAGAGAAAAACAACTACTGGATCATGAGGAGACTTCAAGAAATCAGTGTTACCATAAAGCAAAATAATATCTGAATAATAGGGGTTCCAGAAGATGAAAGGGGGGGGCAGAAAGTTTACTTGAACAAATTATAGCTGAGAACTTCCCTAATCTGAGGAAGGACACAGGCATTCACATTCAGGAGGCACAGAGAACCCCCATCAAAGTCAAAAATAGGTCAACATCTGACATATAATAGTGAGGCTTGCAAATTTCAGAAATAAAGAGAAAATCTTGAAAGCAGATAAGAACAAGAGATCCTTAATCTACAAGGGTAGAAACATAAGGCTGGCAGCAGACATGTCCACAGAGACCTGGCAGGCCAGAAAGGACTGGCATGATATATTCAATGTGATAAATAGGAAAAATATGCAGCCAAGAATACTTTATCCAGCAAGATGTTATTCCAAATGGAAGGAGAGATAGAGTTTCCAGGGAAAATGAAAACTAAAGGAAATTGTGAACCCTAAATCAGCCCTGCAAGAAAAATTAAAGGGGATCCTTTGAGTGAAGACAGAGCCCAAGGGTAACAAAGACCAGAAAGGAACAGAAACAATCTATAAAAATGGTGACTATACAGGTAATACAATGGCACTAAATTCACATAGTTCAATAATTACGCTAAATGTAAATGGACTAAATGCTCCAATAAAAAGACATAGGGGATCAGATTGGATAAAAAAAAAAAAAAAGACCCATTGAAATGCTGCTTACAAGAGTTCCATTTTAGATGTAAAGACACCTGCAGATTGAAAGTGAGGCAGTGGAGAAAAATTTATCATGCTAATGGACATCAAAAGAAAGCTGGGGGAGCAATCCATATATCAAAAAACTAGATTGTAAACTAAAGATTGTAATAAGAGATGAAGAAGGAAACTATATCAAAATAAAAGGGTCTATCCAACAAAAAACCTAACAATTGTAAATATTTATGCCCCTAACTTGGGAGCACCCAGATACATAAACCAATTAATAACAAAATTAAAGAAACACATTGATAATAATATAGTAAAGGTATGGGACTTTAATACTCCACTCGCAGCAATGGACAGATATCTAAACAGAATATCAACAAGGAAACAAGGGATTTGAATGACACATTGAATCAGATGGATTTACAAATATATTCAGAACATTTCATTCTAAAGCAAGGGAATACACATTCTTCTCAAATGTACATGAAATATTCTCCAGAATAGATCACATACTGGGTCACAAATAAGGTCTCAACCAGTATAAAAAGACTGAGATTATGCCATGCATATTCTCAGACCACAATGCTTTAAAAGGTGAAGTCATTCACAAGAAACCGTTTGGAAGGAACACAAATACATGGAGGTTAGAGAACATCCTACTAAAGAGTGAATTGGTCAACCAGGAAATTAAAGAAAAATTTAAAAATATATATATGGAAGCAAATGAAAATGAAAACACAACAGTTCAGAACCTTTGGGATGCAGCAAAAGTGGTACTAAGAGGGACGTATACAGCAGTACAGGTCTTTCTCAAGAAACAACAAAATCTCAAATATACTACCTAACCTTACACCTAAAGGAGCTGGAAAAAGAATAGCAAAAAAGATCAGCAAACAGCAAATCTCCTCCTAAACCCAGCAGGAGAAGAGAGATAATAAAGATTGGAGCAGAAATCAATGATATGGAAATAAAAAAATAGAACAGATCAACAAAACTAGGAGTTAGTTCTTTGAAAGAATTAGTAAGATGGATAAACCCCTAGCCAGATTTATCAAAAGGAAAAAAGGAAAGGATCCAAATAAATAAAATCATTCATGAAAGAGGAAAGATCACAACCAACACCAAAGAAATATGATTATAAAATAATATTATGGGCAATTATATGTCAACAAATTAGGCAATGTAGAAGAAAAGGATGCATTCCTAGAAACATATAAACTACCAAAAATGAGAAAGGAAGAAATAAAAACCTGAACAGACCCATAAGCAGCAAGGAAATTGAATCAGTAATCAAAAATCTCCCAAAACCAGAGTCCAGGGCCAGATGGCCTCCCAGCAGAATTCTACCAAACATTTAAAGAAGAATTAATACCTATTCTGAAACTGCTTTAAAAAATAGGAATGGAAGGAAAACTACCAAACTCATTCTATGTGGCCAGCATTACCTTGATCCCAAAACCAAAAACCTCACCAAAAAGGAGAATTACACACCAATATCCCTGATGAATATGAATGCAAAAATTTTTACCAAGATACTAGCTAATAGGATCCAACAGTACGTCAAAATGATTATTCTTCACAACCAAGTGGGATTTATTCCTGTGCTGCAAGTATGGTTCAACATCTGCAAATCAATGTGATACACTACATTAATAAAAGAAAGACACAAGAACAATATGATCCTCTCAGTAGATGCAGAGAAAGCATTTGACAAAATGCAGCATTCTTTCTTGATAAAAAAAAAAGTCTCTGCTGTGTAGAGATAGAGGGAACATACCTAAATATCATAAAAGCCATATACAAAAATCCCACAACAAATCTCATCCTTAATGGGGAAAAACTGAGAGCTTTTCCCCTAAGGTCAGGAACATGACAAGGATGTCCACTCTTACCACTGTTGTTCAACATTGTACTGGAAGTCCTAGCCCCAGCAGACAACAAAAAGAAATAGAAGGCATCCAAATTGGCAAAGAAGAAGTCAAACATTCACTCTTCACAGAGGACATGATATTCTATGTAGAAAACCCAAAAGACTACACCAAAAAATTGCTAGAACTGACAAAGGAATTCAACAAAGTCACAGGATATAAAATCAATGCACAGAAGTCAGTTGTATTTCTATACACTAACAATGAGGCAGCAGAAAGGAATCAATCCCGTTTACAATTGCACCAAATACCATAAGATAGCTAGGAATAAACCTAACCAAAGACGTAAAGGATCTGTACTCTGAAAACTATAGAATGTTTAGGAAAGAAATTGAGGAAGACACAAAGAAATGGAAAAACATTCTATGCTCTTGGATTGGAAGAACAAATATTGTTAAAATGTCTATGCTACCAAGATCAATCTACACATTCAATGCAATACCTATTAAAATACCACCAGCATTTTTCATAGAGCTGGAACAAACAATCCTAAAATACATATGGAACCAGAAAAGACCTGAAATAGTCAAAGGGATGTTAAGAAGAAAACCAAAGCTAGAGGTATCACAACCTCAGACTTCAAGCTGTATTACAAAGCTATAGTGATTGAGACTGTTTGGTACTGGCACAAAAACAGACACATAGACCAATGGAACAAAGTAGATTACCCAGAAATGGACCCTCAACTCTATGGTCAACTAATCTTTGACAAATCAGGAGAAAATATCCAAGGGAAAAAAGATAGTCTCTTCAACAAATGATGTTGGGAAAATTGGACAGCTACATGCAGAAGAACGAAACTGGACCATTTTCTTACACCACACACACACACACACACACACACACACACACACACAAAACCTCAAAATTGATAAAAGATCTAAATGTGAGACAAAAATCCATCAAAACCCTAGAGGAGAACACAAGCAGCAACCTCTTCAACCTAGGCCACAGCAACTTCTTCCTAGACACATCTCCAAATTCAAGGGAAACAAAAGCAAAAGTGAAATATTGGGACTTCAAGATAAAAAGTTTTTGCACAATAAAAGAAACAGTCAACAAAACTAAAAGAACAGCAGATGTTGGCAAGGATGTGGAGAAATGGGAACCTTCTTACAGTGTTGGTGGGAGTGCAAACTGGTGCAGCCACTCTGGAAAACAGCATGGAGGTACCTCAAAAAGTTAAAATAGAGTTGCCCTGTGACCCAGTAATTGCACTATTAGGTACTTATCAAAAGGATACAAACATAGCGATTTGAAAGGGCACATGAAACCTGATGTTTATAGCAGCAATGTCCACAATAGCCACAATATGGAAACATCCCAGATGTCAAACAACAGATGGATAAAGAAGATGTGGTATGTAATGGAAAATTACTCAACCATCAAAAAGAATGAAATCTTGCCATTTGCAGCAACATGGATTGAACTAGAAGGTATTTTTCCAAGCGAAATAAGTCAGTCAGAGAAAGACAAATACCATAGGATTTCACTCCTATGTGGAATATAAGAAACAAAACAGATGAACATATGGGAAGGGGAGGAAAAATAAAATAAGATGAAACAGAGACGGGGACAAACCATAAGATACTCTTAACTATAGGAAAAAAACTGAGGGTTGCCAAAGGGGAGGTGGATAGGGGGATGGGTAACTGGGTGATGGGCATTAAGGACAGCACTCAAAGTAATGAGCACTGGGTGTTGTATGGAACTGATGAATTACTAAATTCTACCTCTGAAACTAATAATATGGTATAAAATATGTTTTTATTTTTTATAATTTTTTAATTTTTATATAATTTTTATAAAATTATAATTTTTTAATTTTTATTAAAAATTTTCTTTTTTAATAAAAAAAGAAAAAAAAAGAATTGAATAGGAAGACAGGTCGTTATTTGCTTCTCACGACTATGATAAAAACCAAGTACCCAAAATTGCAAGAATAAATTCTAACAAACTTCTTTCAATCAATATTTAAAAGTAATAAGCTATTTTTAGGATTTTTTTTATTTTTAAACTACCTTAACTTTAACTTTTTATTTTATTTGAAAAATTTGTAAAATGGTATACATAAATTCCCTGTATGCCCTCTATCTAGCTTCCCCAAACTTTGCTCTCTTACATGACCACATTATACCAGTTCCCTCTGGTCAATATACGTATCAACATCAGGAAATGAATACTGATGCAACACTATTAATTAGCCTGCAGGCCTCATTTAATATCACCAATTGGACCACACAAATGCCATTTTTATTTTCCAGCATATATTTGAGTATCTCATATGTTTAGTTGTCATTTTTTTTTTTTAACTTTCCTTCAATATGGGACAATTTCTCAGTCTCATTTTGTGTTTAACTGTATTAATTTGCTAGGACTGTCATAACAAAGTACTACAGAAAGGATGGTTTGTACAAGATAAATTTATTTCTCATTGTTCTGATGCCTAGAAGTCTGAGATCAAGGTTTTGGCAGGGTTGATGTCTTCTAAGGTGTTGCTCCTAGGCTTGTAGATAACCATTCTCTTCCAGGGTCTTCACATGGTCTTCTTTCTGTGCCCTGTCTCCTAATCTCTTCTTTTAAGTATACCAGTCATATTGAATTAGAACCCACCCTAAAGACTTCATTTTACCTTTGTTTCCTCTTTAAAGGCCCTATCTTTGAACATAGTCATATTCTGAGGTACTGGAAATTGGAACTTCAACAAATGAATTTGGAGGAGGGGTTCACAGTTCAGCCCATAACAATGAGTTTGACATTTGTAAAGAATACTGGCCAGTTATTTTGTAAAATATCCCTTAATTTGAGTTTGTCTGATGTCTACTCATGTTTATCATCAAGTTATCCATTTTTGACAGTAATACCACAGAAGTTAAGACTGTGACTTTCTCAGTGCATCATATCAGCAGGTATATGATATTGATATCTCCTATTGTGGTGATTTTAACTTTGATTACTTTGTTAAGGTAGTGTCTACCTTACTATTTTTCTCTTTGTAATTGATAATTATCTTATAGAAAGATATTATGCCAATATTCTAACCATTTTTTTGTGTACAATTTTAGCACCCATTGATGATTCTTGCCTATGGCAATTATGACATACCAAATAACAATTTTCTAGTTCCATCATTCATTTTCCATTTATCCGTTGGAATACTATCCTAAAAAAGAGTTTTCTTTACTTTCCCATTTATTTTAGTAATATTTACCAATATGAACTCTTCGATATTTATTTATTTTACAGGTTATATTCCATTACTATTATTAATTTTGTTGTTTAAATTGTTCCAACATTGAGCATTGGAAGATCCTGCAAGTTGGCTCATATGTCCTTTCAACAGGTTCCCAACCTTTTTTGAGCATTTCCTTACTTCTTTGCATAGCAAGATGATCCAGACTTATTTAGTACTTTCTGTGACCCAATCCTAGATCAGCCATTTCTCTAAAAAGCTCTATTTCCTTGTAGTAAAGAATTTTATTTAAAATCCAAGCTTTCCATTGCTATTATCAGCAAAGAAAAGTCCACATATCCCTGTAACAACTACAAGAAATTTGGCAAGATGACTAGTTTAAATGATTTATACTACTCTTCAATTTTTCAAACATTTAATTAGACCAAATTTGAAATAAAATTGTAAGATCCAATCATTTGGGACTAATTTTGTCAATCATATTATTTCCTCTACTGAAACTCCAGAGGCATGTAAGTCTCTAATCATCAAAGAATATATGTGCCATTCAGAAGTTATTTTTTCACCACAATGGGGAAATAGATTCACTATTCTGTGCACAATATATAGTTAAAGGATTTTGAAGAAGGGCTAATAATATAGTCTAACCTGTCTCATTACTTATTTTGTCACCTGCAGGATTCTTTACATTTTTTTCTTTATGAGAATTAACCCCCAATCCCCTCACAGCTGTTTTTACAAGGCATGTTGAATTCTGCACAACACAAGAAAGCCATGTGAGCAAATTAAAAAAAGAAAAAAGAAAAGGAAAAAAAAAGAAAGAAAGAGGAGAAAAGAAAACATTTATAGAGGGAACAAATTCCTTCTCTTTATTGTGGTTTTGTGTGTACAATCTTAGTTTGGCAATCACAATACCATCCATTAATTTCTTGATGAGTAAAATGTGTCACTCATAAACACTTCCAGAAATGATCTGATAATTGTCAGGAAAGTATTTGCCAGCTATTCAAATAAAGACAGATTACTTGGATAGCAAAGGCAATCTGACTTTCAATACCAGCATCTGGCCCACTTAGTAATATCTTTATCTCCCTGAAATCTCTAGATTAAAGTTTTCCTGAAGTGGAGTCTCAGGTGTTCATTTTGTAGCTTAGCCCAGATTCCAGCCCTTCATTCCCCAGCCCAGGATGCTACAGAGGAGAGTGTTCTCTGTAGTTTTCAGAGATCATTGGGCGCTCTCACAAATAGATGTCTTTTAAACTAAGCATAAACTTCCAATTTTGTGTTAAATTCAACCTGTATCCCATTTGGAAACAATAAAAGACATCATTTTTGATAACACTACAGTGCATAGCCTCCACACAAGCTGTGAAAGAATTTATTTAATGCTTTAATTAATGGGTTTATTTTTCATTCAGGATGTGTGTAAGGAAACCACCCATGTTTCTCCTCCCCCCAACTGCAAAGAATAGTTGTCTTGGACTTGGTTTGAGTGTATCCGAAATGGAAACTTCACTTTTAAAAGTTTTGGGAGCTCTTAAAAGTTTCTCAATTGTTTTCAATTTTGTTTTCTCTTTTCAAAGTATGCCAGAGTGTGATTTCCTAGACAATATATTTAGGAATGGCAGAGGAAGATAGGATGGAGTGAGCTATGGTCTATGGCTATTTTGAAATTTGATTTTTAACTTTTTCCCTTCTCATCTCTTTATGACACTGGAACTCTGCTTCTATCAGTGTGTCTCTTTCACAGATGATTGCCTCAATATCTATACACCTCTTTAGTTGTTGATCAAATATTCTGTAACTGTTTATATATTTTCAAATGTTACACAGATTATAGGAATCAACAGTACATAGGCAAAGAGAATGAAAATATAGATTAAGATTTCTTTTTGTATTAGCATGTCTACTTGGTATAATACCATATTATTTAAACTTCAGTAAATTCCACTAGGACCCTGGGCTTACAATCAGTGTTGTTTTGTATAATTTAATACATATACCTATCTATTTCTTGAAATGGTGTAAAAGGTATGAATAGTACTTGAGATTATGTTGGTTGATCAATTAGACATGCTTTTTGAAAATAATATAGGATTTGCACTAGATCTAATTTGCATTAAATTGGGAAAGATGGGAGGAATCCAATTACCTTCCCCTTTTCCCTAGCTTGCAAGGACTAAATCTTAAGAGTAATTTGCAACCTCCACGTGGTACAAATGCCTGAGGCAGTTAATGAGAAACCTGAGAAATCCCTTGCTCAGAAGTCCTCAGAGAATGTTGGAAACAAGGGTGAGGCCATGAATCCAGACTGTGGGAGGCTGTTTACTGCCAGTTCTCCTCTGTTTTGCCTAAGAAAATGGTCAGGTATCAATGTTCCATGAAGAGAGAGCCAAGTGTTCATATGGCAGGAAAAAAAAAAACAACAGGGGCTATTCTTTAGCTTACATCTCCCCTAGAGTTAGGTGCTTCTACGGCAAATCATCTGTGCTGGCTATAGTTTGCATTAGAATTTCTAGAATAGTTCATAAATTAAACTGTAGCACATTCCTACCTCATAGGTCCCCCATTAAAGAATACCCTTCTGGAATATCCTTGTCTCTTAATATTTAAAAGTATAAAATATGCCTACAGCCAATGCAAAATACTGTTTCTGTAATTACCTGTGTAATTGGAGCCAAAATAATTAAAAAGGAATGTCCCTCATGGTTGCTACTTTCTTGGGTGAGGAAAAGGGAAAAATAAGAAATTAATTCCCTTGTACAACCTGATTCATTTTCCTATGGAAGGAATACTTTAAAGCCTGAACTAAAATTAATAATAGTTACCCAAATAGACAACAATTTATGGGTAACATACCATTGCAAAAACAAAAATCTTTAACTTACAAAGGATAAAGAAAATGTTAATAGCAAGAATCCCCACATTCGGGGTAGTCCATGAAATGTCTGACTTCTATGTCACTTCACATAAGTTAGAAGCACTTTCTTAGCAGTACAAAACATGCTGTTACCACTTTCAGAGGCCTTAAAAGGTTTTCTTGGGGTAGGCACCACTAAGTTCCTCTCATTTATAATAACACTCCTTATTCGGTTTCTTCCTTTCTACCTCCCCACCTCCCTTCCTATTTTTTGTCTTCCCCCACTCCAGGTGAATGAATGCCTGTGGTATAAAGCCAATAATGAAGGAAACAAAATATAATAGCAGATACATAATGCATACTTGCATAAATAAATTTACATAAGTCCCAAAGAGCTGGAGCAGAAAGAAATACTACAGTTTAGAATTGTGAAGAAAGTAATTGTCTCATCTTTTCAAGGGCTGAACACTTTAAAGAGAATACTAAATCAACTACCATTTGTGCTGTTACTCCAGGATTTTCACTAATAATATAGTTCTCTGCCTTTTCTTTCTATAGCACTTGATTTGAGTTTCTTGTTTTGTTTTGTAACTCAATATTTCTCTTTCCTCTGTGGAATGTTGTTGGTGGTGTTGTTAATTAAGGGTACAGTGTTATTTCACCATTTTTTCATTCTTTCCATTTCATAAAAATTACTGAAAGGAAAGTCTGTAGAGCCCAGTGGAGGTGGAGGCTCATATAAATACCCGAAGCCAATTGTTTACAAGCAATGTAGCCTACATGAGGAAAAAGAAAAAAAAGGAAAAACTTTATTCCAAAAAGTTTTCTTTCAAACGTCATTAATCTCTGTTATCTCTGTTTACCATTCTGGATGAATCCTTTAGGTGTGTGGTGTGTGTGTGTGTGTGTGAGAGAGAGAGAGAGAGAATAAATGTACACAGATTGAAAATATGGCACACCTCACTTTATTGTGTTTTGCTTTATTGCACTTTGAGATAGTATGTTTTTTGATTTTTGTTTTTGTTTTTGTTTTTTTTATAAATTGAAGGTTGTGGCAAACTTGCATAAAACAAGTCTATCAGCACCATTTTCCCAATAGCATTGCTCATTTTGTGTCTATGTGTCACATTTTGGTAATTCCCACGGAATTTAAACTTCTTTATTATTATTATTATTATTATTATTATTATTATATTTATTATGGTGATCAATGATCAGTGGTTATGACTCACTGAAAGCTCAGATGATAATTAGCAATTTTTAGCAATATTTTTCATTAAGTTATGTACACTTTTTTAAAAGATTTTTTATTTATTTATTTGAGAGAGAGAGAGAACAGCAGTGGGGAGGGCAGAAGGAGAGAGAGAGAAAGAAGCAGACTCCATGCTGAGCAGGAAGTCTGATGCAGACCTAGATCCCAGGACCAAAAGATCATAACCTGAGCTGAAGACAGACATTTAACCAACTGAACCACCCAGGTGCCCCAAAGTTATGTACACTGTTTTTTAGATATAATGTTATTTCACACTTGATAGACTACAGTATAGTGTAAACATAACTTTTATATGCACTGGGAAACCAAAAAATTCATTTGACTCACTTTAATTTGATATTTGCTTTATTGTGGTGGTCTGGAACCCAACTCACAATACGTTCAAGGAATGCTTATACATATGCAAATAATATATGAGGGAGAAATCTATCCATTGATATATTAAAATAAGACAACAACATAGTTCTTCATGGTTCCTAAATGTATCCATTTTTCACAGAGTGTATAGATGGGTGGGAACAATGTTGACTATGGATTCTATAATGTTATTAAAAACCACACAAGTCAAGAAGTGCACAGAGACCTGAATTTGGCTGGGTGGACTTCATACTTTCTACCTGTTCACTTAACCCCCTTTCCTAGAACTAAGTGTTCTCATATTTAACCAAATTTCTGACCTGAACTGGAATAGCAACATAAATAACAGTCTTCAGAAGAGTATTAAATGAAAAGGGCTTACAAAGCCTTCTATCATAAGATCTCAAAACCTGAGACAATGTAAAAAGATCACTACTTTTTAAAATCATATAAATGCCCAATTAAAAGATATTATAAGAAGGAATTCAGGGGCGCCTGGGTGGCTCAGCTGGTTAAGCGACTGCCTTCGGCTCAGGTCATGATCCTGGAGTCCCGGGATCGAGTCCCACGTCGGGCTCCCTGCTCAGCAGGGAGTCTGCCTCTCTCTCTAACCCTCCCCCCTCTCATGCTCTCTATCTCATTCTCTCTCTCAAATAAATAAATAAAATCTTTAAAAAAAAAAAAAGAAGGAATTCAGATCTTTCAATTTTATGAACAGAATTATGTCCTGTATCTTTACAACTAAGGATTTTCCAAAAATCTTGAAGGGTTTCCTGGCAGCCGCCCCCCCACCCCCCAACTTTGGCATGTGGACTATTTTGAGCTGAAGGCACTTTAGACTTTGTGGGCTCTAAAGAACTTTTGCTCCTCCCTTAGATACATAGAAGAATTTAAATTGGGGGTCTTTCCCAGATAGGGTTATTAGCTGAGATAAATTTTATCTGAGAGACCCATCTATATTGTAAGGACAAACATCTAATTACTAAACATCTACTCTTCTTATCACCCTGTAAAATGCATTCCTTTCCTTTGAAATGCCAGGCCCCTACCCCCTTCTTCTTAGTTCACAGTGACATCTATACCTCATTTTGCCTGTCGGTGGAATTTCCATGTCTATGTGGATTCCCTGTATATACACCTATTAAATTGGATTTTTTTTCTGATAATCTGTCTCATGCCAATTTGATTCTTAGTCCAGCTAGAAGGACTTTTGAAGGGACAGGAATTCTTATTCCCCAACAGTTGGCATAGTTGGCAGGATGACTTTAACCTGCTGGATACTGCTCACCCTGGACACTGCTACAGGTGAGAGATCCTGACATACAGACGCAAAAGATAAGATTTCTTACACGCCAGCCTCCTGGAATGTCTATCTGCAGAGTCTGATGGAGCAAGAGTGGTGAGAGTGCTTTTTCTCTCTTTCTAAATCTAGATTAGCAGGAGAAAATATCTGTAGAACTAGTTCCTTGGGCCTAGCAACTCTGGTTAAATTTGGTAGAGTACTCTTTGGTTACTGATTTATTTCCAGAACATCCAGAGATGTTCTTTGTTTTCCTTTGCCAGTGTTTTTTATGTTGTTTTACATCTGTTGCTAAGGGACATCTTGGAAGCCAAAACTGCAAAATTGGTGGGCATGGGTCAAGCATTTAAAAGCTGTTAGAACGGGGCGCCTGGGTGGCTCAGATGGTTAAGCGTCTGCCTTCGGCTCAGGTCATGATCTCAGGGTCCTGGGATTGAGTCCCGCATCGGGCTCCCTGCTCCACGGGAAGCCTGCTTCTCCCTCTGCCTCTCTTCTCTGTCTCTAATGAATAAATAAATAAAATCTTTTTAAAAATAAATAAATAAATAAATAAATAAATAAATAAATAAATAAAAGCTGTTAGAACACTCACCACTTCAAAAAGTCTCCCATGATAGAATAAGTTGGCCATAGAATGGGTTATATTGACACTAGGTCACCTGCCAACCTCAAGAAAACTTCTGTGCATCAAGATACAGTGTAAAAAAACACATAATCCCCAACCCTATAACATACCCTTCCTAGGTATCAGCTCCAAAAGAACCAAAACTTTGGTAAAACTTTTAGAATTTTCCTTTTGTCTTATTCTCTGTCTTAAGAGTTGGCTTTGTGACCACTAAGAATATTCTCTTTGGTCTCCACCATCTGGAGACAGCACTTACCTTGAAAATGCACCTTCATAGCCAGTCAAAGAGACTGGGAATCCAAGTTTCTTTTCTGTCTGCTGTGCCAGCTCTCAGAGGTGCTTGTCATGAGAGGTTCCAGCCCATAAGAACCTTTGTCATCTCAACCTTTGTTACTTGTTAGTGCTGGAAAGTCCCATTCCAGAAGTACCTGTCCAATTCACAGATTAGTGGGATTGTGACTGGAGGCATTTCATGGAAGACCAAAGACACCATTTTCACTATACCATCCTTACTGTCTGTGCAACAAAGGCCTTTGCTTTCTTAGACTAATTTTGGGAGTAAACTTTTGGGTCATAGGGGCTACATCATCTATGTCCTCTCTGGATGCCTCCTGAGTCTTTGGTTAAGCCCCTAAAAGGCTTATTGGTTTGAGTCACTATTAAGAGATCCTACTTGTCAATGGCCAGATGATGGATCCTTTAAATTGGCTATGTTAACACACACACACACACACACACACACACACACACACACACTCTTTATATATAATATAAAGAGCTCTCAATTGTCTTATTAGTATAATGGCTAGCCTTAGGGATTTCCTTGACAAGATGAAAGAAGTTAGACTTAAAACAAAAAGAAATGTCCCCATTCAATGTAAATTCCCCTTCTTAAAGTTGGGCCTATGTGTTTATTTTAACTTCCCTTTCCCTGCAATATTTACAAAGATCATTCTGGCTTAATCTCTAGGTTCAAAGCATACAGGTTGTTCATGTAAATTCTGAAAGCCAGAAAATGAATTTAACAAAAGCACCCAAGACTGACAACTAAGCTCACTTTGCTCTTACCTTCTAGGGCTCTGTAATCAGGCTCTGTCTATCCTCAAGCACTCCTATACAATGTCCTTTGAAAGAGTATCCTAGAACTCCCATCACAAAAAAATTTCTGTCCCCTGGACAACATCAGAGCTTTTAAATTACAAAGCCCTTTTACCTCTACATTCAAAAGATTATTTGGCTATATTCATAACCTTCTGTTCTGAGGAAATAGATGACCAAAATTTCTCCTAGGCCTTCCTAGAAATGATCTACAAAAGGCCAATATTCAGTGGCTAATAGAAGCTGAGGTTAAATTATACACCCAGAAAAAAAAGCTTTTGTTAAAATGCTACATACAGGGGCGCCTGGGTGGCTCAGTCGGTTAAGCATCTGCCTTTGGCTCAGGTCATGATCTCAGGGTCTTAGGATTGAACCCCACATTGGACTCCCTGCTCAGCGGGGAGCCTGCTTCTTCCTCTCCCTCTGCCTGCTTGTGCTCGCTCTCTCTCTGTCAAATAAGTAAATAACATCTTTTTAAAAAATGCTTCATACAGACTTCATAAAGGCATAAGTCTTCTGATTCCCATTTTAGTTAAAAATTCTCCCTGATATAAAGAAGTAAATTTAGTTAAAAATATGGGTCAGTCCCTTGATATTCAGGTTGCCATCCAGTTCTTTGGAGAGTTAGGATCAACTGTCTTTATTTTACCAATCTCTGCAAAACCAGAAATACAACTCTAAAAACAAGTTAAAGTCCACCTATCTTTACCAAACCTTGCATATTCCTCTCAAAATGTTTGTGGATATTTAAAAAAAATCAGTACATTGGAACAAAATTATTCTGTACTTTTAGAAAAGGGTAGATTTTAAGTAGCAATTATTCTGAAACTCTAAAAAAAAAGATTTCTTTACATTTTTTCCTCTGTCCCTTGAAATTATAAATCTTATTGTGTCTTTGAAATGTAAACACAGCCCACAATTTCCCTAGACTGAAGGGGAAAATAAAGATAAAAAAGGGAGGGAGGAAAGAAGACTTTTTAAAATACAAATTGCTATGGGCGCCTGGGTGGCTCAGTTGGTTAAGCGACTGCCTTAGGCTCAGGTCATGATCCTGGAGTCCTGGGATCGAGTCCCACATTGGGCTCCCTGCTGAGCAGGGAGTCTGCTTCTCCCTCTGACCCTCCCCCCTCTCATGCTCTCTCTATCTCAGTCTCTCTCTCAAATAAATAAATAAAATCTTAAAAAATAAATAAATAAAATAAAATACAAACTGCTGAAAAGGATTTTATGCACAGACTCTAGCACCTCTTTTATTTTTTTTATTTTTTTTTAAAGATTTTATTTATTTGAGAGAGAGAATGAGAGAGAGAGAGAGCACATGAGAGGGGGAGGGTCAGAGGGAGAAGCAGACTCCCCACTGAGCAGGGAGCCCGATGCGGGACTCGATCCCAGGACTCCAGGATCATGACCTGAGCCGAAGGCAGTCACTTAACCAACTGAGCCACCCAGGCGCCCTCTAGCACCTCTTTTAATAAATAGATATGCTCCAAATATCTACCTTGTAGAAAACTTAGATACTCTCTTTCTGCATTTGATATAAATTTTCTAATCCCATCTTCTCTAAGACCTAAAAGCTATCCTTTGGCATGCAAATTTTAGGAAAAAGTTTTTCATAAAAATAGATAGATAGATGATAGATAGATAGATAGATAGATAGATAGATAGATAGATAGATAAACAAATACATGGAAGAATTTAAAAATTGGGCCTATGGGGGCATCTGGGTGGCTCAGTTGGTTAAGCATCGGCCTTCTGCTCAGGTCATGATCGGACTCTCTGCTCAGGTCATGATCGGACTCCCTGCTCAGTGGGGGGCCTGCTTCTCTTACCTGCTTCTCCTCCTGCTTGTGCTCTCTCTCTGGCAAATAAATAAAATCTTTTAAAGAATAAAATAAAAATAAAAATTGGGCCTATAATGTCCTCTCCACAAATACTAACAGAAACAAAATTAAAATTTTATTTATATTTTGTCTGTGTGTGTGTGTGTGTGTGTGCATGTATGATATAAATGTGAAATATTTTCTCTACCTCAAGATGGTACTGCTAAGGGACGCCTGGGTGGCTCAGATGGTTAAGCATCTGCCTTCAGCTCAGGTCATGATCCCAGGGTCCTGGGATCAAGCCCCACATCGGGCTCTGTGCTCAGCAAGGAGCCTGCTTCTCCCTCTGCCTGCCTGTCTGCCTACTTGTGATCTCTCTCTCTCTCTCTCTGTCAAATAAATAAATAAAATCTTAAAAAAAAAGATGGTACTGCTAAAATTAATATGTAAAAGAGCTCTGTTTACTTGGTTTGAAGGCAACCACTTTTAAGGATTGTCCATTCTAAAACTCAGAAAGATAGTACTTAATCCAAATGTTTTTTTCAAGTTCATGGTTTTGGAATATAGGTGAGGTTTGTTGGGGTGGGTCCAGAGCCGATGGCCAAGAAAGAATTCTTGGGATGTCTTTGAAGCAAAAAGTTGGTTTTATTAAAGCACGGGGACAGGACCCATGGACAGAAAGAGGTGCTGCCCTGGGGTTGTGAGGGGTGGCTGGTTATATACTAGGGAGTTGGGGGAGGTAAGGAAAAGGGAGGTTTCAAAAGTATTTTCATATGTTAAAGAAGACTCACAGGATTCCAGATGTCTTGCCATGCCTTGCCATTGTCAAGTTAAGGTTGTTTTCCCCTCTAGCAATGCACTAACATTGAGACAGTTGGGAGCTTCGTGGAGAAATGTCACACAAATCCCACCCAGGAGTGGGAAAGGAGGTTGCAGTGTGTCAGCTTGTGCTTTGTCCTTAGCTAGCCTCCTGCACCCTCATCAATGTGACTTGGGAAAATATTCGATATTAAAAACTAATTTAAGTTTTGTGGTTTACTTAAACATGTCTTTAGAGTTATCAACATTAAATATAAAATTTTATTCCGCTTGTGTTTACTAAAAGTCAAATAATTTCAAAGTTGCAAATAATTTCTGTTGCAAAAATTGTCAGAAAGAAAGAAAAATTTAGAATAATGATTGGTTTTGTCTAATGCCTCATATTTTTGTGGGTAGTCTGGGCATAGCTGTTAAAAACAAGTAAAGTAAATAGATGTAAATAAAATAACAATATTTGTAGGTAAACTTTTAAATACCTTCCAAAATCTCTGGTAACCTAAAATTTTAAAATTTTGCTAAATTGAAGTGATGTAGGAAAGACATTAGGGTTCGAAGGTAATGGCCAAGAAAGAATTCTTGCAGCATCTTTGGTGCAAAAAGGTGATTTTATTAAAGCACTGGGACAGGACCTGTGGGCAGAAAGAGCTGCTCTGGGGTCATGAGGAGTGGCCTATTAACATACTTTCAAGTTGGGAGGGGGTTTGGGATAGGGTAAGTCTCTAAGGAATTTTGGAACCAAGGTTTCCAGGACCTTGAGGGGGCTAGCTATTGTTTGGAAAAGGTCATTTATTACCGTCTAATAAAACCTTAGTTATGAGACCCTTCAGATGTATATCGGTGGGCCGTGTGCTTGGGGGATGATTACCAACATGTATATTGGGAGGTTTAGAGATAAAGTAAGTTTCCAAAGGAATTTTTATATGTTAAAGTAAACTTACAGGATCCTGGGGGAGGGGCTAAGATTGTCTTTTGCCCTTAACAAAGTATTAAGAAGAAGAAGATAGCAGGAGGGGAAGAATGAAGGGGGGGAAATTGGAGGGGGAGAAGAACCATGAGAGACGATGGACTCTGAAAAAGAAACTGAGGGTTCTAGAGGGGAGAGGGGTGGATGGATGGGTTAGTCTGGTGATGGGTATTAAAGAGGGCACGTTCTGCATGGAGCACTGGGTGTTATATGCAAACAATGAATCATGGAACACTACATCAAAAACTAATGATGTAATGTATGGTGATTAACATAACATAATAATAATAATAAAAAAAATCAAGGCAGTTGAGTCCCTAGGGAAATGTCACTCTGCCTGTTTCAAGGACTTGTCAGTGGACTGTAGGTAGTAAGGAAATTTAATTTTTCTTCTTTGTTTCCTACATCAGAATGATGAGAAAAAATAAATTCATTGATAATCTAGATCATTTTCAAATAAGATAGAATAATGAAACACCAAGTACTGAACATGGTTTATCTACTTTTGTCTGATTATAGAGAAACTACAGATAAATTTGGGTCTGTTAGGGGTGCTTGGGTGGCTCAGTCATCAAATGTTTGCCTTCGGCTCAGGTCATGATCCCAGGGTCCTGGGATCAAGCCCCGCATTGGGCTCCCTGCTCCATGGGAAGCCTGCTTCTCCTTCTCCCACTCCCCCTGCTTGTGTTCCCTCTCTTGCTGTGTCTCTCTCTGTCAAATAAATAAATAAAATCTTTTTTAAAAATTGGGTCTGTTAGTAAATATATCTTATGCTTTATTAAAAGATTGTACTATGAAAGAATATATACGTTTCTAAAAATTATGAAATATATTCATAAATTTGCCAATCTAAGGAACTCTGGTGTAACAGTTCAGAAATGCTTACTGCTTAGTTTTCACTAGAAATTAAAGTTTCTAAGCATTACAAATTCCTATAAATGTAATTAACTACTGGAAATAACAACTCTGTATGTGAGGAAAGTAAGATACATGTTTTTGGTAAGAAAGGTATGAACGATGGGAATACATTTTTGTTGAAGAAAAAGAAAATAATTTGGTCCTAAAGTAAGCCTGGTTATTTAAAGAGAGAAAATTTTGGACAAAATCTGAATGCAGTAAAAAAGAAAGTTGTAGATTTATAAAGAAAGAATATTTGGAAATAAATATTATGTGTGGTCAATACCGGCTAACATTAAGATAAATTTAAATAAGTAAATGAGTTTTAACATCAAAGTACACTAGTGCAAAGTCTTTGTTTTCTCTTTGTTAAGGGCAAAGTTTTCTTAAACTATTGCTCTGCTCTTTATAAGAAATTGTAAATTAAAGTTTTTCTTTACCTTTTAATTAATCTGCCTAAAAGCAAGCAAGCAAACAAACAAAAACAAGGATTCTGTTTGCCAAAATAATTTCCTGTTTATCAGGTCTTGGATTACTTAAGAAAACTTACTCTTAATATTAAAAGAACTAAGTTCTACTGACAACTATGTAACCTTCTGTATTTTCCTTTGATTTTTTTAATCACTTTGGTTAAATGGATAGTTAAAAATTGTTTCATAATGATTGCAATCTTATTTAATCAAATGTTCAAACTTTTTGATGTTTTCTTTTGATGTATTTCCCAAAAATCAAACATTAAAAATGTAGTCTTTTGACCACAATCTAACTGAAATTTTCCAATGAAATCCTGGAACATTTCATGAGAAAAAATATTTGTGAGAAATTAAACTAATTAGGCTTATAGAGTATATTAAATTACATGGAAAGCATTGTCAAATAAATGATATTAAACCCTCTTAGATTATGCTTATATACATATATACATATATTATTAAAACCAGTGTTCTAAAATTATTTGAAACTCCTACAAACTTGATGTCCTGGTATGTTATTATCTTGAAATGTTGTACATCACAAAAATAACCAAAGTTCTTGTCAATTGCATTATAATGAACTCTAATCAGACCTTTAACAATGGCAATTTTTAAGTCTTATCATTTCCAGACAGTTATACTTTTACTCAGATACCTCTATAAATTTTTCCTGAAAATGTGCTTCATCTTTAGTGAGACTCATGGAAAAAAAAAATATCTGAGTACAGGTTTTTGATAACCTTAAGATAATAAGGGAAAAATTTCCAAAGTAGTGGAAAAACTGGATTAAAGAAGAACAAGAATTAATAATATGGGCTTGACTAAATTGAAGATAATTATAATTTTATGACATTTTGTTTGAAACATTGCTGATGTTTTTAAAAATTGTTTTGTTTTGTTTTCTAGATTTAAGAAAATTTTCTCTTAAGCTAACTAAATTACATCAATTTGATAAAATATACCTTTATGAAAAAAATTGAAATATTTGTATTTCCTCCCTCCCTGAACCCTCCAGAATTCAGAAACTCCCCATGAGTATTCTTATATTTTTATGGCAATATATTTGTTTGCATAAGTTCAATAAGAAACTGTTCTTATGGCAAGATAAAATTGGAAACACTTGTTATATTATAAGGGTTTGACTTGAATTCATCTGAGAAGAATCTGCATAGACTCAGATATGTCCAGACAGCTTTAAGGAACAAAGGTTGATGTTATGGAGCCAATAAAGTCCCTTTGGAAATTTCATCCTGATACCTTGCTTAAATGGCAATAAATAAATATCTATCAATATGTCCTGCTCGCCAATGAAAGCTTCTCAGGGGACAACAAAGGGAAAGTGCCCTGCAGTTTGGCACTACTACATCCCTGATAAACACCCAGTCTGACTGAACTCAAGACCAAGGCAGCCACAGAAGGGGCCCCTAACATGATAGGGACAAAACATTGTCCACAAAAAGCAAAGAGAGTCTTTGCAGACAATTGAACTAAAGGAAAGAGTGGCTCAGCTACAACAGCAGTGAGCACACATCACACATAGGAGATACCCCTGAAGGGCCAGGTTCTGTTGAACAGGGGACAGAGCACTGCAAGGCAATACAGGACCCCTTCTTTATAATGCCATTACTTTCAACAACAAGAGAAAGCTGACATTCCTAATACAAAGAAGCTGACACAGAAAGAAAAATTAAAAGACAGAAGAATATGTCCCAAATGAAAGAACAGAACAAAATAACCACAAGAGACCCAAGCAAAACAGAGATAATTTATATGCCTAAGAGATAACTTAAACTTATGTTCATAAAAATACTCACTGGACTTAAGAAAAGAGTAGAAAACATCAATGAGACCTTTAACTCTGAGATAAAAAAAGAACCAATCACTGATGAAGAACACAATACATTAAATTGAAAATACACTAAATGGAATAAAGGGAATAGATCAAATCAGCCACCTGGAGGACAGAGTAATGAAAAACTAACAAACTGAGCAGGTGTGAGAAAAAATTATGCAAAATGAAAAAAGACATGGAGAACTCAACGAGAACATCAAGTATAATAACTTATCATTATAAAGATACCAGAAGTATAAGAAAAAGAAAAATAAGGGCAGAAAATTTATTTAAAGAAATAATAGCTGAAAACTTCCCAAATCTGGAAAAGGAAATAGAAATCCAGATCCAGGAGGCACAGAGAGCTCCTAACAAAATCAACCAAAGGAAGTCCACACCAAGACACATAGTAATTAAAATGGAAAAAGCAGGGGCACCTGGGTGGCTCAGTTGATTCAGTGGCCAACTCTTGATTTCAGCTCAGGTCATGATCAGGGTCTCAAGATTGAGTCTTGGGTCAGGCTCCATGCTCAGTGGGGAGTCTGCTTCAGATTCTCTCTCCCTCTGCCCTACCCCCTCTCTCTCTTTCTCTAAAATAAATAAACAAATCTTTTAAAAAATGAAATGGAAAAAGTAGTGGTAAATACAAAATTTTAAAAGAAGCAAGACAAAAGAAGATAGTTACATACAAAGGAAACCCCCCCATAAGGATATTAGCAGATTTTTTTTCAATTTTAAACTACTTTATTGAGGTATGATTGATGTACAAAAAGTCATATATATTTAATGTACACAACTTGATGAGTTTGGAGATAAATACACATCAATGAAACCATTATCACAATCTCTGCCATGAACATTTCCATCACCACCAAAAGATTCCTCCTGCGCCCTTTATAATTATCATTATTAGTGATAAGAATACAAAGTAATGGAATGCCTGGGTGGCTCAGTCATTAAGCATCTGCCTTTGGCTCAGGTCATGATCTCAGGGTCCTGGGATCAGGTCCCACATCGGGCTCCTGCTCGGCGGGGAGCCTACTTCTCCCTCCCCCACTGCTCCTGCTTGTGTTCTCTCTCTTGCTGTGTCTCTCTCTGTCAAATAAATAAATAAAATCTTAAAAAAAAACAACAAAGTAAGATACACTCTCAGCAAATATTTAAGTATATAATTTGGTATTGTTAACTATAAGCTCTATGCTATACAGCAGCTCTCTAGGACTTACTCATCTTGCATAACTGAAACTTCATACCCTTTGAATAATACCTCCCTGTTCCCCCCTCACCCAGCCCTTGGTGACCACCATTCCACTCTCTGCTTCTATGAGTCTATTTTAGATTTCTCATATAAGTGGGATCATGCAATATTTGTCCTTCTGTGACTGCCTTATTTCACTTAGCAGGATGTCCTCCAGGTTCATCCATGTTGCCACAAATTTCAGGATTTCCTTTTTTTTTAAAGCTGAATAATATTCTTTTATATGCATATACCATATATTCTTTATCTATGCATCTATTGATGGACACTTAGTTGGATTCCATATTTTGGCTATTGGGAATAATGCTGCAGTGAACATGGGTGTGCAGTATCTCTTTGAGATCCTGATTTCATTCCCTTTGAATATATACCCAGAAGTAAGACTGCTTGATCTTATGGTAACTCTATTCTTAATTTTTGAGGGACCTCTATACTGTTTTCCATAGTGGTCACATCAATTTATATTCCCACCATCAGCAGATTTTTCAGCAGAAACTTTACAGGCCAGAAGAAAGTGTCACGATATATTCAAAGTGATGAAAGGGAAAAAATCTGCAGGCAAGAATAGTCTATCCAGAAAGGCTATCATTCAGATGGGGTGCCTGGGTGGCTCAGTCAGTTAAGTGCCTGCCTTCGGCTCAGGTCATGATCCTGGAGTCTTGGGATCGAGCCCCATGTTGGGCTCCCTGTTCAATGGGGAGTCTGCTTCTTCCTCTCCCTCTGCTTGTCCCCCTGCTCCTTCTCCCTCTCTTAAATAAATAAATAAAATATTTTTAAAGGGCTATCATTCAGAATAGAAAGAGAGATAAATAGCTTTTCAGATTAACAAAAGTTAAAGGAATTCATGACCACTAAACCAGCCCTACAAGAAATGTTGAAGGGAAAGCTTTGAGTGGAAAGGGAAGACCATAAGCAAGAGTAAGGAAAGTAGGAAGCACGAAAGCATCAAAAATAAATATATCTACAAATATCAGTCAAGAGATTCACAAATTAAAAGGAAGTATGATACCATATACCTCAATGTGGAGAAATGAATAGGTTCAAACTTAAGTTACCATCAACTTAATATATATTGCTATATGCAGATATTATATACAAACCAAATGGTAATCATAAATCAAAAATCAGTAATAGATATACGAAAATTAAAAAGAAAGGAATCCAAGTATATCACTAAAGAAAAAGCCAACTAATCATGAAAGAAGAGAGCAAGAGAAGAAAGGAACAAAGAAAACTACCAAAACAACCAGAAAATTGGAAACAAAATGATGATAAATACATGCCTATCAATAATTACTATGAATATAAATGCACTAAATGCTCCAAATAAAAGACATAGAGTGACAGAATGTATAAAAATACAAGACCCATCTGTATGCTGCCTACAAGAGACTCAGTTCCAACCCAAAGACACCTGCAGATTGAAAGCAAAGGGATGGAGAAGCATCTATCATGCAAATGGTTGTGAAAAAAAAAAAAATCCATGGTAGCAATACTTATTTCGGATAAAATAGACTTCAAAACAAAGATAGTAACAAGAGACAAAGACAGAGACTATATAATAAGAAGAACAACAAACTAACAAGAAGATATAACAATTGTAAATATTTATACACCCAACATGGGTGCACCCAAATACTTAGTAGCCAATAACAAACATAAAATAAGAAATCAATAGTAATTCAATACAGTAAGGGGACTCTAACACACCACTTACATCAAGGGACAGATAGTCTAAACAGAAACTCAACAAGAAAAGAGTGGCTTTGAATGACACACTGGAACTGATGGATTTAACAGATATATTCAGAACACCCCATCCTAGAACAGAATACACATGCAAGTGTACAAGGAAAATTCTCCAGAATCGATCACATATTAGGCCACTGACTTGAAATCATTTGAGAACTAAAATATCTCTTTTTCTTGGAGCTCTGCAAACTAAATATAAATGACTTAGGGTAAAGAAATAACCATAATAGCTCATGCATAGACAATCTTTGTGCTGTTGCTCTATGGGCCACTCAAAAGATCACCAGAGACATTTGAACTATAAGCAAGGAAGATCAGTCAAGTTGCCACTAGCTGTCCTCACTCTATCTGAAGATGTTTCAAGTCTGACATCTACAAGTCTTATCAACTGGCTACCCTCAGAACTCAGAAACAGGCTTAACATTTGATCTAAACATTAACCATTGTTTTTCTTTTGTTTCCATAGAAATGCCTCTTATTTAACACCTGGTTACTTGAACCATAGGCCTAACTTTGAGAATAAACCTGCATCATTACCTCCTGAAATGAATTTAACTAAACTGACCTATTGTCAGAACTAAGAGACTACATCATCAAGGAGATGAAACCACCTACCAGCTCAACTTTTAATATGTGAAAACCCCAAGGACGTTTCAGATGGGGGAACTGAAAGGGTTCAGGACCGGTCCTCCCGCCATAATGTGTCACTTTGGCATGTGGACTATTTTGAGCTGAAAGCACTTGAGACTCTGCAGGCTTAAAAGAAATGCTCCCCCCGCCTTAACTACATAGAACAATCTAAATTGGGGGTCTTTCCCAGAATAAGGGTCATTAGCTGAGATAAATTTTATCTCAATGACCCATCTGTATGATAGGACAAACATCTAATTAGTGAACAACTGCTCTTTTTATCACCCTGTGAAATGTATTCCTTTCCTCTGAAATCCCAGACCCTTACCCCCTTCTTAGTACAGAATGGCATCTATACCTCATTTTGTCTGTCTTTGGAATTTCCATGTCTATGTGGATTCCCTGTATGTACACCTATTACACATGATTTTTTTTTTTCTGTTACTCTGTCTCATGTTAATCTGATTCTTAGTCCAGCTAGAAGAACCTTTGAGGGGACAAGAATTCCAACTCCCTGACAAGCCATATTCACTAATGTACTATGAGATTTTAAATGTCTCCAGAAGTGGGACTTCCATCCACTCTTTCACCATCAATTAGAAATATGGAATTTTTACCTAAAATTAGATCCACACAAATTCACTCTTTTTCTTTTTCTTTCTTTCTTTCTTTTTCTTTCTTTCTTCTTTCTTCTTTCTCTCTCTCTCCCTCTCTCTCTTTCTTTTGTTCTTTCTTTCTTTCTTCCTTCCTTCTTTCTGTTCTTTTTTTTTTGAAACTTCCCTAACTGCTTTTATTTTCCCCTCCTTTATGGTTCTATACCTTTCACAGATGTGATTAAAATGCCATGTCCTGACTTTTTATGCTTACTACTAGTAGTAATTCTGCAAAACTGCATGTTATTAGCACAGGTAGTACATTATACAGGTAAAAAGCCTAGGGTCCAAAATAAGACTGCCTGGATTTGAGTCCTGGCTCTGCCACACACATCACTGTCTCATTTTCCTCATCTGTAAAATGGGGACAGTGCTCACTTCAGCAGAACATATCCTAAAATTAGAATGATACAAAGAAGGTTAGCATGGCCCCTGTACAAGGATGACACACAAATTCGTGAAATGTTCCATATTTTTTGGACATTAAGGAGGGAATGTGATGTAATGAGCACTGGGTATTATATAAGACTGATTAATCACTGAACTCTACCTCTGAAACTAATAATATACTATATATTAATTAATTGAATTTAAATTTTAAAAAATAAAATAAAATAAAATGGGGACAATCATAGCACATGTGTAACTCTTAGAAGACTAATTAACACATGCATGCTCACACATTAATTTTAATTATGATCTCCAGAGTATAACAAAGAACATGTTTCTCAAAGGAAAACAGTTTATGGTATAAATATATATTAATTTTATATATGGTATAAATACAATCATATGTATAGATAAATATGGTCATTAAATTTTACTAAAATCATCTACAGATTATTTATATAATGCATTTTTCTACTACTCCTTATTAAAAAAAAATCCCAACCACTTCAAATTATCTTGGATATGGTATGGTAGAAGAGAAAGAGCAGGATTTTTATTTAGAAAACCTATACAGGTTTCTCCCACTATTCAAAATTAGAGCATTCCTGTGAAACCTTTCATAAGCCAAAAGGTTTCACAAACCTTTTTATATCACATAAAGCGAAGAGTAGTCCCTGGTTTCCAAAAGTTTGCATTAAGCCACTTCATTTTTAAGAAAGACCTGCATTAATACCTGTTTTTGCTAACCAAAGTAAATCTGAGAGGATTTTCACTTTTACAGAAAAAATCCGTTAGCATACTAATGTAGGTCTTTTGTAAAAGCAAAGATGGGTAATATTTGTACTCAAATTTTAGCTCTAACATTTACTTGCTGTGTGCCTGCATGCAAAATTCTTACCTCCCCGAGACTCATTCTCTTTGTAAAATAAGGATAATAATAGTACTCACTTCATAAGATTTTTATGAGGTTTAAATAACTTTGGAAATACTCAATAATATACATTTTTATGTTAAATGTTCAAAAATATTCAGAACTCTGTGTAGTTGGACTTCCTGGTTTGATATTCATGATGGTTAATTTTATGTGTGAACTTGAAGGGTGTTTTTGGATGAGATTAATATTTAAATCAGTGGGCTTTGAGTAAGTACATTGCCTTTCATAATGTTTATGGACCTCATCCAATCAGTTGAAAGCCTGAATAGAACAACAACAACAACAAAACCCCCCAGAGAAAGAAAGAATTCTCCAGAAGCTTGTTTTTGGACTTTATCTGCACCATGAGCTCTCCAGGGTCTCAGTACTGCCAGTCCACACTGCAGATTCGGACTAGCAAGCCATTGCAATTGCCTGAGCCAATTCCTTATAATAAACCTTTCCCCAAAAATATGCACATTCTATTGGTTTTGTTTCTCCGCAGAACCCTGACTAACAGAATATCCCAGCTCTACAACTTACCGTGACTTTGTACAAATTACTTAACCACTCTTAGCCTTATTTCTTCATCTACAAAATGAAAATAACAATGCTTACCTTTCTTGTTGTGAGAATTAACTGAGTTAAAATCTATAAAGTGGCTAGCCCACTATTTGGCACCTAGGAAGTTCTCAGGAAATGCTTCATGGAGTACCTGAAAGCAGGAGACACTATTTCCCCAGATAAGGATGTGGCTGTTTTCCATTATTTTGTTCAAGAACTAAAAGAACATGGGTTTATAAACAGTCTCTTTAAAGCAAAATACACGATCGCCAGGAAAAATTCTTTCAGAAAAGTAAGGTAGGTCCCACAGATAAAAATTTGGTATATGAAAAATGTTTCACTATTTTCTCAGATGCAGCCATTTTCTCAGACCTACCAGAGCCACATTATGTGTGGTCAATGTAATCTTAGGGCACTGGAGCAATGAGAAAACTAAGCTAATATATGCCTCATCTTGTCTGCCCTATGTGGTCCCTACTTCAGGTAAGTTTCTATATCCTAAGTTTGTGTATCACCATTTTCTGAGAAGGCATTTATGTATCCCCATGACACCAATTTATCATTTTAAAAAAGAACATACCAAAAAAGATTTGTTTATTTTGTAGTCTAGTCCAGTCTATTACATCTTGCATTGCTAGTTTCAACCTACTCAATTAATTTTACAATTCATTGGTTGGTTGCCAACCAGAGTTTGAAAATCACTGCTCTTTACATTGTTTAATAAAAAAAAATGTGTTTCATTTTGCTACCCCTCCCTGCTGTATATTCTAGTCAAGACTCCTTTTCCACATGGGAGGCCATTCATTCCTGCTGAAAAGCCACTCTTATTCACTTCCTTCCTGGCACCTTCTGCTCATTCTACATACTCTTCCTGGTTGTTTATGCATGGTAATTGGCTCTGTCACACTTCAAGCATAAGATTCTTAGAACAAAAATGCTATAAGTCAAGAAAAATGACCTTTTTTAAGTATAAGAAATGGTGACAAGTCCATAAATTTTGTTCCATTCTGGAGTGGAAAACAAATACTCTTAGTTTTTTATTGCCATGTAACAAATTGCCACAAAGTTAGTGGTTTTGAAAAAATACATTTCCATGGGCCAGGTGTCCAGAAACAGGTTAGTTGGGTCATCTGCTTAGCATCTCACCAGAGTGAAATCAAGGTGTTGGCTGGGGCTGTGATCTCATTTGGGGCTCAAGTTCCTACTCCAAGCTCATTGGTTGTTGGCAGAGTTCAGGTTCCTTGTTGCTATGGCTATAGAACTCATGGTGGCTGGCTTCTTCAAAGTCTGCAGTAGGATATCTCTTCTCAGGAATGGCTTAGTCCCTTTTTGAAAAGCCCACAGGATCACACCACACCTACCCAGGATAATCTCCCTTGTGATTAGCTATATGTCAACTGGTTAGTAACCTAATCATGATAGTGTTATCGCATTCACAGTTCCTGCTCATGCTCAAGGGGTATGGAAATCATAGAGGATATATATATCAAGTCTTTTTTTTTTTTTAAGATTTTATTTATTTATTTGAGAGAGAGAATGAGATAGAGTGAGCATAAGAGGGGGGAGGGTCAGAGGGAGAAGCAGACTCCCTGCTGAGCAGGGAGCCCGATGCGGGACTCGATCCCGGGACTCCAGGATCATGACCTGAGCCGAAGGCAGTCGCTTAACCAACTGAGCCACCCAGGCGCCCCAAGGATATATATATCAAGTCTTAAGAATTATCTCAGAATTTAGTCTACCACACTAAACATCTCAGTTTTCCAAGATAAGTCCTGGGTTTAGCACCGAAAACCCCACATCCCAGGGAAGACCTTCAGTCACAGGCAAACTGGTATAGTTGGTCACATTATCCACAGAACCTGGGCATGGAACTTGTTCCTGTTCTTCTCTGATACAATGTTTGTAAAGAACTTGAAATGTGTCGATAGTCAGATGCTCGAGTCAGTATCACAGAAACACCTGACCAAAACCCTATATTTTTCTTGGTCATATTCCACCTACCATACACACTAAACAATGTTTATAAATGAAACACTTTGGAGAGGGAAGGAATATCACATTTTCAGGGCTCCTTTTGGATATGCTATGTGTGTCAGTTAATAAATACAGAATTATCTCAGTGATGTGATATAAAACTTTTTTTTTTCTAATTGTAGGCAACAAGAGGTAAAGTCAGCAGTATTTTTAGAACAACTCTAATTAATTTTAAAAATTACTAGTGTGCATAAATTTTATTTTTTTATCCCCCTGAATTTGTTTTACACACTCCTACCTAAATTCAACAAACAGATTATCTTAATAATATTGAAGAATTATAGAATAATAAATGTGGTACTGAGTAAACCATTAAATTATAGTTTATTATCACTTTTTCTATTTTCTTGGTCCTCACTTTTAAATATTATTAGGCAAGTAAAATCCAAAGGAAGATGGGACTTTCTGAGAAAAAGAAAACCTGAATTTTATATTTTGTTATGCATTTTGCTCTCTTCCCATGAGTGGGAAATTATTTTCCTAAATCAAAAACTGAAACCAAGATAGTTGTTTTCTATTAATTTATTTCTACTTAACTTATTTTACAACATTTAAAAATAGAATACAAATTCCAAAGGGAAAAAATCTAGAATATTGCTTCCCATAGTAGAATATAAGTTTTCAGCTTCTATAGGTTATTGGTTCCCTGGAGTTCTTGATATTGAAATGTGATACGTTTGTACTACTGTTCTCTACTTGGAAAGATACATCAATGGCCATTGTTCTTTTTATTATTTGATTTTAGCTTGAACTTCTCCCTCTCTTTCTTCTGTCAGAACAAATTCAGGTGCATAAAAAGATAATCCTCAGGTACCTAGTTATTATAAATGACTTCTCATTCTACTTTACATAGGTTTTACTATCAGCTCAAGAAATTTCTTTAAAGTATTAATGGACTTAAACAATTCTACTCAAAATGACATTTGACTTTTTATTTAAGTTTCAGATGCTTTTCTTTTTCATATAAATATTCAGTGCCCGTGTCTCCTTCCATTTCTTTTCCAAAGGCTTACTTCAGTGTACATGTACATGTGTTCAGTATCATTTGTTGCTTCATGCCAAATATTTCTAATATAATGAGTTTATGTGTTGATTTGGGGGTTTTGGTTTTTTGGTTGTTTTTACCCTGTATAAGAAGAATTTCTTTTGCTTTCTAGTTTGACCAGTAGACAAACACCAGCGAGATAATACTTCACTGTCTTGATGACTTGTCATCATAAGCAAGGAGGTTATTTCACCACCCCAAACTTGGGAGATCATTTTCCTCTTTCCATTTTCTAGAAGTTTAAGTTAATTTACTTTAAGAAGCACTCAGAAGGAAGGAGGGCAAGGATTTAATACACAACATGGAATTCTGCACTATATGCCTTACTATATCTTAGTAAAACATATTTTGACATAATTGGTGGTTCTGGAATTCTTCCCAGAAGCATAGAAGTGCCTACAATGGGGATAAAACTGAACTACCGACGCTAAATCTAGACACTCATTTCAGACTTTTAATTCTGCCATATGTAAATGTCTTTCCAGGCCTTAAAAATAAAGAAAAAAAGCTTCATTCAGAATGTTTAAGTATATCAAAGAGCACTGTTTCATGGTTACTGCCAATGTTCATTGTTAAACACAGAGGGCCTTGAAGGAAACACAGACTGCTTAGAAATAGAATATTCATCAAGTTATAATGGTTGATGATTACATTGCTACATTCGCAAGTTGTTTCCCAAATATATTGCAAAACAACATTTACATGTTGGCATCATATCACCACAACTGGCCAAGAGTGTTTACTAGGAAAGTTTACTAGAAAGAAAATCAATGTTTACAAGGAAACAAAAAGAAATAGACAAAAAATAAAAAATAAAAAATAACACATCCAGTATTTGATAAACTCATGGAAAAGCCAAATGCTCCTGAAGTTGCCTTTTTTTGGTGTCAGTTGAGATTAAATTTCAACAACTTCAAATCTAAGGAATGTCGACAGTTGAGATTCCATTATTTTTGCAAGTAAGTCCACCATTTGTCAGTCTTTTAACCTTAACAAATTGTGAAGAGTTGGTTCACTAAGTTTTTTCACTCCTTTATGAACCCTGTCCAAAAAGACTATTTAATGTTTTCATTTGGTGACATTAGCTGAACATTCCAGCACTTTTATATAGGCTTCTGCTTTCTGGCAGCTGATTAGACTTCGTTTGAATCATCCAGATGTACTTAAGGGTATTTCTTCTCTACTGTGTTATCTAGCTAATCTATGTACACAACTTAGAAAGTTTCACTTGGCAATGAAAATTTCCAACACCTGGCTTCCAGAGAAATTATCAACTTATAAAACTGAAAACCTGATTGGACTTATTAACTCAATTCACTTAGGGTTTACAAATAACATATAACATTCTTAAAGGAGCCTACACTACTTACCCAGAAATGATATATTTCTAGTTTTTATCAAACCCTCAGTTTCACCTTTTCACTGGCAGAACTCATCATAAAACATACCATGTAACTTGCAGATATTTCTACTTTGTATGTGTGTGATCAAAGACATATATAGATATGTATATAGAAAACTATAATCCTTTTCACAGTGATGACCTTTAGGTTTGTTTAGATGATTATGTCAGCTATTTCCTCTTAATATTTCCTTCATTCTTAATACAGTTATTTGGCTCTGGGCAAGGGAAATAAGGCTTCTGAGAGGTTAACTAGTATAGATAGGCACATAAATATTGCTATCCTATTTGACTGTGTCCTTGTCTTTCAACTTTCTTCTGTTCTCATTCTCTACTAAAGGAAGCATGGTTTCTAATAGCAATCAGATTTAGTCCTTTGTCTCAATTCTGGTTTCCAGTATTTCTTGTCTTGTTTGCAAGATTACAATAATCTCCAAACTAAATTCTTAGTCTCAGGTGTCTTTGCCCTTGAATCCACTCTCTATTTCATTGTCAAATTTATCTTTTCAAGCATCACTTACAACTTGTAATCCTCTGTGACCATGTTCTTACAATGGTATTCTGTCGTTACTGAATCAAATCCAAACATATCATTAGAGAATTCAAACCCCATAATCTAACAACACTCCCTCTCTCTAGCCACTGATGTTGACCTTCATTCTGGTTAAATACCTCTTCTTTTCATCCCATCCATGCTCTTTATGAATGTCTTGACATATTTATGTGATTCAGCTATTCATTCATACTGCAAAATGAATGTTATATTAAAATAACAGAAAAATCCAAGAGAAATTGCCCACAAGCCTATAACAATAAAATATTTTGACTTTTTTCTTCATATAATAATAACAGCAAGTAGTTATATGGTGTTTATCAGGTATCAGGCCCTATTTTTTAGAAAACTTTATTTATTTGAGAGAGAGAGAGAGAATGGGGAGAGGGGAAGAGAAAGGGGGAGAGAGAATCTCAAGAAGACTGCACTGAGCATAGAGTCCAATGTGGGACTCAATCCCACAACACTGAGATCATGATCGGAGCTGAAATCAAAAGTTAGATACTTAAACCACTGAGCCACCCACGTGCCCCTGTCAGGCCCTATTTCAATGGCTTTAAAAATATTATCTCTACAGCCAGCATCTATTTTGATTGGTTTGGTGCCTGTGCCATACTGCTTATTAAATATAGTGGATACCATCCTTAGAAACAGAGGTGGTCAGAAAAGGCTTTCATCTGTGCTAGGTTAAAAGCAGGAGTACTAGAAAAATTCAGGCCCGGGAAGGAATATGCTAAGGAGCACCAGAGTTCAAGATAACATAGGAAATTTTAAGTAGGCCAGTATATGCGGAGTGAAAAGAAAGTAGTGGATTGAGAAAGAAAGCTAGAAATGCATGTTCCAGAAAGATCATGATGGGCCTTGAAAATTATTAAATCCAGTAAGGGACCAAAGTACGGAAATGCTATGTTCAGATTAGTATTTTAGAAACTTTACTCCTCCAGCACTGTGGAGATTTAAACAGTTAGGTTGTAGGCAGGATTACTTGTGTGGGAAGAACTTTTTCTAACTCTGTCACATTTGTCTATCTCAAATTCTGTCAACAGCATTGAGTTTTAAACCTCTTTTCCAAGTTCAAGTGGGACACAGCATTTTTCCTTTTCTCCAAAAACTGTCTTATGTCAGTCCATCAGGAATGCCTATTTCTATTCTGTATTCACGTCATTTTCCAGATCATTTTTTTTTTCTAAAGACTTGTTACCAAACTTAAAACCTAAAGTCCTTTTAGCTTACAAAGTCTTGTATAATCTTTTCTCTGGTCATGTCCATGAGTTCATCTCATATCACTCTTACACTCACTTACTATGGTCCAGCCACACTGGACTTATTTTATTACATGAACAAATGAAGGACTTGGCATTAGTTGTTTACTTCTGCCTGGAATCCACCAACACCCTCCCCCTTTCTCCAAAACTACTATAGCTGGATCCTTCTCACTCTTCATATCTCAGCTTAAATATCACATCAAAGAAGCCTTTCCTAACCAGTATTTACTAAAGAGCAAATAAGACACCTTATTATTCTTTTAAACTTCTGTGCATAGTAGATATTCTCTGCTACTCTTCTCATTATTTGTTAGCGTGTTGGTTTGTATATTTGTTTATTATCTGTCTTCCTTCAACACTAGAATATACACAATGAAAAGACAAGAGCCTTGTCTATCTCACTTAATGTTAAATTGCCAGGGACAGGGACAAAGTAGGTGTTCAATAAATATTTGTAGAAGGAATAAATGAATCAAGTGCACACTGCCCACATTGATTCACCTAAAAAAAAAAAAAAACAAAAAAAAACTAGAGCTCTGTTGACTGAATGACAATAAGCAATTGTTTATAAAATCTTCATGGGATTAATTATTTATGCTTGATTTCTTTTACATATCAATACACAACCGATGCATATACACAATGTGAATATCAAAGAATAATGCTGTTATTTTATACCTCATAAGCCCTTAAAGTGATGGAGTTTTTAGAGCTTCTCAAGTTGAGAGAAAAGTACAACAGAAATCTGATAAGCTACTAATAATTTATGAGCAAAAAATAGAGAGAAGATGTCAATGCACAATTTTATGGACCTTGGTTCATGTTTGTCAAAATTTCTTGAATGTACACACGGTATTACTTAAACAAATTTTATCACACAAATGTAGGATATTTTCTGGCGGATATAAATAATGAGATGCTTCCTATTACTTTTGGTTATAAAATAAACCAAATTTTTCACAATGCCCTATTGTTTCCTTGAGGTTTTATTCTTGCACATGTTGTGCAAATAAACCTTGCATACACTCATATATTCAATAATTATTGATTACGGCAAACAAAGAACACTGGCCAATAAGAGAGAAGAGAAAGTGCAGAAATAGATCTACATATTTACTAAAATGTGATTTATGACAACTAAATAGAAACATTGAGGGCGCCTGGGTGGCTCAGTTGGTTAAGCGACTGCCTTCGGCTCAGGTCATGATCCTGGAGTCCCTGGATCGAGTCCCGCATCGGGCTCCCTGCTCGGCAGGGAGTCTGCTTCTCCCTCTGACCCTCCTCCCTCTCATGCTCTCTGTCTCTCATTCTCTCTGTCTCAAATAAATAAATAAAATCTTTAAAAAAAAAAAAGAAACATTGAAAGAAGATTTGAACAGGAAATTCACAAAAGTGGGTATCTAAGTGATTAAGAAATGCATGAAAATGTGCAAAGCTTATCAGTTATCAAGAAAAATGCAAATTAAAACCACAAAAACTACAAATCCACCAATATAACTAAAATGAAAAAAATAAAAAATATATGTTGGCAAGGATAATATAAAACAACTATAACTCTCTTACTCTGTTGGTGGAAGTATAAATTGGTGCAACTGCTTTGGAAAACTGGTAGTACCTACTAAAGCTGAACATATGTCTACTCTAAATCAGCAATTCTACTTTGGCACTTTGGCATGTAATTAACAGAAATGCCTACATTTTGCTCACCAAAGAATATGAATTAGAACATCTATGGCAGCACTATTTGTAAAACCCTCAAACTTGAAGTTGTTTATATATAGTAGAATTAATAAATATTGGTATATTCACAGAATAAAATATTACATAGCAATCATAAATTAAAAAATGCAACAACACCAAGTGGCAGGGGAAATCTTACAAATGTAATGCTGAGTGAAAGAATTTAGACACAAAAAAGTACCTACTGTATTTTCCAATTATATAAAGTACAAGAACAAACAAATAAATGTAATTTATTATTGTAATTAACTACTGAATGGATATGTAAATCATTTAAAAAACTTAAACCCTACATTATACAAGCATCACTGATAATTGATTTAATACATTTATAAAAAAAGTATGGTCATTGTAACCTTTACCAGTAATGCAATCTCTTATTATGAAATTGCTCCTAGGAGAAAATAATATTGTACTTAAATTATTTCATCTTGAGGGGCGTCTGGGTGGCTCAGTCGTTAAGCATCTGCCTTCAGCTCAGGTCATGATCCCAGAGTCCTGGAATCAAATCCCGCATCCGGCTCTCTGCTCAGCGGAAAGTTATGTACATAACTTTCCTCTCCCTCTCCCCCTGCTTGTGTTCCCTCTCTGGTTGTGTCTCTCTCTGTCAAATAAATAAATAAAATCTTTTTTAAAAATTTCATCTTGAAATTCTTTATGGGAAAAATCTACTATTTGAAGATTGTATTTGATTAAGGAAAAAGTCTGGTACTCAAGAAGGATACTGTGACATTTGCTATTTTTGAATGGACTTTAATCTGTCAAACATACTTCTCAAAATTCTCTTATGAGAAGTTACCTTTAAATGCAAGAATTTCTCCTTTAAAGTTAAATGTATTACATCAGTATCTTTTTTTTCACAAATGGAAAAAAGAAAGCCCAGTTACATTTTTTCCCCAAAATACTTGTAATATATATTTATGAATCATAGAAATTTATGATGAATTGAAAGGATACAGTAGAGTAAATACCACTTTAAAACAAAAATACTTATGAAAATAAGTCCTAAGCATCTTGGATATATTCCTTTGATTATTTTATACTGTCTACTCTCATGAGCATCAATATGAGGCTGTATTTGAAACTAACCTACAAATACACTGCTTCCCATAACTGCTTACATTTGGGCTTTGTGCTACATCCTTAATTACTTACTATTATTAATTTGGTGTTCTAGTTGTCAGAAGTATACATAAGGCCAGAAATGTATGAACATTTCAATTTACTAAATTACTGTACATAACTTCACTGTTTAAGTGAGGCTATCAATGTAAAGAAACTTACTGATGTAGCAGAAACATTTTCTCCCTGCATGTGCTCAGAGCATTTGCAATACTCTAAGGGAAACTTAAATAGAAAAACAAACAAATACAAAAAATAATAATTATTGAGTCTCAACACTACAGCCTCTTCAATTCTATACTTCTAAACCAAATTCCCATTCTGTTCTCAAGACCAATGAAAAGTGTACGTGAAGACATAGCTAAAAATGGTGAAGTTAACCTGGCATTTTTTTCCCTTTCTCTTTATAAATCAGTGCAAACAAGGAGAAGAGTGAAAAACAGAAAAACAAACTTCATTTGCAACAAAATAAGAGATATCTCAAATTCCAAATGGCAAATCTGGAGAAAGACTGCCAAAATCACTGGTGGTCAAGTAGAATTGAAATCAAGGAGACAGAATGCCTGTGGCTAAAGATCTCAGTAAAACCTGGTAAATAAGTTGGATAGCCTGAAATACAAAACCAGTGATGACTTATTTTCTACAACAGGACAAGTATTAAAGAGTAGTAGTTGAAGCTTTCTTGGACTCCATTAAACAAGAAGTCTTGAGAAGCTGTGGAGATGAGACTAAATCAGAAATAATGTAAACATGTAGCATTTACAGGAAATTAATAATTACTAATATATTAATTATATAAATTAGATACCTATATTATATAATTATATGCAAATTTTTATCTATAAATTATTAATAGTTATTATTAATAACTAATCAATGAGTCAGGGAAAAATAGACTCCACCTGTCCTGATTCTAGTTTCCTGAGTCTAAAAAAATCACACTCTTACGTAGTCCTTTGACATCAGGAGAATATCTGATAGTTTAGATCATCTTCTTGCTTCCTCACTCAGAGAGAAGAGTGACCATTTTGACATACATGCAAAGTATGCTCCTCACCTAAGAGGGGAAAAGCCAAGAAATGCATTTGAAAGTCAACCCATAAGGACACATGTCTATTGAAAGACTGAGATTTAATCATAATGTAATTGAATGTTTCCCCTCTTCCACATCTTACCTTCACACAACAGAGCTCCAGTATAATCACAGAGCAGAAATAGCTATAAAATTTAGACGTCCTCTGAGGAGTAGTCCAAAGTCAAGAGAGGAGATGAAAATGACGTTAGAGGAATTTGAAGTCATTGGTACATCTAGCTACAGCCAAAATTAAACAAATCCAACTCCTAGCCAAATGAACATAAACCATCATGTGAGACGTCTATTCAGTTCCTAATACTTGAAACATGTATGGATTTTTTCAAGGTTTTATTTAAATTCCTCTTAGTTAACATACAATGTAATATTAGTTTCAAGTGTACAATTTAGTGATTCATTACATACAACAACCAGTGCTAATCACTACAAGTGCCCTCCTTAACCCATCACCCATTTAACACCCATTTAACACCCACCTCCTCTCCAGTAATCCTCAGTTTGTTCTCTACAGTTAAAAGTTTTTTTCCTGGTTTGTCTCTTTTTTACTCCCATATGTTCATCTGTTTTACTTCTTAAATTCTACAAATGAATGAAATCGTATGGTGTCTTTGACTGAATTATTTCACTTAGCATAATATTCTCTAGCTCCATCTGCATCATTGCAAATAGCAAAATTTCATTATTTTTTATGGTTGAGTAATATTCCATTATATATATTTATGCCACCTCTTCTTTATCCATTCATCAGTCGATGGACATGTGGGCTTTTTACTTAATTTGGCTATTGTTGATAATGCTGCTACAAACATAGGGGTGCATGTATCCCTTTGAATTAGCATTTTTGTACTTTATGGGTAAATTCCTAGTAGTGCAATTGCTGGATCTAAGGGTAGTTCTATTTTTTACTTTTTGAGGAAGCTCCATAGTGTTTTCCAGAGTGGTTGTACCAGTTTGCATCCCCACCAACCGTGCAAGAGGGTTCCCTTTCTCTGTATCCTCACTAACACCTGTTGATTCCTGGGTTGTTAATTTTAGCCATTCTGACTGGTGTGAGGTGACTTGTGATTGTAGTTTTGATTTGTATTTCCCTGATGATCAGTGATGTTGAGCTTCTTTTCGAGTGTCTCTTAGCCATCTGTATGCATTCTTTGGAAAAATGTCTATTCATGCCTTCCACCCATATTTTAACTGGATTATTTGTTTTTGGGTGTTTGTTTCATAAGTTCTTTATATTTTGGATACTAGCCCTTTATCAAATATGTCATTTGCAAATGTCTTCTCTGATTCTGTAGGTTGCCTTTTAGTTTTGTTGATTTTTTTTTCGCTGTACAGAAGATTTTTATTTTGAATAAATCCCAATAGTTTATTTTTGCTTTTGTTTCCCTTACCTCAGGAGACCCATCTAGTAAGAGGTTACTACACCCTATGTCAAAGAGATTACTGCCTGTGTTCTCTTCTAGGATTTTGATGTTTTCCAGGCTCACATTTAGATATTTCATCCATTTTTAATTCATTTTTGTGCATGGTGTAAGGAAGTGGTCCAGTTTCATTCTTTTTCATGTGGCTGTCCAGTTTTCCCAACACCATTTGTTGAAGAAACTTTTTTTTTTTTCCACTGGATATTCTTTCCTGCTTTGTAGAAGATTAGTTGACCATATAGCTGTGGGTTCTTTTCTGGGTTTTCTATTCTGTTCCATTGATCTATATGTCTGTTTTTGTGCCAATAACATACTGTCTTGATCACTACAGCTTGGTAATATAACTTAAAGTATGGAATGGTGATACCTATAGCTTTGCTTTTCTTTTTCAAATTTGCTTAGCATATTTGGGGTCTTTTGTGGTTCCATAGATTTTTTAGGATTTTTTTTCTAGCTCTGTGAAAAATTCTGGTGGTATTTTGATAGGGATTGCATGAAATATGTAGATTGATTTGAGTACTATAGACATTTCAACAATATTTGTTCTTCCAATTCATGAGCATGGAATGTTTTTCCATTTCTTTGTGTCATCTTCAATTTTTTCATCAGTGTTTTATAGTTTTCAGAATAAAGGCCTTTCAACTCTTTGGTTAGGTTTATTCCTAAGTATCTTATGGGTTTTGGTACAATTGTAAATGGGATTGATTTCTTGATTTCTCTTTCTGCTGCTTCATTATTGGCATATAGAAATGCAATAGATTTCTGTACATTTACTTTGGATCCTGCAACTTTACCAAATTTTGTGTATCAGTTCTAGTAGGTTTTTGGTGGAGTCTTCCTTGTTTTCTGTATAGAGTATCATGCCATCTGCAAATAGTGAAAGTTTGACTTCTTTCTTGTCAATTTGGATACCTTTTATTTCTTTTAGTAGTCTGATTGCTGTGGCTACAACTTCCCGTACTATGTTAATTAACAATGGTGAAAGTGGACATCCCTGACTTGTTCCTGAACATAGAGGAAAAGTGCTCAGTTTTTCCCCATTGAAGATGATATTAGTTGTGGGTCTTTCATATATGGCCTTTGTGATGTTGAGGCATGTTTCCTCTATCCCTACTTTGTTGGGGGTTTTTACCAAGAATGTATCTTGTACTTTGTCAAATGCTTTTTCTGGATCCATTGAGAGGATCATGTGGTTCTTATCCTTCCTTTTATTAATGTGAAGCATCACACTGATTGATTTGCATATATTGAACCACCCCTGCACCCCAGAAATAAATCCCACTTGATCATGGTGAATGATTCTTTTAATGTAACATTGGATTTGGTTTGCTAGTATGTTGTTAATTTTGCATCCATGTTTATCAGGGTTTTCTTTTTTAGTGGGGTCTTTGTCTGGTTTTGGAATCAAGGTAATGCTGGCCTTGTGGAATGAGCTTGGAGATTTTCCTTCCATTTCTATTTTTTTGGAATAGTTTGAGAAGAATAGATATTAACTGCTTTTCAAGTGTTTGGTAGAATTTCCCTGTAAAGCCATCTGGCACTGGACTTTTGTTTGTTGGGAGACTTTTGATTACTGATTCAATTTCTTTGCTGGTTATTGGTCTGTTCATGTTTTCTATTTCTTCCTGTTTCAGTTTTGGTAGTTTATGTTTCCAGGAATTTACCTATTACTTCCAGATTGTCCAATTTGTTGGCATATAATTTTTTCTAGTATTCTCTTAGAATTGTTTGTATTTCTGTGGCATTTCTTTCTCTCATTTATGATTTTATTTGCTTCCTTTATCTTTTCTTCTTGAGAAGTCCAGCCAAGGGTTTATCAATTTTATTAATTCTTTCAATGAACCATGTGCTGGTTTCATGGATCTTTTATACTGTTTTTGTTTGCTTGTTTGTTTAGCTTCTATATCATTTATTTCTTCTCTAATCCTATTATTTCCCTTCTTCTGGGGCTTTAGGCTCTGTTTGGTGTTCTTTTACTACCTCCTCCAGGTGTAAGATTACATTGTCTATTTGAGTTTTTTTCTTGCTTCTTGAGGTAAGTCTTACTGCTATATGTTTCTTATGAATGCTTTTGCTACATTCCAAACATTCTGGACTGTTGTGTTTTCATTTTCATCTAGTTCCATGTATTTAATTATGTCTTCTTTGATTTCCTGGTTGACCCATTCATTTTTTACTAGCATGTTGTTTAACGTCCATGCATTTGTGGTTGTTCCAATTTTTTTTTTCTTGTGTTTGACTTCAAGTTTCATAGTGTGGTTTGAAAATATGCATGGTATGACCTCAATCTTTTTGTACCAGTGGAGATCTGATTCGTGACCTAGTATGTGATCTATTCAGGAGAATGTCCCATGCACACTTGAAGAGAGTGTTCTGCTGCTTTAGCATGAATCATTCTGAATATATCTATTAAGTCCCTCTGGTCCATTGTGTCATTCAAAGCCATTGTTTCCTTGTTGATTTTCTGCTTAGATAATCTGCCCACTGCTGTAAGTGGGGTGTTAAAGTCCCCTACTATTACTGTATTATTATTAATGAGTTCCTTTATGTTTGTTATTAATTGTTTTATACATTTGGGTGCTTCCATGTTGGGTGCATAAATATTTACAATTCTTAGATCTTCTTGTTGGATAGACCCCTTTAATGATATAGTATCCTTCTTCATCTCTTGTACAATTCAGTTTAAAATCTAGTTTGTCCAGAGATGCCTGGGTGGTTCAGTGGGTTAAGCATCTTCCTTTGTCTCAGGTCATGATCTCAGGGTCCTGAGAACGAGTCCTGTATTAGGCTCCTTGCTCAGTGAGGAACCTGCTTCTCCCTCAGCCTGCTGCTCCCCCTCTCTGTGCTCTTGCTCTCTCTCCCTCTCTGACAAATAAATAAAATCTTAAAAAAATAAAATACAGTTTGTCTGATATAAGTATGGCTTTTCTGGCTTTCTTTTGACATACATTTGCATGATAAGTGTTTCTCCATTCCCCCTGCTTTCAATCTGCAGGTGTCTTTAGGTCTAAAATGAGTCTCTTGTAGGCAGAATATAGATAGTTTTTTTTTTTTAATCCATTCTTACACCGTATGTCTTTTGATTGGAGCATTTAGTCCATTTATATTCAGAGTAATTATTAATAGATATGTATTTAGTGCCATTTTATTATTTGTTTTGTTGTTTCTATAGATTTTCTCTGTTCCTTTCTATTCTTTGTCACTTGTGGTCTTTCCTTCACTCAAAGAGTCACCTTTAATATTTCTTGCAGGTCTGTTTTAGTTGTCAAGAACTCCTTTAGCTTTTGTTTGTCTGGGAAACTATCTCTCCTTCTCTTCTGAATGATAGACTTGCTGGATAGAATATTCTTGGCTGTAGATTTTTCCCTTTCAGCACATTGACTATATCATGTTGTTCCCTTCTGGCTTGCCAGGTTTCTGTGAAGAGATAGACTGCTAATCTTCTTTGTCTCCCCTTGTAAGTTTAGGAAATCTTATCCTTGTTGCTTTTAGGATTTTTTTCTTTATCACTAAATTTTGCAAACTTAATTACCATTTGTCTTGATATTGACCTGCTTTTGTTGATTTTGTTGGGAGTCTTCTGTGCCTCCTGGATTTGGATGTCTGTTTCCTTCCCCAGATTATGGAATTTTCTCTATGATTTCCTCAAACAAATTTTCTGCCCCTTTTCTCTCTATTTTTCTTCTGGGACTCCTGTGATACAAATGTTATTACACTTCATGGAGTCACTGAGTTTCATAAGTCTACTCTCATGTTCCATAATTCTTTCCCTCTTTTGTTCAGCTTCATTATTTTCCATAATTCTGTCTTCTATATCACTTATTCGATCCTCTGATTCTTCCATCCTTGTGGTCATTACATCCAGTCTGTTTCAAATCTCAGTTATTGCATTTTTCATTTCTGCCTGATTTTTTTAAAATTCTTTTATCTCTATGGTAGTGGTCTCCCTGATATCTTCTATGCTTTTCTCAAGCTCAGCAAGTATCCTTATGATTGTTGCTTTAAATTCTGGATCAGGCATATCACTTACATCTGTTTCAATTAGATCTGTGACCATGACCTTTGTTTGTTCTTTCTTTTGGGAAGAATTCCTCCATCTTGGCATTTTGTCTAGGTCTCTGTATTTTCTGTGTGTTAGGAAAGCCTGTTATGTTTCCTGCTCATGAGAGTAATGGCTTTATGAAGAAGAAGTCATATAGTGTTCAGGGCCTGGCACTTCAGGGAGTGTCTATTATGAGCTGCATGCACTCTGCTGCTGTATTTTGGCTGCTATATCCCTCAGGTCAGTCATTTGTAGTTTCTCCTTGCCTGCAGTGGGCAGTGTTTGGACCTTGCCATAGTGTTGCAGGTTTTAACTAGGTGTTCTCTGGTCTGCTTGTTAAATGAGAACTGATGATACTTATACTAGAATTGAAGCATTGCAGAACTCTATGGTTTATAGATGTGGTGCATGTGAGGGTTTCTGCTGTTCTTCTGGGGGAGGGGCCTAATGCATTAGTTCTTAGGCATACTTGCCCCCCAAAAAATTAGTGCAAGCAGATTGTGTGTGTGTGTGTGTGTGGTGGGGGCGTGGGGGCGGCCTTAGTATAAGTAATTTAAACAGTGTTGGTGCTGTTTACTAAAGTTGGTTTATGCTGAGGGGTGGGGAAAGAAATGGCACCAGTCAACCCCTTTGTCCCAGGAGAGGGGATTCTGTGCTTGCTGCTCTCAGGAAAGCACTCCCAGATGAATGGATAATTTCCCTTCTTGCCTCCCAGGCATTGTTTTTTTTGTTGTTTTTGTTTTTGTTTTTTATGGCTGTTTTCATGCTTTCTGTCTCTTGTTTGCTTCCTGCCTGGAGCAGCACAGTGTACTTTAGCTCCAACCCAGCCAAGCCTGCTGACTTTATAACTCCAAACTTTAGGGACCTGTTGTAGCAGGGACCTGAATTGTTCTTCTGGGGTGGGAATCACTACACTGGAACTGATGCAGCTTTGACCCAGAAGGGCAGTTGTACCAGAGTGTAGAGGTGTGGGATTTGGAGAAAAGCAGACTATACAACCAGTGTCTGAGATAGCTGCCCTCAGCAGGTGTCTTTGGGCAGAGGAAGAAAATGACATCCACTGGCTCTTTTGTCCCCAGAGAGGCATTCTGCAAATGCCACCTTTCACAGATGTTCTCCAAGTAGAGTGAAGTCTCTCCCTTTGTGCTTTAGGTGATCCTCAGATCATGCAGTCTGCCCCAGGGTTGCTTGTGGGCCTTCTCCCCAGGAGTAGAGCAGCATCTTCAGGGCTCTATCCCAGCCAAGACCACTAACCTTTACAACTCCAGTCTTTGATCCCAGATGATTTCAAAAACTCATGAAAATCAGCCCTTCTCATCTTCCCAACTAATGGCTTTGGGGAAGTGTTCTCTTTGTGTGTATCCTTGCACACTCCAGTCTCTCTCTTGCCTTTCTCCATGACCAGGGCTCCCTCCTCTCCATAACACCCATGATCTGTTTCTTCCCCAAACCTCCTCTCAGCACTCCCTACTTTCCTCGATGTGGTCTCTCCTTTCCCTCTACTTGTGCAGTTTGTTCTGTCGGTCCATTTCTTGGGTATTCAGAATGACTTTATAGTTCTCTAGCTATATATGAAAGACCAGGCAAGCCTAGGGTCCTCCTACTATGCTGCCATCTTAGCTCCCCTCCCTGATACATGTCTGGCTTCAAGCATTACTAGATACAGCAAAACACATTCTGTAAATAAATAACACTTACTAGATACAAACTCAGATATGACAAAGATGTTGGAATTATCAACTGGTAGTTAAAATAACTTTATTAATAAATTAAAGGTACTATGGAAAAGGTAGATAGCATGCCAGAAAAGATGGGTACCAGAAGCAGAGAGATTTAAATGCTAAAAAAGAATCAAAATGAAGTATTAAAGTCAAAATCACTGTTACAAAAATGAAGAATGCCTTTACAGGCTCATCAGTAGACTGAACACTGCTAAGGAAGGAATCAGTGAACATGAAGACAGGCCGGTAGAAACTTCTGAAAATTAAATGCAAAGAAGAAAATAATTTTAAAAAGAACAACACATCAAAAACTGTGAGTAAATAACAAAAGATGCAATGAGTAATGGGCATACCAAAAGGAGAAGAAATACAGATAAGATTAAAATAAATATTTGAAGTAGTAATGGTTGAGGATTTTCTACACACCAAACCACAAACCCAGGAATCTCAGAAAACACTATGCATGATAAGTATAAAAAAATACACTTAGGCATATTTTATTCAAGCTGTAGAAAACTGAAGAAAAAGACAAAATCTTAAAGGTCATCAGAAATAAAATGCTTTATAGAGTGACAAGGATAAGATTTCCATGGATTTCTCATCAGAAATCATGGAAACTAGAATAAGTGGAATTAAATATTTAAAGTGAGAAAATAAAAACAAACAGCATTCTGTATTCAGTGAAGTTATCCTTCAAAAGTTAAGGAGAAATAACAGATTTCTCAGACAATTGAAAAGTGAGAGAATTCATCACTAGCAAAATTGTCCTACAAATAAGTGTTAGAAGTAGCTACTCGGGAATAGACAAATGACATAGGTCAAAATGTGGATCTATATAAACAAAGAAAATATCAGAGAATTAATAAAGGTAAAATTTTTTAAAAATTCCTTATTTTTAACTGAAAATAACTGTTTCTTGAAATCAGTGACAGTAGTAATGTATTATATGGCTATAGCAGATTGATAATATAATGGATAATTACAGCATATTGATAAGTGAAATAAATGACAACAATGTCACAAAGGATGGGAGAGAAGAATTGGAAATACTGTTAGAAGGTCCTTGCAGTACATGTAAAGTGATGTACTGTTATATGAGGGTGGACTTCTTAAAACAACAAATTGCAAACTCTAGGGCACCTAATAAAAATATTTTTAAAGAAGTACAATATGCTAAGAGACAGATAAAATAAGTTTATATAAAATGACCAATTTAAACCATACAAGGCAGAAAAACAGGGGGAAACAAAAAATAAATACAATAAATAGATAATAGTTATAAACATGGTAGAGGTTAATCTAATTCTATCAATGATCATTTTAAATATGAGTGGTCTAAATACACCAATTTAAAGACAGACACTGTCAGAATGAATTTAAAAAATGAGAATTATATGTTTTCTTTAAGGATTCCACTTTAAATATAGAAGCACAGAAAAGTTGAAAGTAAAGAAATGGAGAAACATGCATCATATCAACATTAATCAAAAGAAAGCCCAAGTAGATATATTAATTTAATACAAAGCAGTTATGAGAACAAAAAAGCTTGTCAGGGATGAAAGGAGCTATTATATAATGAAAATGAGGTCAAATATGCACAACATCTAAATAATTATAAATATGTATGCATTAACATACCTATCAAAATACATGTGGTGGTAAAAAAAAAAAAAAAAAAAAACTGATGGAAGTGTTAGAAAAAAGGAGACTTCCAGGGAAGATGGCAGACTAGGAGGATCCTAAACTCATCTCATCCTATGGATACAACTAAGAGATATAGATAACAACCATATCAGTGTAAGTAACCCAGAAAATGACCCATAGATTGGCAGAAAAGCCTCTACACAGCTAAATTTATAAAAGAGTTCATATCAAAGAGGGTAGGAAGGGTGGAGAGGTGGTCAGGAGGCAAGACTATCTGCAGAATGGAACCACACAGTGGGCATGTAAAGGACAAGGACAAGACCCCCATACCCAGGCAATCCAGGCATAGGGGACCTGCATGGGGAAGACAAATCCCCATAACATTTGGCTTTGAAAACAAGAGCGGCCTAACAATCAGTGGGGCTTAACACTTAGAACTTTAAAAATCAGCAGACTCAGCTCTAGGAGAGCCTGGAAAGCAGAGTCCCTGCCCTTAAAGAGACAGCACAACAAACAGCCCCACTGAGATATAGCATAAAGGAAGCAATTTGAAAAATGCCTTGGGTAAACTGGAAGATCTATTTACCAATCTCATAATGTACTAGAGGAACAGGTATCCTTGGAAGACTTCTCCAAGAACAAAAGAGCTGGTGTGTGTCATTTCCCTTCCCAGATCCCAACATAGATACTTGGACACCTGTGGGAACGAGTACAGCATCAACACTCTCCAACTGGCTTGCTAACAGCATATGCCCTACATTCTCCTGTGGACCTGCCCCTGCAACCCAGAGGACCTAGGCAAGAATTTTTCCAGGAAGCTTGAGGTCCCCTCCCATAGCAGACCAGGGTGGACCTTGCTGGCACTGCATGCCCTGTCCTTGTGTTCTCTTGGAACCTGACCCCTCCAATATACCCTTGGGTTCAGCCCATCCAGAGAAGTGCCACAAGCCTAGCAGTGTGAAAGCAGCCCTGACAGGGCCCAGCAACTCCCCAAAATGACACCTCCACCAGTGAAATGGAAAGATAACTGCACATACCAGTTCAACTGCAGGCTCACCCGTGGTCTGGGGGTAGACATCAGGTCTGACTGCAGGCCAAGCTCACCAATGAAAGCTTCTCCAAGGACAACACAGGGAAAGCACCTTGCAATTTGGTGATACTCATCTCTGGCAAATGCCTGGTCTGGCTCAATTTAAGCCCAAGGCAGCCCCAGACCGTCTCACTAACAGCACAGGGACCAAACTCTGACCACATCAGGCAAAGAGAGCCACTGCAGATGCTAGACTGAAGACAGATGCAGTTCAGCCACAGTAAAGTGCACGCAACACACATAGGAGACATCCCTGAAATGCTAGGTTCTGGTTAACAGAGGACACTGCGCTGTAGGGTATGACAAGAACTCTTCTTCATAAGGCAACTAGTTTCAAGAGCAGGAGATATAGGTGACTTTCTGAAAACATAAAACATGAGTAGCTGACTTTCCCAACACACAGAGATTTAGACAAAATAGGAGACAGAGGAATATGTCTCAAATGAAAGAACAGGGCAATATCACAAAAGAGCTAAATGAAATGGAGTTAAATAATATGTCTGAGAGAGAATTTAAATGAATGGACATAAATATAATCACTGGACTTGGGAAAAGACTGGAGGACCTCAGTAAGACCCTCAAAATAGAGACAGAAAACATGAAAAAGAAGCAATCAGAAATGAACAATCAATAACTGAGATTAAAAATACACTAGTTGGAAAAATAGTAAACTAGAGGAAGCAGAAAAATGGATCAGTGACCTGAAAGACAGAGTAATATAAAGGAATCAAGCTGAAGAGGAGAGAGAATAAATATGAAGAACATGAAAATAGACTAAGAGAACACAGTGACACCATCAAGCATAATAACATTCACATGATAGAGATCCCAGAGGTGAAGGGAGAGAAAAGGGGGTGGAACAATTATTGAAAGAAATACTAGCTAAAAACTTCCCTAATTTGAGGAAGTAAACAGAAAACCAGATGCAGGAGGCACAGAGAGCCCCCAACAAAATCAACCGAAGGAGGTCCAAGCCAAGACACATAAACCAAGACAATTAAAATGGCAAAAAGTAGTGATAAAGGGAATTTTAAAAAGCAGCAAGAGGAAAGAAAGCAGTTACATACTGGGGAAAAGCCATAATGCTATCAGCTGAATTTTCAGCAGAAACTGGGCAGTCCAGAAGGGAGTGGAATAATATATTCAAAATGTTGAAAAAAAAGAACTGCAACCAAGAATACTCTATCCAGCAAGGCTATCATTCAGAATAGCAGGGAGAAAAAAGACTTTCCAGACAAACAAAAGTTAAAGGAATTCTTCACCACTAAACCAGCCTACAAGAAATATTAAAAGGAAGTCTTTGAGTGGAAAGGAAAGACCATAAGTAGGCTACCATAAGAAAAGTAGGAAGCACAAAAGCATTAAAAGTAAGTATATCTATAAAAATAAGTCAAGGGATTCAAAAATAAAAGTATGTAAAGTATGACACGATACACCTAAAACTAAAACATGGTGTGTGTGGAGGGGGAGTGAAGAATGGGTTCAAACTTAAGCAACCATAAACAAAATATAGACTGCTATATGCAGAAGATGTTATATATAATCCTAATGGTAACCACAAATCTAAAACCAGTAATTGATATGCAAAAAGTAAAGAAAAAGAAATCAGAGTATATCACTAAAGAAAGCTAGAAAACCATGAGAGAAGAGACCAAGAGAAAAAAGGAACAGAGATGAACTACAAAAACAATTATAAAAAAGTAACAAAATGACAATCAATACATACATATTGATATTTATTTTGATTGTAAATGCACTAAACACCCCAATCAAAAGACATAGAGTGAAAGAATGGATAAAAAAGCAAAACCCATCTATATGCTACCTATAAGAGACACATTTCAGACCTAAAGACATATGCAGATTAAAAGTGAAGGTACAACAAATAATTTATCATGCAATGAATGGACATGAAAAGAAAGCCAGTGTAGCAATACTTATATTGGACAAAAAATACTTTAAAACAGACTGTAACAAAAGATATAATCATAAAGGGAACAATCCAACAAGAAGATATAGAAATTATAAATATTTATGCATCCAAAATGGGAGGAACTAAATAGATGAAGCAGCTATTAACAAGCATAAAGGAAGTAGTTGATAGTAATACAATAATAGTAGGGGACCTCAACACCTCACTTACATCAATTGGTAGATCATCCAAACAGAAAATGTACAAGGAATCAGTGGCTTTGCGTGACACATTGGACCCAATGGATCTAACAGATGTATTTACAACATTCATCCTAAAACAACAGAATACATATTTCTTTCAAGCACACATGAAACATTCTCCAATATAGATCACATATCAGATGGACACAAAACAAATCTTAACAAATTCAAAAAGATTGAAGTCATATCATGCATCTTTTCCAAACACAATCCTATGAAACTAGAAATTAACCACAAGAAAAATATCTGGAAAGACCACAAATACATGGAGGTTAAATAAAATGCTATTAAGTAATGAATGAGTCAATCAAGAAATCAAAGAGAAAATCAAAAAATACATGGAAACAAGCAAAAATAAAAACACAAATTTCCAAAATCTCCAGGATACAACAAAGTCTGTCCTAAGAGGGAATATAAGCCTATCTCAAGAAGCATGAAAAATTGCAAATACACAATCTAAACTTACACCAAAGGGAACTAGAAAAAGAATGACAAACAAACCTCAAAACAAGTAAAAAGAAGGAAATAATAAACATTAGAGCAGAAATAAACAAAATAGAAACAAACAAAAAAATAGAACATGTCAACAAAACCAGGAGCTGTTTCTTTGAAATCATCAATAATATTGATAAACCTTTACCTAAACTCAGGAGAAAAAAAAAGAGAGTGAGGGAAGGGACTCAAATAAACAAATTCAGAAATGAAAGAGAAGAAATAACAACCAACACCAGAGAAATAAAAAGGATTATAAGGGACTGTTATGAAAAAATTACATGCCAACAAATTAGACAATATAGAAGAAATGGATAAATTCCTAAAAACATATAATCTCTCAAAACTGATCAGGAGGATATAGAAAATTTGAACACACCAATTATCAACAAGAAATTGAATCAGTAATCAAAAAACTCCCAACAAACAAAAGTCCAGGACCAGATGGCTTCACAGGTGAATTCTACCAAATATGTAAAGAAGAGTTAATATAATGGAGAGAGGAACATGGGGATATGGGAGAGTAGGAAGATCCTGACTTCACCCTGTTCCACGTTTATAACTAGATATGATCCACATCCAAATCAACAAACTAGAGAGTGATCTGAAGACTGGGAAGGACAAACTGCACAACTAAATACAGAGAAGAAGCTGCAGCTGAAAATTTAAGGTCAGAAAAGTGGAGGGAGGCTGCCTGCAGAAGGGATGGAGCTGTGTATGCTCAGAGAGAGAAGAGAAATAGACCCTCACACCAGAGAACTCACCCGAGAAAGACTAATTCTTGTAACACATTTGGCTTCTTAACCAGACGGGCTGAATCCCATGAGTTTATAAAAAAACAGTGGGACTTGGTGGCTAGAGCATTCAAAGTCTGCTAACTCAGTACTGGGCAAGCCAGGAGGGTGAGTGATAACTGGGTCACTGACCTTAAAGAGATCACAGCCTGTGCAGAGAGGCAAAAACAACAAAAAAAAGCAGTTTGTACAATGCAAGGGGAAATGCCAGGACAATGTCCACAATAGCCAAACTCTGGAAGAGGCTGAGATTCCCTTCAACAGATGAATGGATAAAGAAGATGTGGTACATACATATAATGGAATAGTAGCCATCAGAAAGGATGAATACCCACCATCTGCATCGACATGGATGGAACTGGGAGGGATTATACTAAGTGAAATAAGTCAAGCAGAGAAAGACAATTATCATATGGTTTCACTCATATGTGGAATATAAGGAATAGTGAAGAGGACCATAGGGGAAAAGGGAAAACTTAATGGTAAGAAATCAGAGAGGGAGAGAAACCATGAGAGATTCTGGAAACCTGGAAACAAACTGAGGGTTACAGAAGGGAGGGCAAATGGGGGGATGGGATAACTGGATGATCGGTATGAAGGAGGACACATGATGTGATGAGCACTGGGTGTTATAAGCAACTAATGAATTATTGAACACTACATCAAAAACTAATGTACTATATGCTGGCTAATTGAACATAATAAATAAAAAAACTGTATATAATATGTAACCTCATGTAAAAAATGTGGGGGTAGTTAAATATATAGTCATACTTGTTCATATGTAAAAAACTTTATGTATACACACATATATGTTTATATATAACATAAATGCTATATATTTATGTGTGTTTGTATATATTAATATAAATAGTTGAATAAAAAAGGCAAAGTTACTATACATATAGACATATATAAGCATAAATTGCCTCTGGAAGAAGAGACAGGAAACACATAACAGTTATTAATGCTGGGGAGGGGAACTAGATGGTTGTAGAATAGAAAAAGGAAGAATGACTGTTAATAATATATTTTAATACATTTTAAGTTCTGTATTATGTGCTTAAAATATCTATTAAAATAGTTTTAAGTGTGAAGAGATTGACAGAAAAGTGTGACATACTTTCATATGGCTTGACTCCAGGTCCACTGACTACAGGATTTATTTGGACTAATTTTCCTTTATTTTCTGTAAGAGGTCAATTTAACAAACAATGGAAACTGTTTACTTTTCTTGCCTTTGGTAGGAAACCCTGATTGCCAGTTAAAAGGCAGTTTACTGGGGAGGAGCAAAATGGCAGAGGAGTAGGAGACCTAAATTTCGTCTGGTCCCAGGATTCAGCTAGATAGGGATCAAACCATTCTGAACACCTACAAACTCAACAAGAGATCAAAGAAAAGAAGAGCAGCAACTCTCTGAACAGAAAAGTGACCACTTTCTGGAATAGTCATCTTCTATCCCTTCAGAGTAGTTAACCTTATTATTGGTATATATATATAAGTTGTTCTTTCTTTAAAATTTTAGGATACAGTTTCTTCTAACAAACGAAAATATACCATAAATCTCTAGTGTATGGCTTTGTTCTAGTCTCCTGCCTGATCACATTCTCACCCTTTTTATTTTTTAAATCCTCTTCTTTCTTTTTTCAACCAACTTCTTATCTTATCAATTCCTTTTGTAAAATCTTTCATAATTTTCATCTTTACAGTCATATTCCATCCCTTCATTGTATTTACCCTTATTTTGTACATATATAAGTTTTTCTTTCTTTAAAAATTTTGGGAGGCACTTTCTTCTAACAGAACAAAATACACCCCAAATCTAGTGTATAGCACTGATCTATGCACCAGCCTAATCATATTTGATCATATTCTGGTTCTTTTTTGTTTGTTTGTTTGTTTTTTAATCTTTTTCTTTTTCTTTTTTGTTTTTCTTTTTTCTTTCTTTCCCTTTCTTTTCCCCCGGTTTCAGGTCTCTTCTGATTTCTTTAGTGTATATTTTTCTGGGGTCCTGGTTACCCTGTTAGCATTTTGTTCTCTCATTCATCTATTCTCCTCTGGACATAATGACAAGACGGAAAAAATCACCTCAAAAAAAAAAAAGAACAAGAAGCAGTACTGACTGCCAGGGGCCTAATCAACACAGATATTAGTAAGATGTCAGAACTAGAGTTCAGAATTACGATTTTAAAGATACTAGCTGGGCTTGAAAAAAGCATGGAAGATATTAAGGAAACCCTTTCTGGAGAAATAAAAGAACTAAAATCTAACCAAGTCAAAATCAAAAAGGCTATTAATGAGGTGCAATAAAAAATGGAGGCTCTAACTGCTAGGATAAATGAGACAGAAGACAGAATTAGTGACATAGAAGACCAAATGATGGAAAATAAAGAAGCTGAGAAAAAGATAGATAAACAACTACTGGACCACGAGGGCAGAATTCAAGAGATAAGTGATACCATAAGACAAAACAATATTAGAGTAATTGGGATCCCAGAAGAAGAAGAGAGAGAGGGGCAGAAGGTATATTGGAGCAAATTATAGCAGAGAACTTCCTTAATTTGAGGAAGGAAACAGGCATCAAAATCCAGGAGGCACAGAGAACCTCCCTCAAAATCAACAAAAATAGGTCAACACCCCAACATCTAATACTAAAACTTATGAGTCTCAGAGACAAAGAGAAAATCCTGAAAGCAGCTCAGAATAAGAGATCTGTAACCTACAATGGTAAAAACATTAGATTGGCAGCAGACCTATCCACAGAGACCTGGCAGGCCAGAAAGGACTGCATGATATATTCAGAGCACTAAATGAGAAAAATATGCAGCCAAGAATACTATATCCAGCTAGGCTGTCATTGAAAATAGGAGAGATAAAAAGCTTCCAGGACAAACAAAAACTAAAGGAATTTGCAAACACAAAACCAGCCCTACAAGAAATATTGAAAAGGGTCCTCAAAGCAAAGAGAGAGCCTAAAAGTAACATAGACCAGAAAGGAACAGAGACAATGTACAGTAACAGTCACCTTACAGGCAATACAATGGCACTAAATTCATATCTTTCAATAGTTACCCTGAATGTAAATGGGCTAAATGCCCCAATCAAAAAACATGGGGTATCAGAGTGGATAAAAAAAACAAGACCCATCAATATGCTGTCTGTAAGAGACTCATTTTAGACCCAAAGACACCCCCAGATTTAAAGTGAGGGGATGGAAAATGATTTACCATGCTCATTGACACCAAAAGAAAGCTGGAGTGGCAATCCTTATACCAGACAAATTAGATTTTAAACCAAAGACTATATTAAGAGATGAGGAAGGATACTACATCATACTTAAAGGATCTATCCAAAAAGAAGATCTAATAATTGTAAATATCTATGCCCCTAACATGGGAGCAGCCAATTATATAAGGCAATTAATAACAAAAGCAAATAAACACATCGACAACAATACAATAATAGTGGGGGACTTTCACACCCCCCTCACTGAAATGGATAGATCATCTAAGCAAAAGATCAACAAGGAAATAAAGACTTTAAATGACACACTGGACCAAATGCACTTCACAGATGTATTCAGAACATTCCATTCCAAAGCAACAGAATACACATTCTTCTCTAGTGCCCATGGAACATTCTCCAGAATAGATCACATCCTAGGTCACAAATCAGGTCTCAACCAGTACCAAAAGATTGAGATCATTCCCTGCATATTTTCAGACAACAATGCTTTGAAACTAGAATTCAATCATAAGAGGAAAGTCAGAAAGATCTCAAATACATGGAGGCTAAAGAGCATCCTACTAAAGAATGAATGGGTCAGCCAGGAAATTTAAAGAATTAAAAAAATTCATGGAAACAAATGAAAATGAAAACACAACTGTTCAAAATCTTTCGGGTGCAGCAAAGGCAGTCCAAGAGGAAAGTATAGAGCAATACAAGCCTCTCTCAAGAAACAAGAAAGGTCTCAAATACACAAACTAACCCTACACCTAAAGGAGCTGCAGAAAGAAGCGCAAATAAAGTGTAAACCCAGCAGGAGAAGAGAAATAATAAAGATCAGAGCAGAAATCAATGAAAGAGAAACCAAAAGAACAGTAGAACAGATCAACAAAACTAGGAGCTGGTTCTTTGAAAGAATTAACAAGATTGATAAATCCCTGGCCAGACTTAGCAAAAAGAAAAGAGAAAGAACCCAAATAAATAAAAAAATGGATGAAAGAGGAGAGATCACAACGAACACCAAGGGAATACAAACAATTATAAAAACATATTATGAGCAACTCTATGGCAGCAAATAAGATAATCTGCAAGAAATGTATGCGTTCCTAAAGATGTATCAACTACCAAAACTGAACCAGGAAGAAATAGAAAACCTGAACAGACCTATAACCACTAAGGAAATTGAAGCAGTACTCAAAAATCTCCCAACAAACAAGAGCCCAGGGCCAGATGGCTTCGCAGGGGAATTCTACCAAACATTTAAAGAAGAATTAATATCTTTTCTTCTGAAAATGTTCCAAAAAACAGAAATGGAAGGAAAACTTACAAACTCGTTTTATGAGGCCACCATTACTTTGATCCCCAAACTAAAGACCCCATCAAAAAGGAGAATTACAGACCAATATCCTTGATGAACATGGATGCAAAAATTCTCACCAAAATACTAGCCAATAGGATCCAACAGTACATTAAAAGGATTATTCACCACGACCAAGTGGGATTTATCCCTGGGCTGCAAGGTTGGTTCAACATCCACAAATCAATCAATGTGATACAATACATTAATAAAAGAAAGAACAAGAACCATATGATCCTCTCAATAGATGCAGAAAAAGCATTTGACAAAGTGCAGCATCCTTTCTTGATCAAAACTCTTCAGAGTATAGGGACAGAGTGTACATACCTCAATATCATAAAAGCCATCTATGAAAAACCCACAGCAAATACCATTCTCAATGGAGAAAAACTGAGAGCTTTCCCTCTAAGGTCAGGACCACAGCAGGGATGTCCACTATCACCACTGCTATTCAACATAGTATCAGAAGTCCTAGCCACAGCAATCAGACAACAGAAAGAAATAAAAGGCATCAGAATCAGCAAAGAAGAAGTCAAACTCTCAGGCTTTGCAGATATGATACCTTATGTTGATTATAATTTCTAATAATTGTTTCTATTTCCTTGGTGTTAGTTGTGATCTCTCCCCTTTCATTCATAATTTTATTAATTTGGGTCCTTTCTTTTTTCTTTTGGATAAGTCTGGCCAGTGGTTTATCAATTTTATTAATTCTTTCAAAGAACCAGGTTCTAGTTTTCTTTATCTGATCAACTGTGTCTGGTTTCTAATTCATTGATCTCTGCTCTAATCTTAATTATTTCTATTCTAATCTGTGGCTTAGGCATCATTTGTTGCTTTTTCTCTAGTTCTTTAAGGTGTAGAGTTAGCTGGTGAATAAGGGATTTTTCTATTTTTTTGAGTGAGGCTTGGATGGCTATGTATTTCCCCCTGAGGACAGCCTTTGTAGTATCCCATAGGTCTTGGACCAATGTGTTTTCATTCTCATTGGTTTCTGTGAATTGTTTAAGTTCTTTTTTGATTTCCCGGTTGACCCAAACATTCATGAGCAGAGTGGTCTTTAGCTTTCAACTGTTTGAATTTCTGCCAAATTTTGTCCTGTGATTAAGTTCCAGTTTCAAAGCATTATTGTCTGAGAATATGCAGGGAATAATCTCAATCTTTTGGTACAGGTTGAGACCTGATTTGTGACCCAGTATGTGGTCTATTCTGGGGGAAGTTCCATGTGCACTCGAGAAGAATGAGTATTCTGTTGTTTTAGGGTGGAATGTTCTGTATATATCTATGATGTCCATCTGGTCCAGTGTGTCTTTCAAAGCTCTTATTTCTTTGTTGTTTTTATGCTTAGATGATCTGTCTGTAGCTGAGAGTGGAGTATTGAGGTCTCCTACAACTAACGTATTGTTATCAATATGACTTTTTATTTTGGTTAAATGTTGGCTTATGTAGATGGCTGCTCCCATGTTGGGGGCATAGATATTTACAATTCTTAGCTCTTATTGTTGGATAGACCCTTTAAGAATGATATAGTGTCCTTCTGTGTCTCTAACTACAGTCTTTAGCTTAAAATCTAATTTGTCTGATATAAGAATTGTTATCCCAGCTTTCTTTTGAGGTCCATTGGCATGGAAGATGGATCTCCATCCCTTCACTTTCAGTCTGGATGTATCTTTAGGTTTAAAATGAGTCTCTTGTAGACAACATATGGATGGGTCCTGTCTTTTTATCCAATCTGTAACACTGTGCCATTTTACAGGAGCATTTAGGCTGTTCACTTTGAGCGTGATTATTGAAAGATATGAATTTATTGTCATCATGTTGCCTGTGAAGACCTTGTTTCTATAGATTGTCTCTGTAAATTTCTGTTCTATATCACTCTTGAGGTGTTTCTCCTTTTATAGAACCCCCGCCCTTAATATTTCTTGCAGATCCAGCTTTGTGGTCACATATTCTTTCAGTTTCTGCTGGTCTTGGAAGCTCTGCACCTCTCCATCCATTCTAAATGACAGCCTTGCCGGATAAAGTATTCTTGGCTGCATGTTCTTCTCGTTTAGTACCCTGAATATGTCTTGCCAGCCCTTTCTGGCTTGCCAGGTCTCTGTGGATATGTTTGACGTTATTCTAATGTTCCTTCCTCTGTACGTAAGGAATCTCTTCCCCCTAACTGCCCTTAAGATGGTTTTCTTGGTTCTAAGATTTGCAAGTTTTACACCTACATGCCGGGGCGTTGGCCTATTTTCCTTGATCTTGGGAGGGGTCCTTTCTGCCTGTAGGGCACGAATGTTTGTTTCATTCCCCAGATCAGGGAAGTTCAAGTTACGATTTGCTCAAATGTATCTTCTAGTCCTCTCTCTCTCTTCACCCCCTCAGGGATCCCAATAATTCTGACATTGGAAGGTTTCATGGTGTCACTTATTTCTCTGATTCTATTTTCATGGAATTTGAGTTGTGTTTCCCTGTACTCCTCTTTTCCCTTCTTGTCTATTAATTAGTCTTCTAGATCACTAATTCATTCTTCTGCCTCCCTTATCCTAGCTGTTAGATTATCTAGATTAGATTGGATCTCATTGATAGCATTTTTTTATGCAGTGAATATTTATCTTTATCACAGAACAGTATCTTGTTTATTTCGTTTGCATGACACTGATTACTATTGAGTATGAACTTCATTTAATACGTTCAATGAGTAAATACCTATTCCCTTCTTGAGCCCATTATTTAGAGAATGCCTTGCGTATTTATAGCTTTAACATTTTATCCAACATATATGTAACAAATGTTGTATTTTAATTATTGTATCATTTCTGTATAGAGGTTTAAAATGCATTTGTTATCAAATAAATTAATCTTTTTTTTTCAATTCTGAGATTTTTTTTTAAGTTATGTTAATCACCATACATTACATCATTAGTTTTTGATGTATTGTTCCATGATTCATTGTTTGCGTATAACAAACACCCAGTGCTCCATTCAATATGTGCCGTCCCATCACCATGCTAACCCATTCCCCCACCCCCTCCCCTCTAGAACCCTCAGTTTCTCAGAGTCCATTGTCTCTCATGGTTTTTCTCCCCCTCTGATTCCCCCCCTTCATTTTTCCCTTCCTATATCTTCTTCTTTTTTTTAACATATAATGTATTATTTGTTTCAGAGGTACAGGTCTGTGATTCAATAGTCTTATACAATTCACAGTGTTTTTAAGTTCTGCCAATTCAGCTTTCATTTCTGCCCTTAGAGACTCTATGTTGCCATTAATCTATTTCTCCATTCTAGCTCTTGTCTTCACAATTGCTACCCTGAATTCCATCTCTGTCATCCTGGTTATATCTGAATCCATTTGTAAATTTGTGGCATAAGTCATAGTCTCTGAGTCTCTCCTATTTTGGGGGTTCCTCCCCCTGTCATTCTGTTGAGGGATGGTTGAGGGAATGTATAGATTCCAAATTATTGACCACAACCCAAGCAATATGCACTTGTTTTATAGGGACCTTAGGGTTGCTGGCCTCTTGCTCTCCCAGACTGTCTTCTGGGGGAGGGGCATTCCATGCTGCTACTCGGGCAAGTCTGTTTGGGCAGAGTTGCCCTGCCCCCTGTAGCAGGGGATGGGCTCAGTGGGAACTAGTTTTGGGGAGCTTTTGTTCTCTGGTTGCTTTTACTGGTGGCTTTCCATGACTCTTCTGAGAGTCAGAGCAGAAGAGATCGTTTCCAACCCTCTGCCTCAGAGTGGAGAGATCACAGTCTGTTTTTCAGTGAGCTCTGCAGGCCACACTAACTCCATTTCTGTCTGTGCTGTTACAAACTGCAGCATCCTGGGTTGTGCACCCCTCAGCAGTGTTCCCAGTCCTCGCCTCTAGGTCAGGGCATGTCTCTGCCCTTTGTGTTTCTAAAACCGCCAACTTCTCCCAGTTCAAAACCAACTGCCTGTGATATTCTGTTTGTAGAGATCCAGATCTATCTTTTTATATCTTTTTACATCTCAGGCTGATTTCGTGGTGTTCAGGGCGGTCTGGTAGATATCCAGCTCAATTCCAGGGACTGGTTGGAATAGGGTCCCCTACTCCTCCACCATCTTTTCCCTCCTCCTCAAGAAACGTTTTTAAAGCCTTTTTATTTATTTATTTGTCAGAGAGACCACAAGCAGGGGGAGCAGCAGACAGAGGGAGAAGCACACTCCCCACTGAGAAAGAAGTCCCCTCTAGGACTCAATCCCAGGACTCTGGGATCAAGACCTGAGCTGAAGTCAGACACTTAACTGACTGAGCCACCCATGTTTCTCACCTTGTAATGTTTCTTAATATTATCCAAACAACTTAAATGTTTTTCTCCTAATGTGATGTTGAACAATATATGTTTTAAGTACTTTACACCATGATTCTTCACGTTAGTAAGAGCACTCGTTTTGTTTCCCTTGTGGCTGCCCAAATAAATTAATAATGTTCTTATTTGAAAATTAACTAATTCTGAAATAGTGCATCATTAACTCTGGGGGAAAATATTTCTACATCAAAAACTAATTTGTAATGTGTGGTGATTAACATAACATAATGAAAAAATATTTCTAAAAAGTGAGTACACATTTCTAAATAAAAAACATGGGAGCCAATTTATTCACCAACAGATTTCAACCACATTAAAGAAACATACCACATAATTTAATATTCTTCTGCTAGTGATAGATGAATAGGATTTCCTCTGTATTATGGTTTCATTTGACATGTATTGTTTTAAATTCTGTGCAGTCCATAAACACTTGGGTGCTTCCAGCTTTAATGAGTTTTAATTTCATTTTTTCTCCTACATTATTATGCAGTTATACTTCCACCCACACTCCATTATCTTCTATCTACTTAAAAATACCTATCCCAACTTCACTTACAAAAAATCCTCAGCCAAGCCTCATTTCATTTGTTCCTATTACCAACTATAGACATTAACCTCCACCTTCTGTATTTTTAGAAAGAAGACAACTGAATGAGAAGATGCAACATTGCAATTAGGTCGGTGTTCATTTAAATAATACTTTAATTTAGGGCAATGTAATTTTTTTTACATTAACAAAATGATCAAAATGATTCTTAACATCTCTAAGAACAAATATGAAAATAATCAGAAAAATTGATTTAAAAAACAGGAGTATTGAACAGGGATTCTCTCACTAGATTATAAATATCTTGGAAAGTTACACCATTCAAAATAATGTGGAACAGGAACTAGAAAAAAAATAATAAAATAAGATAATATAATACCTAAAGAAATCTAAACAGAAATAACAAAATGTACATCATGACAAATGGCATAAAGAAAGAGAGTTTTTTCAAAGTAGAAAGCCTATGTGGCCAGAAAAATATGAAGAAAACATTTAACTTTAAGCCACCAGTAAAAGCAACCAGAGAACAATTGCTACTTCAGTAGCAATAATTTTGCAAGGTAACTAAGTATTTAAGGTGTGAAAACTAGTCAATTTAGCCATATCTATTAAATAATGAATATAAATAAGGATCTTCATTTGTTACTAAAATCTCACTTGTATGTTGAATCAAAAACAAAACAAATGAACAAATGAACAAAAAAAGCAGAAACAGACCCATAAATACAGAGAACAGACTAGTGGTTGCTAGAGGGGAGGGGGTGAAGGATAGACAAAATTGGTGAAGGGGAGTGGGAGGTACAGGTTTCCAGTTTCATAATGATTAAGTCATAGGGATGAAAGGTACATCATAAGGAATATAGTCAATAGTATTGTAATAGTGTTGTGTGGTGACACATGGTATCTACAGTTGTGCTGAGCATAGCATAACTTATAGAGTCCTTGAATCACTATGTTGTACACCCAAAACAAATGTAACATTATATGTCAACTATACTTCAATTAAAAAAATAAATAACGACAACAACAAACAAAGAAATTAATCCAATGTACTACTTGGGCTTTAAATCTCGATCTAAACAAATTATTTATTTTATTGAGGTATATTTACCATATAATGTTATAATAGTTTCAGGTGTACAACACAGCCATTCAACATTTGTATATATTGTAAAATGATCACAATAAGTCTATTTACCTTCTATCCCCATTCAAAGTTAATACAAAATTATCGACTATATTTTCCATGCTGTACTTCACATCCCTATGACTTATTTTAAAACTGGAAGTTTGTACTTTTTGATCCTCTTCACACATTTTGCTCCCCCAACCTTCTTCTGCTCTGACAACCACCAATCTGTTCTTTGTATAAACAAATAAATTCTAAAAATATTTTTTATACTGCTAGAGGAAGACAAACAGCTCCTGATCAGTTAATTATATTAAGGAACTATCATTAATTGTGTTAAAAGTGATGATTTCTTTAAGGTTTTGCTTAAAAACGAGCTCCTATCTATTACAGATATATTCTGTAAATCTTTTAGGTAATGTTTTATAATATCTAAGATTTATTATAAAATAATCATAATGGGTATAGAAAATGGATGTATAAATGCAGTAAGACTGGTCGTATATTGGTAATTGCTGAAGTAGGGCAATAGGTACAGGGAATGGAGGGTTCCTATCACTCTAAGCTTTACTCTTACAAGCATTCAAAAGTCCCATTATAAAAAGTTTTTAAATGATCAAATAACATTATACTATAATTCCATATTTGTGTGTGTGTGTGTGTTTGTGTGTGTGTGGAGAACATACTTCATAAATATATTTTTATTTTAATCCTGAAACAATATATAAAAAACTTGAAAATTGTGATAATTCTTGGATACCAGAAATTTGAACTCACTGCAATTGTTTTTCATTTTGATTTCTATATATTTAAATTTTTCTGCAGTGGAACTTACTACTCAAGTAATTAAAGTACATATGAATAACTATCAAAAAAAGTAATTACTTTATTGTCAAATTGCAATTATGTTGTTTTTTATTCAGAAAATGAGTCAACAATACTCCCAAAGAAAGTTTTATGTACATTTTGCTGGAGGGCATAATTTGACAATGTTCCTTGGACTGTCACTGTTCTTGGTTTCTTTTTTCACAAGATTGTCAACTATGATAGCATTCACTTTTTTGCATCTCTACTAACTCTATCCTGCATTTGCTTTTGCATCACTTTTCCTTGACTAGTTTGAAATGCCAATCTGCTGTATTCTCAGATCACTTCCTTTAAACTTCTACTATGTCTTTGACTGCTAAAAGATTGACATTTAACTTCCTACACAATATAATTCAAACCAAACCTTCAAGTCTTATGTACCGCAGTGCAGTAAGGAGACAGCATCATTTGGTCAAAATGTATGTGCTTAGCAAAAAGCCGATGAATAAAAATCACAACCCTGACATCAGTAGAGTATCTTTGAACAAATTACTGAACTCCACTGGGCCTCAAATATCTTCACTTTGAAAAGAGAAATAAAAGTATTACCTCACAGGACTGGGGATAAGGAAATATAAGAAAGGATGTGAAATTTTAAAAACATAACAGGTTTTCAATAAATGTTAATTATCTTTTCCTCCAGCCCCATACATAACCACTATGTGCCATCCACATTTTATTAAACTCATTGTTCTTAAAAAACAACTCTAAGCATTAGCACACTGAAATGAAGTGATATGAAAATCTGAGACATTTCAAACTAGTCAGTAAAAAGAGAGTAAAAAGCAAATGTAGGGTAAGATTGGTAAAGATATAAGAATCTCCACTTGAGGGGGGCGGAGCAAGATGGCGGAGGAGTAGGAGACCTGGATTTCGTCTCCTCTCAGGAATTCAGCTGGATAGGGATCAAACCATTCTGAACACCTACAAACCCAACAGGAGATTGAAGAAAAGAATAGCAACAACTCTCTGAACAGAAAAACGACCACTTTCTGGAAGGTAGGACATGCGGAGAAGTGAATCCGAGGCGATATTCAGGAGGATAGACGGCGGGGGAGGGGCCTCCGTCGGCCGCTTCTAGCAAGTGATAGAGCCGCGGAGCACAAAATCGGAACTTTTAAAAGTCTGCTCCGCCGAGGGACGTCACTCTGGTGGCTAAGCGGGCGGTGGAACCCTCCGGGACAGTGTGGTCTCAGGACCCTCGGGGTCACAGAAAGATCGGGGGTGCCTGAGTGTGGCAGAGCTCCCAGGTAACGGAGCAGGGAAGCCGGCTGCAGAGGCGGGGCCCAGGCACGGGCTCTTAGCTCGGGGTTGCCATAAACTGTGATCTGCGGCACAGTCGGGCCCCTGCTCCTCCAGCAGGGACCCAACAAGCGGCAGATCCGGGGAGACTCACCTTCCTCCCCCAGGAGGAGCCGTGCAGGAGTGCACCGCAGGGATCTGCTGGGTTTGGAGACTCCACCCGGGGTCGGGTGCCAGAGATAGAAACACGCGGTCACAGGCCAGGTGAGCACGGAGTGCAGCCGGAAACCGGGGAGACAGGAGTGACTGATGGCTTTTCTCTGGGGGCTCACTGAGAAGCGGGGCCCCGAGTTCTCGGCTCCTCCGGGGCAGAGATTGGGAGGCCGCCATTTTCACTCTCCGCCTCCAAAGCTGTACGGAAAGCTCGCAGGGAACAAAAGCCCCAGAGAGCAAACCCGAGCAGATTACTTAGCCGGGAGGGGGCAAGGGCGGGGCAATTCCGCCTCCGGCAGAGACATTTGGAAACCACGGCAACAGGCCCCTCCCCAGAAGATCAGCGAGAACAGCCAGCCAAGACCAAGTTTACCGATCAATGAGAACGGCAGAACTCCAGCGCTAGGGGAATACTGCACATAGAATTCATGGCTTTTTTACCATGATTCTTTAGTCTTTCAAAGTTAATTTTTTTTAACTGTCTTTTTTTCTTTTTTTTTCTTTTTGAATTTTTCTTTTTCCCTTTTTCAACCAACATCTTATCAATCCATTTTTTTAAAAAAAATTTTTTATTTTTCATTTTTAGAGTCATATTCTATCCCTTCGTAGTAGTTACCTGTATTTTTGGCTTATATATATAAGTTGTCCTCTCTTTAAAATTTTGAGATAGTTTCTTCTAACAGATTAAAATATACCCTAAATCTCTAGTATATGGTGTTTTCTATTCCCCTGCCTGATCACATCCCCTCCCTTTTTATTTCTTTTTTTCTTTTTTTAAATCCTCTTCTTTCTTTTTTCAAACAACTTCTTATCAATTCCTTTTATAAAATTTTTTATAATTTCCATCTTTACAGTCATATTCCATCCCTTCATCATATCAACCCTTATTTTTGTACATATATAAGGTTTTCTTTCTTTAAAATTTTGGGAGGCACTTTCTTCTAAAAGACCAAAATACAGCCAAAATCTAGTGTGTGGCACTGATCTATATACCAGCCTGATCATATTTGATCACATTCTGTTTTTTTGTTGTTGTTGTTGTTGTTGTTTGTTTTTGTTTTTATCTTTTCTTTTTCTTTTTTTTCTTTCTCTTTTTTCTCTCTTTCCCTTTCTTTTCCCACTGCTTCAGGTCTTTTCTGATTGGTTTAGAGTATATTTTCTGGGGACGTTGTTACGCTGCTAGCATTTTGTTCTCTCATTAATCTATTCTCCTCTGCACAAAATGACAAGACGGAAAAAATCACCTCAACAAAAAGAACAAGAGGTAGTACCGACTGCCAGGGACCTACTCAATACGGACATTAGTACGATGTCAGATCTAGAGTTCAGAATCATCACTTTAAAGATACTAGCTGGGCTTGAAAAAAATATGGAAGTTATTAGAGAAACCCTTTCTGGAGAAGTAAAAGAACTAAAATCCAACCAAGTAGAAATCAAAAAGGCTATTAATGAGGTGCAATCAAAAATGGGGGCGCTAACTGCTAGAATAAATGAGGCAGAAGAGAGAATCAGTAATATAGAAGAACAAATGATGGAAAATAAAGAAGCTGAGAAAAAGAGAGATAAACAACTACTGGATCACGAGGGCAGAATTCGAGAGATAAGTGATACCATAAGACGAAACAACATTAGAATAATTGGGATCCCAGAAGAAGAAGAAAGAGAGAGAGGGGCAGAAGGTATAATGGAGAAAATTATAGCAGAGAACTTCCCTAATTTGGGGAAGGAAACAGGCATCAAAATCCAGGAAGCACAGAGAACCCCTCTCAAAATCAATAAAAATAGGTCAACACCCCGACATCTAATAGTAAAACTTACGAGTCTCATAGACAAAGAGAAAATCCTGAAAGCAGCTCGGGAGAAAAGATATGTAACCTACAAGGATAGAAACATTAGATTGGCAACAGACCTATCCACAGAGACATGGCAGGCCAGAAAGGACTGGCAGGATATATCCAGAGCACTAAATGAGAAAAATATGCAGCCAAGAATACTATATCCAGCTAGGCTGTCATTCAAAATTGAAGGAGAGATAAAAAGCTTCCAGGACAAACAAAAACTAAAGGAATTTGCAAACACAAAACCAGCCCTACAGGAAATCTTGAAAGGGGTCCTCTAAGCAAAGAGAGAGCCAAAAAGCAACATAGACCAGAAAGGAACACAGACAATATACGGTAACAGTCACCTTACAGGCAATACAATGGCACTAAATTCCTATCTTTCAGTAGTTACCCTGAATGTAAATGGGCTCAATGCCCCAATCAAAAGACACAGGCTATCAGACTGGATTAAAAAACAAGACCCATCGATATGCTGTCTGCAAGAGACTCATTTTAGAACCAAAGACACCCCCAGATTGAAAGTGAGGGGGTGGAAAACCATTTACCATGCTAATGGACACCAAAAGAAAGCTGGAGTGGCAATCCTTATATCAGACAAATTAGATTTTAAACCAAAGACTGTAATAAGAGATGAGGAAGGACACTATATCCTACTTAAAGGATCTATCCAACAAGAAGATCTAACAATTGTAAATATCTATGCCCCTAACATGGGAGCAGCCAATTATATAAGGCAATTAATAAAAAAAGCAAAGAAACACATCAACAACAATACAATAATAGTGGGGGACTTTAACACCCCCCTCACTGAAATGATCCTCTCAATAGATGCAGATCCTCTCAATAGATCGTCTAAGCAAAAGATCAACAAGGAAATAAAGACTTTAAATGACACACTGGACCAAATGGACTTTACAGACATATTCAGGACATTCCACCCCAAAGCAACGGAATACACATTCTTCTCTAGTGCCCATGGAACATTCTCCAGAATAGATCACATCCTAGGTCATAAATCAGGTCTCAACAGGTACCAAAAGATTGGGATCATTCCCTGCCTATTTTCAGACCACAATGCTTTGAAACTAGAACTCAATCACAAGAGGAAGTCGGAAAGAACTCAAATACATGGAGGCTAAAGAGCATCCTACTGAAGAATGAATGGGTCAACCAGGAAATTAAAGAAGAATTAAAAAAATACATGGAAACCAATGAAAATGAAAACACAACTATTCAAAATCTTTGGGATGCAGCAAAGGCAGTCCTGAGAGGAAAGTATATAGCAATACAAGCCTTTCTCAAGAAGCAAGAAAGGTCTCAAGTACACAACCTAACCCTACACCTAAAGGAGCTGGAGGAAGGACAGCAAATAAAGCCTAAACCCAGCAGGAGAAGAGAAATAATCAAGATCAGAGCAGAAATCAATGAAATAGAAACTAAAAGAACAGTAGAACAGATCAACGAAACTAGGAGCTGGTTCTTTGAAAGAATTAACAAGATTGATAAACCCCTGGCCAGACTTATCAAAAAGAAAAGAGAAATGACCCAAATCAACAAAATCATGAATGAAAGAGGAGAGATCACAACCAACACCAAAGAAATACAAACAATTATAAGAACATATTATGAGCAACTCTATGCCAGCAAATTAGATAACCTGGAAGAAATGGATGCATTCCTAGAGATGTATCAACTACCAAAACTGAAGCAGGATGAAATAGAAAACCTGAACAGACCTATAACCACTAAGGAAATTGAAGCAGTCATCAAAAATCTCCCAAAACACAAAAGCCCAGGGCCAGATGGCTTCGCAGGGGAATTCTACCAAACATTTAAAGAAGAATTAATACCTATTCTTCTGAAACCGTTCCAAAGAATAGAAATGGAAGGAAAACTTCCAAACTCATTTTATGAGGCCAGCATTACCTTGATCCCAAAACCAGACAAAGACCCCATCAAAAAGGAGAATTACAGACCAATATCCCTGATGAACATGGATGCAAAAATTCTCACCAAAATACTAGCCAATAGGATCCAACAGTACATTAAAAGGATTATTCACCACGACCCAGTGGGATTCATCCCTGGGCTGCAAGGTTGGTTCAACATCCGCAAGTCAATCAACGTGCTACAATCCATTAACAAAAGAAAGAACAAGCATCATATGATCCTCTCAATAGATGCAGAAAAAGCTTTTGACAAAGTACAGCATCCTTTCTTGATCAAAACTCTTCAGAGTATAGGGATTGAGGGTACATACCTCAATATCATAAAAGCCATCTATGAAAAACCTACAGCGAATATCATTCTCAATGGGGAAAAACTGAGAGCTTTCCCCCTAAGGTCAGGAACGCGGTAGGGATGTCCACTATCACCACTACTATTCAACATAGTTTTGGAAGTCCTAGCCACAGCAATCAGACAACAAAAAGAAATCAAAGGCATCCAAATTGGCAAAGAAGAAGTCAAACTCTCACTCTTTGCAAATGATATGATACTTTATGTGGAAAACCCAAAAGACTCCACCCCAAAACTGCTAGAACTCATACAGGAATTCAGTAAAGTGGCAGGATATAAAATCAATGCACAGAAGTCAGTGGCATTCCTATACACCAACAACAAGACAGAAGAAAGAGAAATTAAGGAGTCGATCCCATTGACAATTGCACCCAAAACCATAAGATACCTAGGAATAAATCTAACCAAAGAGACAAAGGATCTGTACTCAGAAAACTATAAAATACTTATGAAAGAAATTGAGGAAGACACAAAGAAATGGAAAACGTTCCATGCTCATGGATCAGAAGAACAAATATTGTGAAGATGTCAATGCTACCTAGAGCAATCTACACATTCAATGCAATCCCCATCAAAATACCATCCACTTTTTTCAAAGAAATGGAACAAATAATCCTAAAATTTGTATGGAACCAGAAAAGACCCCGCATAGCCAGAGGAATGTTGAAAAAGAAAAGCAAAGCTGGCGGCATTACAATTCTGGACTTCCAGCTCTATTACAAAGCTGTCATCATCAAGACAGCATGGTACTGGCACCAAAACAGACACATAGATCAATGGAACAGAATAGAGAGCCCAGAAATGGACCCTCAACTCTATGGTCAACTCATCTTTGACAAAGCAGGACAGAATGTCCAATGGAACAAAGCAGTCTCTTCAACAAATGGTGTTGGGATAATTGGATAGCCACATGCAGAAGAATGAAACTGGAGCATTTCCTTACAGCACACACAAAAATAGACTCCAAATGGTTGAAAGACCTCAATGTGAGACAGGAGTCCATCAAAATCCTAAAGGAGAACACGGGCAGCAACCTCTTTGACCTCAGCTGAAGCAACTTCTTCCTAGAAACATCACCAAAGGCAAGGGAAGCAAGGGCAAAAATGAACTATTGCAACTTCATCAAGATAAAAAGCTTTTGCACAGCAAAGGAAACAGTCAACAAAACCAAAAGACAACCGACAGAATGGGACAAGATATTTGCAAATGACATATCAGATAAAGGGCTAGTATCCAAAATCTATAAAGAACTCATCAAACTCAACACCCAAAGAACAAAGAATCCAATCAAGAGATGGGCAGAAGACATGAACAGACATTTTTCCAAAGAAGACATCCAAATGGCCAACAGACACATGAAAAAGTGCTCAATATCGCTCGGCATCAGGGAAATCCAAATCAAAACCTCAATGAGATACCACCTCACACCAGTCAGAATGGCTAAAATTAACAAGTCAGGAAACGACAGATGTTGGCGGGGATGCGGAGAAAGGGGAACCCTCCTCCACTGTTGGTGGGAATGCAAGCTGGTGCAGCCACTCTGGAAAACGGTATGGAGGTTTCTCAAAAAGTTGAAAATAGAGCTACCATATGATCCAGCATTGCACCCCAAAGATACAAAAGTAGGGATCCGAAGGGGTACGTGCACCCCTATGTTTATAGCAGCAATGTCCACAATAGCCAAACTGTGGAAATAGCCAAGATGTCCATCGACAGATGAATGGATAAAGAAGAGGTGGTATATATATACAATGGAATATTATGCAGCCATCAAAAGGAATGAGATCTTGCCATTTGCAATGATGTGGATGGAACTGGAGGGTATTATGTTGAGTGAAATAAGTCAAACAGAGAAAGACATGTATCATATGATCTCACTGATATGAGGAATTCTTAATCTCAGGAAACAAACTGAGGGTTGCTGGAGTGGGGGGTGGGGTGGGAAGGATGGGGTGACTGGGTGATAGACACTGGGGAGGGTATGTGCTCTGGTAAGCGCTGTGAATTGTGCAAGACTGTTGAATCTCAGATCTGTACCTCTGAAACAAATAATGCAATATATGTTAAGAAAAAAAAAAGGAAGAAGAAGAAGGTAGTGCGAGGGGAAGAATGAAGCGGGGGAAATCGGAGGGGTAGACGAACCATGAGAGACAATGGACTCTGAAAAACAAACAGGGTTCTAGAGGGGAGGGGGGTGGGAGGATGGGTTAGCCTGGTTGTGGGTATTGAGGAGGGCACATTCTGCATGGAGCACTGGGTGTTATGCACAAACAATGCATCATGGAACACTTCATCTAAAACTAATGATGTAGGGCACCTGGGTGGCTCAGTTGGTTAAGCCACTGCCTTCGGCTCAGGTCATGATCCTGGAGTCCCGGGATTGAGTCCCGCATCGGGCTCCCTGCTCGGCAGGGAGTGTGCTTCTCCCTCTGACCCTCCTCCCTCTCATGCTCTCTGTATCTCATTCTCTCTGTCTCAAATAAATAAATAAAATCTTTAAAAAAAAATAAAATTAAATTAAAAAATAAAATAAAATAAAACTAATGATGTAATGTATGGGGATTAACATAATAAAAAAAAGAAATAGAAAGAAAGAAAGAAAGAAAGAAAGAAAGAAAGAAAGAAAGAAAGAAAGAAAGAAAGAAAAGAAAGAAAGAAAGAAAGAAAGAAAGAAAGAAAGAA
>NC_058419.1:48098405-48100824 GCF_002201575.2 Neomonachus schauinslandi | reverse complement strand
AAGTGGCAGGATATAAAATCAATGCACAGAAGTCAGTGGCATTCCTATACACCAACAACAAGACAGAAGAAAGAGAAATTAAGGAGTCGATCCCATTTACAATTGCACCCAAAACCATAAGATACCTAGGAATAAATCTAACCAAAGAGACAAAGGATCTGTACTCAGAAAACTATAAAATACTCATGAAAGAAATTGAGGAAGACACAAAGAAATGGAAAAACGTTCCATGCTCATGGATGGGAAGAACAAATATTGTGAAGATGTCAGTGCTACCTAGAGCAATCTACACATTCAATGCAATCCCCATCAAAATACCATCCACTTTTTTCAAAGAAATGGAACAAATAATCCTAAAATTTGTATGGAACCAGAAAAGACCCCACATAGCCAGAGGAATATTGAAAAAGAAAAGCAAAGCCAGCGGCATCACAGTTCCAGACTTCCAGCTCTATTACAAAGCTGTCATCATCAAGACAGCATGGTACTGGCACCAAAACAGACACATAGATCAATGGAACAGAATAGAGAGCCCAGAAATGGACCCTCAACTCTATGGTCAACTCATCTTTGACAAAGCAGGAAAGAATGTCCAGTGGAACAAAGACAGTCTCTTCAACAAATGGTGTTGGGAAAACTGGACAGCCACATGCAGAAGAATGAAACTGGACCATTTCCTTACACCACACACAAAAATAGACTCCAAATGGTTGAAAGACCTCAATGTGAGACAGGAGTCCATCAAAATCCTAAAGGAGAACACAGGCAGCAACCTCTTTGACCTCAGCCGAAGCAACTTCTTGCTAGAAACATCACCAAAGGCGAGGGAAGCAAGGGCAAAAATGAACTATTGGGACTTCATCAAGATAAAAATTTTGCAAAGCAAAGGAAACAGTCAACAAAACCAAAAGACAACTGACAGAATGGGACAAGATATTTGCAAATGACATATCAGATAAAGGGCTAGTATCCAAAATCTATAAAGAACTCATCAAACTCAACACCCAAAGAACAAAGAATCCAATCAAGAAATGGGCAGAAGACATGAACAGACATTTTTCCAAAGAAGACATCCAAATGGCCAACAGACACATGAAAAAGTGCTCAATATTGCTCGGCATCAGGGAAATCCAAATCAAAACCTCAATGAGATACCACTTCACACCAGTCAGAATGGCTAAAATTAACAAGTCAGGAAACGACAGATGTTGGCGGGGATGCGGAGAAAGGGGAACCCTCCTCCACTGTTGGTGGGAATGCAAGCTGGTGCAGCCACTCTGGAAAACGGTATGGAGGTTTCTCAAAAAGTTGAAAATAGAGCTACCATATGATCCAGCATTGCACCCCAAAGATACAAAAGTAGGGATCCGAAGGGGTACGTGCACCCCTATGTTTATAGCAGCAATGTCCACAATAGCCAAACTGTGGAAATAGCCAAGATGTCCATCGACAGATGAATGGATAAAGAAGAGGTGGTATATATATACAATGGAATATTATGCAGCCATCAAAAGGAATGAGATCTTGCCATTTGCAACGACGTGGATGGAACTGGAGGGTATTATGTTGAGTGAAATAAGTCAAACAGAGAAAGACATGTATCATATGATCTCACTGATATGAGGAATTCTTAATTGCAGGAAACAAACTGAGGGTTGCTGGAGTGGGGGGTGGGGTGGGAGGGATGGGGTGACTGGGTGATAGACACTGGGGAGGGTATGTGCTCTGGTAAGTGCTGTGAATTGTGCAAGACTGTTGAATCTCAGATCTGTACCTCTGAAACAAATAATGCAATATATGTTAAGAAAAAAAAAAGGAAGAAGAAGAAGGTAGTGCGAGGGGAAGAATGAAGCGGGGGAAATCGGAGGGGTAGACGAACCATGAGAGACAATGGACTCTGAAAAACAAACAGGGTTCTAGAGGGGAGGGGGGTGGGAGGATGGGTTAGCCTGGTTGTGGGTATTGAGGAGGGCACATTCTGCATGGAGCACTGGGTGTTATGCACAAACAATGCATCATGGAACACTTCATCTAAAACTAATGATGTAGGGCACCTGGGTGGCTCAGTTGGTTAAGCCACTGCCTTCGGCTCAGGTCATGATCCTGGAGTCCCGGGATTGAGTCCCGCATCGGGCTCCCTGCTCGGCAGGGAGTGTGCTTCTCCCTCTGACCCTCCTCCCTCTCATGCTCTCTGTATCTCATTCTCTCTGTCTCAAATAAATAAATAAAATCTTTAAAAAAAAATAAAATTAAATTAAAAAATAAAATAAAATAAAACTAATGATGTAATGTATGGGGATTAACATAATAAAAAAAAGAAATAGAAAGAAAGAAAGAAAGAAAGAAAGAAAGAAAGAAAGAAAGAAAGAAAGAAAGAAAGAAAAGAAAGAAAGAAAGAAAGAAAGAAAGAAAGAAAGAA
>NC_058419.1:48048990-48098305 GCF_002201575.2 Neomonachus schauinslandi | reverse complement strand
TGCTTCTCCCTCTGACCCTCCTCCCTCTCATGCTCTCTGTATCTCATTCTCTCTGTCTCAAATAAATAAATAAAATCTTTAAAAAAAAAATAAAATTAAATTAAAAAATAAAATAAAATAAAACTAATGATGTAATGTATGGGGATTAACATAATAAAAAAAAGAAATAGAAAGAAAGAAAGAAAGAAAGAAAGAAAGAAAGAAAGAAAGAAAGAAAGAAAGAAAAGAAAGAAAGAAAGAAAGAAAGAAAGAAAGAAAGAATCTCCATTTGAAATGTGTGTCAGCAGGATTATACATCTTTCAAGGTTCTATCTAAATAACACCACTTCCATAGGGCCTTTCCTGATTCCCAAATTAAATGTGGTTTCTCCCTCCTTTCAATTCTGCTTTAAACCACACACCTTTATTTTGACACACGCCTTGCCTTATTTATTATTGTCACTTTCTTAGGCATATTTATTAGTTAATAATATTCTTTTGTAAAAAATTATTATTGGGGCACCTGGGTGGCTCAGTCATTAAGCGTCTGCCTTCGGCTCAGGTCATGATCCCAGGGTCCTGGGATCGAGCCCCACATCGGCTCGCTGCTCGGCAGGAAGCCTGCTTCTCCCTCTCCCACTCCCCCTGCTTGTGTTCCTGCTCTCGCTGTCTGTCAAATAAATAAAATCTTTAAAAAAAAAATTATTATTGAAGTAGAGTTGACATACAATGTTATATTAGTTTCAGGTATAAAACATAGTGATTCAACAATTCTATACATTATGCAATGCTCATCATGGTAAGTGTAATATTCAAGTGTAATATTCCTAATGTCAGAAACTGTCTCAGCTGTTTTTGTGTAAATTATAGTGTTAATCACAGTACCTTTAACAATGTAAACATATGTTATGTGATTTGGGAGTAGGAGTGGGACACTATAAGAATGGAGGAATGGTGATGATTAGAATACCAAGGGTCTTATATATGAAATACATGACATAAAAAGGACTTTTCTATATTGCAAAAAAGCGGCAATAAACATGGGCACAGGAGAGGTAAAGATAAATATATGTGTTAGCATATCTATAGTAATTAAGAAAGAAAATATGTAAACAATATAGAATGAAGAAGTTGACCTAGTGTGGCTGGATCAGAGAATAATTGACTAAAGACAAAAAAACAGTGTATTTAAGTAGAAAACATCAAATTTAAAATTGATTAATTTCCTAGCTTCAAAGTGGCAGCATTCAATATTACATCAGCTTTCAGGATACAACTATTGATATTAGCACTATAAAAGTTCTCAAATAAATATATTAATGTACAATATGCAATGATCAACTTTGATCATTGACAGTAGAAAGCCATATTCTAATTTCCATGCAGGCCAGCTACATAACAAGATGATGGAAATCATCTCCTAAGATTCTGTAAGACAAACTAATATGTGTCTTCCTCCTAAATTGGATCCTGATAGATAAAAATATACTTCAGGAAGTACTGGTACAGATACCAGAAAGAAAGGAATGATTTTTTTTTTCTTTCAAGTATGATGGAATAGTTTGTAGCAGGCCAATAATAGCACTGGAAGCAACCAGAAAAGATGAAATTTTTAAGGCATCAGAAAGATACAAAAGGAATGAGGATTAGAAGGAATAGCATTTCAGAAACGAAAAAAAAAAAAATTAGAAGCTAAGGATCTGCAATTGCCTCCTCTCTGAGGAAATTAGAAAAATCTGGGTATGGGCCAGAATTAAAAATCTGGTGCAGTTCAGGCAGAGGGCTACTGCCTGGGACAAAGAAACCAGCAGAGAGTTTGATAGCCCTGTGGGGCTGGAGTGACAAAACTGGAGAATTTAGGATTTTAAATGCACAGCCAACAAATTTGCTATACTATGAATAAATGCTGTAGGAGACAAAGAATTAGGCCAGAATCCTGTGAAAAATACAGGGGAAATTTTCTGGTCTTCCACCAGCTGGGGACAAATACCTACCAGGATAGAAGCCTTAATACACAAGAGATGAGAATTGAAATCCTAGAACTATTTTCTCTAATAGTATGTGCCATTTAGGCATGATAGAAGACTAAGAATCTAGGTTTGGCCCCTAGCAAAGAACATTTCCTGGAGGATGGAAAAACCTGCAGATATTGTGAACATTGCTAGACATTTTAGTGGCAAAGTTAGAGACTTGAAATAGTTCAAACAGCCATTATTGCCTTGGAGACATCTGCTAAATTCTAAAGCTGACCAGGGTGTGATAAAACAAAAATCTCTGAAAGTCAGAGCAAAGCTTTCCACAAATATGTCCTGAGGAGGGAAAGACCTAATAGATTCTCAGATGAAAGCCTTGGATAGTCACATTCACCAGATGGGAAAAACCAGACAGATGGTACCTTACCAAAACTATGATAGAGCCTCAACACAGTTCTGTTTCTGATTTGATTAAGGTAATAAACTCCTCCTCTCATATGTACTTAACAGACAAAATGTTAAACCTTCTGTGATAAAAGATAACATTATCAGGAGTTGATATAGCTCTTTTATATACAATGTGCAAAATCCAATAAAAAAAATCAATAGGGACAATTACATGTGACCAATAACCGAGAAGAAATAAAACAGGCAACACAAACAAATCATAGGTGATTCTGGCATTTGAGCTAACAGATAAAAATGTCATATATTATTGATTATCTGATTATACTCTTACTATAAACAACTATAAAATATACACACACATTATACATACATACATACATACATACATGTATGAATTTTGTCCTTCCAAGAGATATGTACCAATACCTGTGAATGAGACTTTTTTGGCAATAGGGCATTTTTAAATGTACTGAGATAAAGATGAGGTCATATTGAATCATGTTAAGCCTTATATCCAAAGATTTTTTATTGTCTTTATAAGAAGAAACAGACATATAGACATACATAGGGAAGATGGCTGTGTAATGACAAAATCAGGAATTGGAGTGATGCAGCTATAAGCCAAGGAATACCAATGACTATCATCAACCACCAAAATCAAGGAAGAGGCAAGATAAATTCTTTCTTAGAATACTTAGAGGGAGCATGGCCCTTCCAACACCTTGATTTCAGATTTTTTAGCCTCAAGAATTGAGAGAATAAGTTTTTGTCATTTTAAGCCACCCAGTTTATGGTATTTTCTTATGGTGCTCTAGGAAACTGATACGCATACATAAGTATACATGTTCGCTGAGATTTAGGAGGCAAGGTAGAAAAAAAGAGGAGACCATAAAGAATAAGTCACAAACCTCTACATAAATATTCCTCTTATATCCTTGGGAATATCTTAATCTACATTGGTGCAGGCAAGACTCTATTAGGGAGTCTAGAGAACTTAGCAAAAATTAAGGAGAAATTAGGAAAGGTATATAAGACTGCTATACAGAAAAGTAAAAAATATCACTGAGAAAAACTGATAAAAGCCTGAATAAGTTCATGATTATGAATTAGAAAACTCCATATTAAGATGTCTTTTCCCCAGAATCTCAATAGGCTTTTTATTGAGTATGATGGGTTGATTTAAAAATTTATATAGAAATGCAAATGGCAGAGAATAGTCAAGGCAATCTGGAAGAAAAAAAAAAGCTGGAGGGCTTATAATGCCAGAGACATGACCTCTTTCAGAAATTAAGAAAGTGTGATACTGACACAAGAAGAGACAAGTAGACTAAAGGACTATCTAGGAAGGTCCAGAAACAACCAACACCTATGTAAATTACCTGGTATATGATGAAGTTGAAACTACATAGCACTGTGAAAAGCCTGCCTTTTCAGTAAATTATATTGGGGTAATTTGCTATCTGATGTGGAAAAATGAATTTTGCTCTTATATATCATTATAAAAATAAAAAGACCAGATAAACAGAATATTTAAATATGACATATTAAAAAATAGAACTTTTATAGGACTTATATAAGAACATCTTCATAACCTTGGAGTAGGCACATATTTTCATACGAAAACTAAAATTACCAATCATAAAGAAAAAATTGATAAATTGGACTATATTATGATTTAGAACTACTGTGCATCAAAAGATACCAATGAAAGAGTGAAAAGATAACCCATAAAGTGGGAGAAGGTATTCCCAAAATATATAAATTCCCCCTAAAAACATTGATATCCATAATATATTTTAAAAAAACATTGGAAATAAATAAGAGACAGTCCTTTTTCTTAAATAGGCAAAAGACTTAAAAAATTAACAAAAATGATATTCAGGCATTCTTAATCTCAGGAAACAAACTAAGGGTTGCTGGAGTGGTGGGGGGGGGAAGGATGGGGTGGCTGGCTGATAGACATTGGGGAGGGTATGTGCTATGGTGAGTGCTGTGAATTGTTTAAGACTGCTGAATCACAGACTTGTACCTCTGAAACAAATAATACATTATATGTTTCAAAAAAAAGAAGAAGAAGATAGCAAGAAGGGAAGAATGAAAGGAGAAATCGGTGGGGGAGACGAACCATGAGAGACTATGGACTCTGAGAAACAAACTGAGGGTTCTAGAGGGGAGGGGAGGGGGTGGGGGGATGGGTTAACCTAGTGATGGGTATTAAAGAGGGCACATACTGCATGGAGCATTGGGTGTTATATGCAAACAATGAATCATGGAACACTACATCAAAAACTAATGATGTATGGTGATTAACATAACATAATAATTTAAAAAATGATATTCAGGCTAGTGAAAAATGAATTTTGCTCCTATATAACATTATAAAAATAAAAAGACCAGATAAACAGGGTATTTAAATATGACATATTAAAAAATAGAACTTTTATAGGAATTTATAAGAACATCTTCATAAACTTGGAGTAGGCACATATTTTCATACAAAAACTAAAATTACCAATCATAAAGAAAAAATTGATAAATTGGACTATATTGTGATTTAGAACTATTGTGCATCAAAAGATACCAATAAAAAAGTGAAAAAATAACCCATAAAGTGGGAGAAGGTATTCCCAAAATATATAAATTCCCCCTAAAAACATTGATATCCATAATATATTTTAAAAAATTGGAAATAAATAAGAAAAGAAAGTCTTTTTTTTAAAAAATAGGCAAAAGACTTAAAAAAACTAACAAAAATTATATTCAAGCTGGTGAAAAAACTAGCAAAAACGATATTCAAGTGCTAAACTTCATTTTACATGAAGATAAATTCAAATTAAAACCAGAAGCTGATACCAATACATACACTGAAGAATGGTTAAATTGAAAAAGGATAACAACTTATGTTTCTGTGAACATTCTTATTCCTGTCATTTGGTGAAAATACATAATTTACCTGTTGGGTATATATTTAGTAGTGGAATTGCTTTCTGAAAATGTGTATATGTTCACTTTAGAATAAACTGTCAAACTTGTTTCCAAGTTGTTTCAATTTACTTTCCCACAAGCAGTTTATGACAGGTCCAGTAGCTGTTGAACCTTTGTCTTTATCAACATTATTTATAATAAGCAAATAACAGGTACATTGTGGTATGTTCATAAAATGAAATGCTACATAAAGCAAGGAGAATGAAAAAAATTACAACTACATACAAAAATATGGTTGAATCTTACAAATATAATATTGTATAAAAGAAATCAGGCATGAACTATGTACTATTTCATATATATAAAGTTAAAAAAATTAAATCTATACTGTTAGAAGTCAGGTTAATGGTTTCCTTTGATGGTGGTGGGGAAAGGTGGGTATTAACAGCAAATATCAATTTTTGTAGAAACAAAGACAGGTAAGAAAGGTTACAATGTTACTGGCAGAAATTAAGCACATATTCACAGGCTTTGGTGTTACAGAAAAGAAAGGCTTTGGGGTCATACCAAAGTGGATATTTTTTATCAAGTTTTTATTTAAATTCTAGTTAGTTAGCATATAGTGTAATTGGTTTCAGGAATAGAGTTTAGTGATTCATCACTTACATACATATAATGCCCACTGTTTATCCCCACAAGTGCCCTACTTAATACCCATCACCCAACTACCCCATCACCCCCCCACCTCCCCTCCAGCAACCCTCAGCTTGTTCTCTATAATTAAGGGTCTCTTATGGTTTGCTTCCCTCTTTTTTTTCCTTCCCCTATGTTCATGTTTCATTTCTTAAATTCCACATATGAGTGAAATCATATGGTATTTGCCCTTCTCTGACTGACTTGATTTGCTTAGCATAATACACTCTAGCTCCATCCCCATCATTACAAATAGCAAGATTACATTCTTTTTGATGGCTAAGTAATATTCCATTCTATGCATATACCACAATTTTTTTATCCTTTCATCAGTCAATGGACACTTAGACTCTATCCATGAAATGGCTATTATAGAAAATGATGCTATAAACATTGGGGTGCATGTATCTCTTTGAATCAGTATTTTTGCATCCTTTGGGTAAATGCCTACTAGTGCAATTGCTGGATTGTAGGGTACCTCTACATTTAAATTTTTGAGGATCCTCTATACTGTTTTCCACAGTGGATGCACCCATTTGCATTCCCACCAACAGAGTAAGAGGGTTCCCCTTTTTCTGCACCAACATCTGTTGTTTCCTGTGTTGTTAATTTAAGCCATTCTGACAGGTGTAAGGTGCTATCTCATCATGGTATTGATTTGCATTTCCCTGAGTGATGTTGAGCATCTTTTCATGTCTGTTAGCCATCTCAATGTCTTCTTAGGAAAAATGTCTATTCAAGTCTTCTGCCCATTTCTTAACAGAATTATTTGCTTTTTGGGTCTTGAGTTTAATAAGTTCTTCGTAGATTTTGGATACTAACCCTTTATTAGATATGTCATTCACAAATATCTTCTCCCATTTCATAGGTTGCCTTTTAGTTTTGTTGACTATTTCCTTTGCTGTGCAGAAGCTTTTTGTCTTGATGAAATCCCAATAGTTCATTTTTGCTTTTGTTTCCTTTGCCTTTGGTGACATGTCTAGCCAGAAGTTGCTGGGCCGAGTTTGAGGAGGTTGCTGCCTGTATTCTTCTGTACGATTTTGATGGTATCCAGTCTCATATTTGGATCTTTCATCCATTTTGAATTTATTTTTTTGTATGGTGTAAGAAAGTGGTCCAGTTTCATTTTTCTGCATGCTGCTGTCCAGTTTTCCCAAAACCATTTGTTGAAGAGACAGTCTTCTTCCCATTGGATATTCTTTCCTGCTTTGTCAAAGATTAGTTGGCCATATAGTTGTGGGTCCATTTCTGAGTATTCTATTCTGTTCCATTGATCTAAGTATCTGGTTTTTTTGTTTTGTTTTGTTTTTTTGCTAGTACCATATGGTTTTGATCACTACAGCTTTATTATATAACTTGAAGACCAGAATTGTGATGCCTCCAGCTTTCCTTTTCTTTTTCAAGAATTCTTTGGCTATTTGGGGCCTTTTGTGGTTCCATACAAATTTTAGGATTGTTTTTTCTAGCTCTGAGAAAAATGCTGGTAATATTTTGATAGGGATTGCCTGAAATGTGTAGATTGCTTTGGGTAGTATACACATTCCAAAAATATTTGTTCTTCTAATTCATGAGCATGGAATGCTTTTAGCATTTCTTTGTGTCATCTTTCATAAGTGCTCCATCATTTTCAGAGTACAGATCTTTTACTTCTTTGGTTAGGTTTATTCCTAGGAATCTTATGGTTCTTGGTGCAATTGTAAATGGGATTGATTTCTTGATTTCTCTTTCTGCTACTTCATTATTGGTGTATAGAAATGCAACAGATTTCTTTATGTTCCTTTTGTATTCTGCAACTTTACTGAATTCATTCATCAGTTCTAGCAATTCTTTGGTGGAGTCTTTCAGATTTTTTGCATAGGGCATCATGTTGTTTGCAAATAGTGAAAGTTTGACTTTTTCCTTGCTGATTTGGATGCCTTTTATTTCTTTTTGTTGTCTGATTGCAGAGGCTAGAACTTCCAGTACTATTTTATTTTATTTTTATTTTTTTTCCAGTACTATTTTAAATAACAGTGTTGAGAGTGGACACCCCTGTCTTGTTCCTGACCATAGTGTAAAAGTTCTCAGTTTTTCCCCATTGAGGATGATATTAGTTTTGGATTTTTCCTTTGTCCTTTACAATGTTTAGGTATATTCCCTCTATCCCTACTTTGTTGAGGGTTTTTATCAAGAATGGTTGCTGTGCTTTGACAAATGCTTTTTCTACTGAGAGGATCATATGGTTCTTATTCTATCTTTTATTATTGTAGTCACGATTAATTTGCAAATATTGAAACATCCTATAGCATGGGAATAAATCCCACTTGATCATGGTGAATAATTCTTTTAATGTACTGTTGAATTTGTTTTGGTAGTACCTTGTTGAGAATTTTTGCATCCATATTCATCAGGGAAATTGGCCTACAATTCTCCTTTTTATTGGGTTCTTTTTCTGGTTTTGGAATCAAGGTATGCTGTACTCATAGAATGAGTTTGGACATTTTCCTTCCATATCTATTTTTTGGAAAAGTTTGAGAAGAATAGCTATTAACTGTTCTTTAAATGTTTGGTAGAATTCACCTGGAAATCCATCTGGCTCTGGACTTTTGTTTGTTGGGAGATTTTTGATTATTGATTCAATTTCTTTGCTTGTTATTGGTTTGTTCAAATTTTCTATGTCTTCCTGTTTCAGTTTTGATTGTTTATGTGTGTCTAGGAATTTGTCCATTTCTTGCAGATTGTTCAATGTGCTGGCATGTAATTTTTCATAATATTCTTATAATTGCTTATATTTTGTGGTGTTGGTTGTGATCTCTTCGTTTCATTCATAATTTTATTTTTTTTGGATCCTATCTCTTTTCTTTTTGGTAAGTCTGGCTAGGTGTTTATCAATTTTGTTAATTCTTTCAAAGAGTCAGCTCCTGATTTCATTGATCTGTTTTACCATTTGTGTTTTTTTATTCCTTTCTTCTGCTGGCTTTGGGCTTTAGTTGCTTTTTCTTTTCTAGTTCCTTTAGGTGTAAGGTTAGCTTGTATATTTGAAAATTTTCTTGCTTCTTGAGGTAGGTCTGTGTTGCTATATACTTCCTTCTTATGACCACTTATGCTGCATCCAAATAGTTCGGACTGTCATGTTTCATTTTCATTTGCATCCATGTATTTTTATTTCATCTTTAATATTCTGATTAACCTATTAATTCTTTAGTAAGATGTTCTTTAACTTCCATTTATTTGTGGTCTTTCCAATTTTTCCCTGTGGTTGACTTCAAGTTTCATAGTTTTGGGGTCAGAAAATATGCATGGTATGATCTCAATCTTTTTGTACTTTTTGAGGCCTGATCTGTAATCCAGTATGTGATCTATTCTGGAAAATGTTTCATGTGCCCTCAAAAAGAATGTGTATTCTGTTGCTTTAGGATGAAATGTTCTGAATATATCTGTGAAGCCCATCTTGTCCAGTGTGTCATTCAAAACCATTGTTTCCTTGTTGATTTTCTGCTGAGATCTGTCCTTTGATGTTAGTGGGGTATTAAAGTCCCCTACTGCTATTGTATTATTGCCAATGAGTTCCTTTATTAATTATTAATTTGTTTGTTATTAATTATTTTATAATATTGTGTGCTCCCCAGTTGGGTATATAAATATTGACAATTGTTAGATATTCTTCTTGGATTGACCCCTATATTATGATATAGTGCCCTACTTCATCTCTTGTTACAGTCTTTGGTTTAAAATCTAGTTTGTCTCTTATAAGTATGGTTGCTTCACCTTTCTTTTGATGTCCATTAACATGATAAATTGTTCTCCATCTCCTCACTTTCAGTCTGTAGGTGTCCTTAAGTCTAAAATGAGTCTCTCTAGGCAGCACATTGATGGGTCTTTTTTTCCCCTTCTGATACCCTATCTCTTTTGATTAGAACATTTAGTCCATTTGCATTCAGAGTAATTTTTGATAGATGTGAACTTAGCGCCATTGTATTACCTGTAAAGGTTTTTCTGGAGATTTTCTCTGTCCCTTTCTTGTCTTTGTCACTTTTGGTCCTTCTTTCCCACTCAAAGAGTCCCCTTCGATATTTCTTGCAGGGCTGATTTAGTGGCAATGAACCCCTTATTTTCTTTGTCTGGGGAACTCTTTATCTGTCTTTCTTTCTGAATGGCAGTTTTGCTGGATAGAATATTCTTGGCTGCATAATTTTTCCCATTTAGTACACTGACTGTATCATGCCACTCTCTTCTGGTCTGTCACATTTTGTGGGTAGATCTGGGGCTAACCTGATTTGTCTTTCCTTGTATGTTAGGGATTTATTTTCCCTTGCTACTTTCAGGACTTTTTCCCTATCTCTGTATTTTGCATCTTTTACTACAATATGTCTTAGTGTCGGTCTGCCTTTGTTGCTTTTGATTGGAGTTGTCTGTTCCTCTTGGATTTAGATATCTTTTAACTTCTCCAGATTAAGGAAGTTTTCAGCTATAATTTACTCAAATAAACCTTCTGCCCCCTTTTCACTCTCTTCTTCTCCTGGGGCTCTTATGATACCAATGTTCTTTTTTTAAAAGATTTTATTTATTTATTTGACAGAGAGAGAGAGCACAAGCAGGCAAAGTGGCAGGCAAAGGGAGAGGAAGAAGGACCCTGGGATGCCAGGGTCCCTGGGATCATGACCTGAGCCCAAGGCAGACGCTTTAACCAATTAAGCCACCCAGGCACCCCCCAATGTTACTTTTCTTTATGGAGGTGCTGAGTTCCTTTAAGTGTAAATTCATGATCCAATACTTTTCTTTCCCTCTTCTTTTCAGCTTCATTATTTTCCATAGTTTTATCTTCCATTTCACTTGTTGGTTTCTCTGCTTCTTCCATCCTTGTGGGCCTTACATCCAGTTGGTATTGCATCTTGGTTATAGGATTTTTTATTTCAGCCTGACTAGTTTTTAGGTATTTTATCTCTACTGTAAAGGACTACCTGGTGTCCTCTATACTTTCCTCAAGCCCAGCTAGTATCTTTTTGATTGTTTTAAATTCTGGTTCATGCATAATACTTGTAACTGTTTTGATTACATCCCTGGCTGTGACCTTTTCTTGTTCTTTCTTTTGGGATGAATTTCTTTGTCTCGGCATTTTGTCTAGGTCTTTGTCTTCTTTTGTGTGTTAGGAAAGCCTGCTATGTTTCCTGTTCCTAAGAGTAATGGCTATATTAAGAAGACATCGTATCCTGTCCTGGGCCTGGTACTTCAGGAAGTGTTTCTGGTGTATGCTGTGTGTACTCTGCTATTGGGGTTTGGCCGCTCTTTCCCTCAGGCCACCCCTCTGCAGTTTTTCCTTGTATAGTGGGGAGTGTTTGATCCTCGCCCAGTGTTTTGCAAGTTTTAAGTAGGTATGTCTTTGCTTACTTAGTTAAAAGAGGCTAGATCTTATTTCCACTAGAGCTGGAGCTTTGCAGCCCTGTATGCTCAGTAGACTTGATGCATGCAGTGGGTTTGTGCTGCTCTTCTGGGGAATGGGCTCACTTCTGTTCTGGCTCTCAACCACACTTGCCCTAGTAAAAAAAAACATCTGCAGAGCTCAGGGGGTGGGGCTTGGTCTAAGCATCTCAAGCCTCCACTGTGGGTACTGTACTGCTCTCTGAAGTCCATTCGCACTGATGGGTGTGGGAAAATGTCATCAGCCCACTCTCTTGTCCCCAGAGAGGGGAGTTCGTGCCCACTGCTGTTCAGGAAGCCCTCACAGAAGAGCAAAGTCCTCTTGTGTGTCCCAGGCATCCCTCAGATCTTAGCTTTAACCTTGTCTGTGTCCTAGCCATGTGCCTACCTGGTGGCACAGTGCTCTGTGTTTTATCTCAGGCACACCAGCTGCGTTCCAAAACTCCAAGTTTTAGGGACCAGACATGGCACAGACCCATGCTGATCCTCTGGGGGTACGGTCTCACCACACTGTGTTTGGTGTTGGTTTGTCCTAGAAGGCAGCTGTACAAACACTCAGGGGCTTGGAGTTTATGATAAAGTGCAGCAAAAATCCAGCATCCAGCTTAGCTGCCCTCAGAACTGTCTCTTATCCTATGTTAATGAACATGGCAGTGCATGGGACCCTGCCAGTTATTTTGTCCCATGAGAAGCAGTGCCACCTCTCCCAGTGCCCTCCAAGAAGGGGAACTGTCTCTCCCAGTGTGACCCAGGTTATCTTTAAACCACACTGTCTGCTTCTGAGCCTCTGTCTTACTTCTCCACAGGAGCACTGCTACACCCACCAGCCTCCACCCTGGCGATGGCCTGGATTTCTAAAACTTCAGACTTTGAGCTCTGCTGCTTGTAAAACTTGTGATAATCAGCCCTTCTTTTTTTTCCCAGTCAATGGTTTTGGGGAAGTGTTTTTCTTGTGCAATCCCTTGTGCACTATTCTCTTGCTCTTGCTCCCCCCCTCTCTCTCCTGTCTGTGATCAAGACTTCCTCTCCTCCACAATACCTGTGATTCTTTTCTCTTCTTTTCTCACCTAAATCATGTCTCCACATCTCCTACTTTCCACAGTGTGGCTTCTTTTGTCCCTGTAGGTGTGTATTTTGTTCTCTCAGTCCTCAGATTTATTTCTTGGGTGTGAAAAATAATTTGATGTTTATCTAGCTATGTTTGTGGGATAAGCCAAGCATATGGTCCCCCTACTACTCTGCCATCTTAACTCCTCTCCTTCCAAAGTGGATTTTAATCTTCCCTCTGCTACTAGCAAGTTGACCCTGAGCAAATTAATTATCTGATATTTAAGTTCTTCAGCTATTAACACAAGGTTGACAATTTCTACTTAAATGGATTTTGTGAACATTAGAGAAAATTCATGAAAATAACTTAGTTTTATGGTTGGCATAAGTTTGCAACAAATGTTAAAAAGTTACTATTTTTGGTAATGGGAATTAATATGTCACACACAATACAATAGCATAAATGTTGCCCTGGCTTGAGTGACTAGCTTGTGCTATAGAGGAAAGAGGTACCTGGATAGATAAAATGTGTTATAGTGTGAAGAATGGAAATAAAATTTGACATTATACACACTAAGAAGTCACTGTAGATTCTTAAGCATGAGAGCAATAAAATTCATGGTTGTATTTTCTAGCAAGATTATTCTGGCAGTGAATATATGAGGGATATTGGAAGGCAGGAGCAGCTCCTGGAGTTTGAATTTGGAAAAAGAAACTATTGTAGAAATCCAGGTTAAAGATAATGAGTAGTAAGTCCATAATTACCACCAGGAAAATATAGTGATGAAACAAATATACCTTTAGCAGGAGAATCAACAGCATTTCTTGAAAGATTAGATTGAAATGATGAAAAAGATGAGAATTTTCAAGGTGACTCTGGTGTTTTTAACTTGGTTGTATAATTTATATAAAGGTAAAGAAATGGTACGTAGTTTTTAAAAGAAGCTAATTTGATGGAGCCTGCTTAAGATTCTCTCTCGGGGAGGGGGGAAAGATGGCGGAGGAGTAGGGGACCCTATTTCAACTGGTCCCTGGAATTGAGATGGATATCTACCATACCACTCTGAGCACCCATGAAACCAGCCTGAGATGTAAGAAGATCTGGATCTCTACAAACAGAATATTGCAGGTGGTTAGTTTTGAGGTACGACGCGGGGAGCCATGATTCTGCTGGCAGATATCAGAAGATAAACGGAGGTGGGAGGGTGCCTGGATGTGGGGATCCTACACCGCCGGTGAGTGACAGCCTCGCACGCTGTGGACGGGGCACAGACTCGCAGACTGGTAGCGTCGGGGAAAGGGCAGCCCCTGGGGTGGAAAACCAGACCAGCGGGGTTGCGCGCACATGAACCACAGCAACCCAGACAGAAACCGGGAGCGACCGTCGCACGCATGCGAACTGCAACCTCCGAGATGGAAACCTGGTGCACTGGGGTCCGGCCGGTGAACTGCAACACCCCAGGTGGAATCCCCGAGCAGTGGAGTCGCGTGCACGCGAACTGCAGTCCCTGGACAGAACCCCAAGCGGCAGAGTCACACTCACGCACGAACTGGGAGCGGCTGGAGGTTTTAGAAGCACAAAGGGCAAAGACGTGACCCGACCTGGAGGCAGGACTGGGAGCGCTGAGGAGGGGTGCACAACCCAAGCCGCTGCAGTTTATAGCAGCACAGACAGAAACGGAGACAGTGTGGCCTGGAGAGCTCACTGAAGAACAGACTGCGGTCTCTGCTCTGAGGCAGAGGGTTGGAAATGGTCTCTTCTGCTCTAACTCGTGGAAGAGACGTGGAAAGCCCCCAGGGAAAGGCACCAGAGAACAAAAGCCCCAAAGACTGATTCCCACTGAGCCCATCCCCCACCACAGGGGCACAGGGCAACTCCGCCCAAACAGGGTTGCCTGAGTAACAGCGCGGCAGGCCCGTCCCCCAGGAGACAGGCTGGGAAAACAAGAGGCCAGCAACCCTAAGGTCCCAAGAAAACAGGTGCATCTTACTTGGGTTCTGGTCAACAATTTGGACTCTATACATTCCCTCAAACACCCATCAACAGAATGACTAGGAAGAGGAGCCCCCAAAACAGAAAAGACTCAGAGATTATGACTTACGCTGCAGATTTACAAATGGATGCAGATATAACCAAGATGTCAGAGATGGAATTCAGGCTAGCAATTGTGAAGACAATGGCTAGAATGGAGAAATCAATTAATGGCAACATAGAATCTCTAAGGGCAGAAATAAAAGGGAAATTGGCAGAACATAAAAATGCTATCAATGAGATCCAATACAATCTAGATAATCTAACAGCTAGGGTAACTGAAACAGAAGAGAGAATAAGCGATCTGGAAGACAGTATAATAGATAAAAAAGGGAAAAGAGGAGGCCAGGGAAAAACAACTCAGAATCCATGAAAATAGAATCAGAGAAATAAGTGACACCATGAGGCATTCCAATGTCAGAATAACTGGAATCCCGGAGGGAGTGGAGAGAGAGAGAGGGCTAGAAGATGTATTTGAGCAAATCATAGCTGAGAACTTCCCTAATCTGGGGAATGAAACAAACATTCGAGTCCTAGAGGCAGAGAGGACCCCTCCTATGATCAAGGAAAACAGGCCAACACCCTGGCATGTAATAGTAAAACTTGCAAATCTTAGAACCAAGGAAACCATCTTAAGGGCAGTTAGGGGGAAGAGATTCCTTAGGTACAGAGGGAGGAACATCAGAATAACGTCAGACCTATCCACAGAGACCTGGCAGGCCAGAAAGGGCTGGCAAGACATATTCAGGGTACTAAATGAGAAGAACATGCAGCCAAGAATACTTTATCTGGCAAGGCTTTCATTTACAATGGATGGAGAGATGCAGAGCTTCCACGACAGGCAGAAGTTGAAAGAATATGTGACCACTAAGCCGGCCCTGCAAGAAATATTAAGGGGGGTTCTATGAAAGGAGAAAGACCCCAAGAGTGATCTACAACAGAAATTTACAGGGACAATCTGCAAAAACAACATCTTCACAGGCAACATGATGACAATTAATTCATATCTTTCAATAATCACTCTCAATGTGAATGGCCTAAACGCTCCCATAAAACGGCACAGGGTTGCAGACTGGCTAAAAAGACAGGACCCATCCATATGCTGTCTACAAGAGACTCATTTTGAACCTAAAGATACATCCAGACTGAAAGTGAAGGGATGGAGATCCATCTTCCATGCCAGCGGACCTCAAAAGAAAGCTGGGGTAGCAATTCTTATATCAGACAAATTAGATTTTAAACTAAAGTCTGTAGTTAGAGACACAGAAGGACACTATATCATTCTTAAAGGGTCTATCCAACAAGAAGATCTAAAAATTATAAACATCTATGCCCCCAACATGGGAGCAGCCATCTACATAAGCCAACTGTTAACCAAAATAAAGAGTCATATTGATAAAAATACGTTAATTGTAGGAGACTTCAATACTCCACTCTCAGCAATGGACAGATCATCTAAGCAGAAAATCAACAAGGAAACAAGAGCTTTGAATGAACCATTGGACCAGATGGACCTCATAGATATTTACAGAACATTCCACGCTAAAACAATAGAATACTCATTCTTCTTGAGTACACATGGAACTTCCCCCAGAATAGACCACATACTGGGTCACAAATCAGGTCTCAACCTGTACCAAAAGATTGAGATTATTCCCTGCATATTCTCAGACCACAATGCTCTAAAACTGGAACTCAATCACAAGAAAAAATTTGGCAGAAATTCAAACACTTGGAAGCTAAAGACCAGTCTGCTCAAGAATGTTTGGGTCAACCAAGAAATCAAAGAAGAACTTAAAACAATTCATGGAAATCAATGAGAATGAAAACACATAGGTCCAAAACCTATGGGATACTGCAAAGGCAGTCCTCAGGGGGAAATACATAGCCATCCAAGCCTCACTCAAAAAAACAGAAAAATCCTGAATTCAGCAACTACTCTACACCTTAAAGAACTAGAGAAAAAGCAACAAATGACGCCTAAGCCAAGCATTAGAAGAGAAATAATTAAAATTAGAGCAGAAATCAATGAATTAGAAACCAGAAACACAGTAGATCAGATCAATGAAACTAGAAGTTGGTTCTTTGAAAGAATTAATAAGATTGATAAACCACTGGCCAGACTTATCCAAAAGAAGAGAGAAAGGACCCAAATTAATAAAATTATGAATGAAAGGGGAGAGATCACGACCAACACCAAGGAAATAGAAACAATTATTAGAAATTATTATCAACAACGATATGCCAATAAACTGAGCAATCTGGATGAAATGGAGGCCTTCCTGGAAACCTATAAGCTGCCAAGACTGAAACAGGAAGAAATAGACAACCTGAATAGACCAATAACCACTAACGAGATTGAAGCAGGGATCAAAAACCTGCCAAAAAACAATAGTCCAGGGCCTGATGGATTCCCTGGGGAATTCTACCAAACATTTAAGGAAGAAATAATACCTATTCTACTGAAGCTGTTTAAAAAAATAGAAACAGAAGGAAAACTTCCAAACTCATTCTATGAGGCCAGCATTACCTTAATCCCCAAACCAGGCAAAGACCCCATCAAAAAGGAGAGTTTCAGACCGATATCCCTGGAATATGGATTCCAAAATCCTCAACAAAATCTTAGCTAATAGGATCCAAAATACATTAAAAGGATCATCCACCACGACCAAGTGGGATTTATCCCCAGGATTCAAGGGTGGTGCAACATTCGCAAATCAATCAATGTGATAGAACACATTAATAAGAGGAGGGAGAAGAACCATATGATCCTCTCAATTGATGCAGAAAAAGCATTTGACAAAATACAACATCCTTTCCTGATTAAAACTCTTCAGAGTACAGGGATAGAGGGAACATTCCTCCAGCTCATAAAATCCATCTATGAAAAACCCACAGTGAATATCATCTTCAATGGGGAAAAGCTGAGAGCCTTTCCCTCAAGATCAGGAACACGTCAAGGGTGCCCACTCTCACCACTGTTGTTCAACATAGTAATAGAAGTCCTAGCAACAGCATTCAGACAACAAAAAGAAATAAAAGGTATTTAAATTGGCAAAGAAGAAGTCAAACTCTCTCTTTTCACAGACGACATGATACTTTATGTGGAAAACCCAAAAGACTCCACTCCCAAATTACTAGAACTCATCCAGCAATTCAGTAATGTGGCAGGATACAAAATCAATGCACAGAAATCAGTTGCTTTCTTATACACTAACAACGCAACCTTAGAAAGAGAAATTAAAGAAACGATTCCATTTACAATAGCACTAAAAACCATAAGATACCTTGGAATAAACCTAACCAAAGAGGTAAAGGATCTATACTCTAGGAACTACAAAACACTCATGAAAGAAATTGAAGAAGACACAAAATGATGGAAAAATATTCCATGCTCATGGATCGGAAGAATAAACATTATTAAAATGTCTATGCCACCCAGAGCAATCTATACCTTCAATGCCATCCCGATCAAAATTCCAATGACATTTTTCAAAGTGCTGGAACAAACAATCCTAAAATTTGTATGGAATCAGAAAAGACCCCAAATCGCCAAGGAGATGTTGAAAAAGAAAAACAAAGATGGGGGCATCACATTGCCTGATTTCAAGCTATATTACAAAGCAGTGATCCCCAAGACAGCATGGTACTGGCACAAAAACAGACATACAGACCAATGGAACAGAATAGAGAACCCAGATATGGACCCTCAACTCTATGGTCAAATAATCTTTGACAAAGCAGGAAAAAACATGCAATGGAAAAAAGACACTCTCTTCAATAATTGGTGCTGGGAAAATTGGACAGCCACATGCAGAAGAATGAAACTCGATCATTCTCTAACACCATTCACAAAGATAAACTCAAAGTGGATGAAAGACCTCAATGTGAGACAGGAATCCATCCAAATCCTAGAGGAGAACATAGGCAGTCACCTCTCTGACATCAGCCACAGCAACTTCTTTCAAGATACATCTCCAAAAGCTAGTGAAACAAAAGCAAAAATGAACTTTTGGGACTTCATCCAGATAAAAAGCTTCTGCACAGCAAAGGAAACAGTCAACCAAACAAAGAGGCAACCCACAGAATGGGAGAAGATATTTGCAAATGACACTACAGATAAAGGGCTGGTATCCAAAATCTATAAAGAACTTCTCAAACTCAACCCCCAAAAAACAAATAATCAAGTCAAAAAGTGGGCAGAAGAGATGAACAGACACTTCTCTGAAGAAGACATACAAATGGCTACCAGACACATGAAAAAATGTTCATCATCATTAGCCATCAGGGAAATCCAAATCAAAACCACACTGAGATACCACCTTACACTAGTTAGAATGGCAAAAATGGACAGGGAAAGAAACAACAAATGTTGGAGAGGTTGTGGAGAAAGGGGAACCCTCTTACACTGTTGGTGGGAATGCAAGTTGGTACAGCCACTTTGGAAAACAGTGTGGAGTTTCCTCAAAAATGTAAAAATAGAGCTACCCTATTCCCCAGCAATTGCACTACTGGGTATTTACCCCAAAGACACAGATGTAGTGAAAAGAAGGGCCATATGCACCCCAATGTTCATAGCAGCAATGTCCGCAATAGCCAAACTGTGGAAAGAGCCGAGATGCCCTTCAACAGATGAATGGATAAAGAAGATGTGGTCCATATATACAATGGAATATTACTCAGCCATCAGAAAGGATAAATACCCAACTTTTACATCAACATGGATGGGACTGGAGGAGATTACACTAAGTGAAATAAGTCAAGCAGAGAAAGTCAATTATCATATGGTTTCGCTTATTTGTGGAACATAAGGAATAACATGGAGGACATTAGGAGAAGGAAGGGGAAAATGGGCGGGGGGAATTGGAGGGAGAGATGAACCATGAGAGACTATGGACCTGAGAAACAAACAGGGTTTTAGAGGGGAGGGGGGATTGGTTAGCCCGGTGATGGGTATTAAGGAGGGCACGTACTGCATGGAGCACTGGGTGTTATATGAAAACAATGGATCGTGGATCACCACATCAAAAACTAATGGTCTATTGTATGGTGACTAAGATAACATAATAAAATTTAAAAAATAAATAAATAAAAAATAAAAGAAGCTAATTTTATTTTCAGGCATATAAAATTTGATGTGATTAACCAAGAGTGTGTTTTCTATAAGCAGTCAACAGAAGAATTTTTGTACATACCTCTTTTGTATATGTGGGTATTTTTTTTTTCCAATTTACCTTCTGCCAAGCTCTCCTTATTTTCCAGGCTGCTTACTCCAGGGTTTCTTGCTGAAAATTACTTGGAACGTCAAGCTGTATACTGCACCTTTTTTTAGGTTTGAAAATGATATCTGAATTAACATGAGGGACTACTTACAGAAGAGGCTTCAAAGGCTGCTTATTTGGGCTCATCTAGCCAACTCTTGTAGAGCCCGTTTTTACCTCAACTCTGCAGAAGATATGTCATCAAGACTTGCAGTTTTCTCTGCCACATATTCACATTCAGTTTGAGTAAAGGAAGCTGCTTACAATACCAGATTTCACAGTCTGATATCAAAATTATGAATATTTTCCCCATCAATCAATACCAAGATGGACTTCATTTAAGATTCATTTATAGAGAATGACTCTAAGAATATAATGCAATAATGCATAATGAGCTAAATGAATGGAGTATGTCAGATATTCCCACATACTACACGCATTCCTGGTAAAAACATTGAATTTCAGGTGACAATGAGAATGTTTCTCTTTTTCCTCTCTCTGTCTCTCTGTCTCTGTCTCTCTGTCTTCTGTCTGTCTCTCCCTATAAATAAAAAAAGCTAAATTTCCTATAAGAATGCCTCTAAATCAATAGGTGCTGTTGATACCGGGAATCCATTTAATTTCTCTGCGGTGATGCTGTGCTGTTCTAGAAGGTTAAAGAACAGAGATAGTTACTTCCAGTTGAAAAAGTTCATCAGCCATCCCGTGAAATGAGATGCCCTGTTTAAAAAAAAAAAAAAAGATTAAACCACTATTGACACTTAAGGAGAGCTTTACCATTTGCAATATATAAATAGTGTAGGGTCTATACATACTCATGCACACTGGAGATTTTGACTAGTCAATTGGGCATGCTTATAACTCAACAAGAATTGGCAGGCATACTCATTTTAATCAGCTTGGGGGTAACTTTCTTTCCTTGACTTTTAGTGAGATTTCCTTCTGTATTGGTGCCATTGAAATAAAACTTGTGCTTTTCAATCCAGTCTCTTTTACCAAGTCCATCCACACCACTAGAGACCACTCATTCTCTGTGACCTAAAACTACATTTTCCCCTTTGAGGCCCAAGGCTCAAAATTACTTTAAATTGTTTATTTCTCTCCTTAGTGTAAATAATTGCTTATCACACTGGATACTTAGTGTTAATGTTAAAATAATTTTTAAAATGAGATAAGATTCTATTCCACTCCCTTTCAGAAGGCCTGAAATTATTTTGTTCTCTCCATACATATTATTTGAATAAGTCTGTGCTTGTGGTAAAACCATCTTTCTTTTCTCCCCAGTGAAATTGCTAACCTAACATGTATAATTTTTTTCTTGCTTTAGCATGGCTACTTGCCTGTCACAGGATGAGGAAAATTTGGAAGAAGGGGATCTGAAACTAGAACTTTACACTTGAATGAGAAACACTCATTTGGGCCAACTCAGACAGTAGTTCTGAGAGCCCAGTTTATCACCCAATGCACAGCATTCAAAGTGAATGATAGCTGTATTTTAAAATGCAGGCAAGCATACAGGTGGCCTTTTGCCTCAACTAATGGATGCATAATAGCTGTGGGGTAGTGACGTTCAAAATCTAGGTGAGCAAGAGTCAGGATGGAATTATCCAGTGAGTAGTAGAGCTACAGTTACTGTGCTGGGATTCAGTAATGCTATTTGGGACAGAGAAATACAAACCAAACAAAGGTGAGAGACCTAGATTCTGGATTATGAGGCAGGTTACAAAGCCAAATGATTCAAGCATAAATATAAAACTAAATAATATACATAAGAAATTAGTCGCCTCAAGTATGAGTAAGCTGACATTAAGTCTCAGGGTAATGAATAATAACTACTTATATTACATTGTTTTCTGGATAGAATTGTTCCTAGATAAACCAATTGAGGTGAAAGTAAGGAAAAGGCTAAGATTTTGGTTGTTTATTTCAAATATTTAAATTCTAATTAGTTAACATAATAACGTAATATTTGTTTCAAGAGTAGAATTTAGTGATTCATCACTTACATATAACACCAAGTACTCATCACAACAAGTGCTCTCCTTAATACCCATCACCCATTTAGTCTATGCCCTACCCACCTCCTTCCATCAACCCTAAGTTTGTTCTCTATAGTTAAGAGTCTCACATGGTTTGTTTCCCTCTCGTTTTTGTTTCCCTTCCCCTATGTTGAAAGATTAAAATTAAAAACAGGGATCAAACTTTTTCAGTAGAGTCGGAAAGCAATATTCAGACTTGAGGACCATACACAATTGCAGCTGTTCAATTCTGCCATTGTGGTACGAAAACAGCCATTGACTAAAGCAATGTTTGTAACTCTGTTCCTAGAAAAAAAAATGTTCAAAAACAGAAGTAATAGACCAAATTTTGCCCACAGGCTATAGTTTGTTAATCCCTCTTTCAGGAGGATATTTAATGGTCTCAAGTGAAGGGAGAATAAGCTTAAGAAGAGCAGGACAAAAGCAATCCAAATACTTCTCTCATTTTAAGCAATGAATTGGGTTTAAGACAGTCTGACTAGTCTTTCAATCATCTCCTTCCCTAAATCTATTAAAGGACTACTCTCAAATACCTCTTTTGAGCCTTCCTAGTTGGATTTGTCTGTTCATTTATATAAGACTTAGAATAACATGATTAACTTCAGATTACAACTACCTAAGAAAATAATTTAGTGTAATAAACAAAAAGGTATCAGTGTGCAATTATATGTTGCCTCTTCTCTACATATACCTGACTTCCCTTTTTTACTTTCATGACTGTAGCATAAGGAAACCCTTCATCAAGGATACTGCCTAACTGTTGCCTGTAAATTCACAAAATAGTTATTATCCAGTCCTTTCTGGGTGACTGTGTAAGTAGGAAAAAGTTCCCACAGAAAATTAAGGCTTCTTCTTATTTTGAAGTTTTAAGTAATACAGTTCAGAAGACAGAGGTTAGTAAAGGAGAAACAGAAGCTGAGATTACTCAGAGAGCCCCAAACGGTTTTCTGAATAGTTTATTTGGCTGAAATCATGTGGTGCCCTTTAGCCTGCAAAATATAGATTGTATGACCCAACTATACTATATTCTGGTTCAGCTTAAATGTAGGAAATCCTAAAACAACACACAATGATTAAAAAATACTGAATTTCCCAGAAGAAAAGATAATAATGCACTCTTTGTTTATAAATAAAGAATACAAAAAATATGCATTTTAATATTTTCCTAACATCATCTGGATTGTGCAACAAGTCGATTCATGCTATTGCATTATTCCAATTGTATTTACTTCCTATTTGGAGTCAAGACCTTTGATGAAGTAGTCCTATTACAACAAGAACCTATCCCAGGTTTGAAGTGATACTGGTGCTTGTGGGACAAATCTACTGGGAGTTGATAGGGCTGTAAGTAACATTTCAACCAAACTGCAGGTATGGTATTCAATAAACCTGCCAGTGTTTGCATTCAAAGAGTATTTATGGGCATAAAAATAACTTATAAAAATGACACCCTGGAGCTTCATATTTATTCTCTTTCAATGATTTCCAGATCAAATTTGCTCAGTTTACAAGTTATAAGAGGATTTTCTTCCTAGTTCTCAGCCTTAGGAAATTCCCATCAGAATAAAAACAAAGCTGTATTTGCTCAACCTCTGACACTATAACTTAGAATGACATTTCTGTAATCCAAGCTTTAGATCAGACCATGTTAAAGCATAAACCAAAACCTGCATCAGTTTTACCAACTTCCTCATCATTTCTGATACATTCGTTGCTTTCTATCATTATTGAAATCACCACCATGCCCCTTTACCCTTTACTACAAGTGAGAAAAGTATTTTTAAATTACATCAGGAAAGAACTCAAATCCTCCAATTCGATATTATAAATCGCTTGTTACATAACTCCTAAAACATGGTAAAAATTGCCATTCAGGTTGAATTCTTATACATAACTACATTTCTAGGTAGCTCTTAAACTATATTTCACACACTGCAATCATAGCTACCAAAGAGTCAGTTAATAATGTTAGAGCTGGACATGGTGATCAAAACTTTTCAAAGGCCTATTTAAAAAATTCTAGACCAGAATGATTAATAGCAATGAATCACAATATGTTGGCTATAAAAGAGAAAGCAGAGAAAATATACTGGTTAGTGAAATTTGGTGAGTTTACAGTAAAAAAAAAAAAAAGCACATGTGATTCTTTCAATTTGTTGTTGATTTTAAAAGTATTGGACTATTTTTACAAATGTATAAACAAATATTGACAATAAAATCTCCATAGACTGATACTCCCTCTGCATGAAATTTTAAAATACTGGTTCAACCATTTCATAGAAAAAGCCAACTTACAATCCTAAAATACCAAACTCATAATAAAATAAGAACTATATGCAGTATAGTTGATTTAATATTATTACTACTGAATTTTTTATTGATATGTAACAAATTACCACATATTTAACAGAGTAAAACAACACTGATTTATTAGCTTATCATTCTGTAGGTCAGAATCATCAACTGCCTGGATTCTCTGCTCAAGAGTCTCACAAGACTGAAATTTAGGTGATGATTGAGCTGAATTCTTATCTGGGGGCTCTGGGGAAAAAAAAATTATCTTCTTTGTTGTTTGCAGAATTCAGTTCTTTGTGATTATAGATCCAAGTTTCCTATTTCTTTACTGGCTATAGGCTGGGGTCTACTCTCAGCTACTAAAGGTCATACACATTCTTTATAATATGCCCCCCTCACATATTCAAGCTAGCAACAACATGTCAAATTCTTTTCATATTTTACATCTCTGACATCCTTTTCTACAACTAGCCAGAGAAAATTCTCTGCTTTTAAAGGATTCATATGAATAAGCTAGGATCACTCAGGTAATTCCCTATCTCAAGGTCAAATGTGAAAAATAGCATAACCTAATCATTGAATTAAGATCCATAATACTCAGGGTGCCTGGGTGGCTCAGTTGTTAAGCGTCTGCCTTTGGCTCAGGTCATGATCCCAGGGTCCTGGGATCAAGTCCCACATCAGGTTCCCTGCTTGGTGGGAAGCCTGCTTCTCCCTCTCCCACTCCCCCTGCTTGTGTTCCTGCTCTCTCTCTCTCTCTCTGTCAAATAAATAAAATCTTTAAGAAAAAGATAATATTCATAGTCCCAGGTACTGTACAGGGTGTGTACGTGTTGGGGGAGGGGCAATCTTGGGGCCATCTTAAAATTCTGCCTAGCACACTTAGGAAAATTAACCTCACCATTAATTAATTTGATAAATAGTTTTTAAGTACCTACTATGTGCCAGGCACTGTTCTATTTGAGCTCTTACTTCCAACCAGAGCTTATGGTTTACTCCATATTATAAATCTGCAACAATATATTAGAGAGGTGTAGAGCACACCTTTGAGATGAAACAGACCAGTGTTAATTCCCACTTAGACCACTTACTGGCTGCATAATCTTGGATAAGTAATTTGTTTCCCTGAGCTTCAATTTCTTTATCCAAAACAGTGAAAATAATAATGGTATCTATTTAAAAGGATTATTCTTTGATCCTTTGTTTTTTTTCTTAAATTCTACATATAAGTGAAATCATATGGTATTTGTCTTTCTCTGATTGACTTACTTCACTTAGTATAATACTCAGTAGCTCCACCCATGTTGTTGCAAATGGCAAGATTTCATTCTTTTTGATGACTGAGTAATATTCCATCATATGCATCTTCTTTATCCATTCATCTATGGATGGACACTTGGGTGGCTTCCATATCCTGGCTATTGTAAATAATGCTGCAATGTGTATGTGGAATCATATCTTCTTATTGACTTCCATTATAATTTTAGAATTTCTTTTTTATTAGAAAGAAAGCATGCTTGCTTGAAAATAGAATGGGAACTACATTTTGAAAGCCTATTATTCACTTTGAGGAACATTATCTTTATCTATGTGCATTTAAATATCTTATGAAATACCCCACAGTAAATTTGCCAAATGGAAATATGATTCTTTTGGTTCCATTGCTTGTTTACTAGTTTTTTTTAAATCTACTGAGTATCTTCCATGTGCTATGGGAGATCCAAAGATAAATAAAACATGGTTCTTACCCCAGGAATAATAGTTACATAAATGTTGACAAAATATATTGAATATTAAAATCTACCATAATTGCTTTATGTCCTTGGAAATTCTCATTTACTTCATTAAATTTAAATTTAAAATCAAATCACCACATTTGTATTTCACACACTTAAAAGTGTTCACTAGCTAAAAAAAAAAAAAAAAACTGTCATGAATATACTTTCCATACTCTACTCAGAAATTTTTAACTGATTATTAATTGGCACTAGTAATAATGTTAACATTATTCCTTAAGTTGTTAGCAAATGCAAGGCACATTATCATGTCATTTTTCTACAATAATTTTTGGTAAATAGACAATGAACAAATATTTTTATTTCTAGTGACAACTTGAAATTGTGTGAACAGCAGCAGAATAGATCTTATTGCCCAGGGAACCCAACTGGGCAAAGCTCAAAGAATTAGGTAAAATATACAGATCTATTCAGACAAGAGGTTGAGTCCAAGGATGTTATCTGGGGCACAAGAGTTTGATAATAGGTGTAAGCATGTACAGAATGCTTACAGAATATGGAAGGACAGATGAGTTAAGAAAAATGGCACTAGCTAACAAATGACTATGAGTTGAATTATAATCCTAATACATTGGTTGTTTGTGTCTAATCACTTCTACATTCTTTACTATTTCTTTCTCCTTATTGTTCTGCATTTACAGTCTATGGGAAAGGTAAAGCCCTCTAAGCATTTTTTTTTTTGGCTCCAGTTATTATGGTAGGCCTGAAAGATGCAGGGGTAGAGACTTGTTTCTGAGTTTCTGAGGATCAGTCTTATAGACCACAGTCTTTCCAGTTGGTAGGACATTGGATATCCACTCAGGTTAATAGAAGTGCCTCCAGATCTAAATATAAAAAAAAATTTCTAGACATAATATGGATTCATCATGCCTTTGAACAATTACTAGATAAGAGATGGAGAGAGCCATATATAAACTTCCAAGAGAAAAGGAAGAGCCACATGTCAACTTTTAAGAAGGGCTAGATCTTTGCCTCTGCTTGAAGTAAAACCCTTTGTATGGCTGATTTCATTTGGTTTATAAACCACACAATGACATTTTGTGATATCCTAAGGCATGGACCACTTTCTTTGGTGTAGGGCCTCCTTTGCTATGTGAATAATAGTGGAAGTCTGCAGAAATAAGATATTGAAAGCAGCAAGTCAATTATAGTGTGACAAATTAAGAGCCATAGTCCAGAGAACTGACAAGAGCAGAAGACTGAGATAGGTTCTGAAACTAGAATTGTGGAAATTTGCTTTCTGTCTTATTTTATACTTTCTGCTGTGTGAAGTTAGGCAGGGTTTTTCAGGTGAGTGTTTATAGCCAGCAAAAGAGGCAGGGTCCTGCAGGTAGAGCCAGCTATTGTTTAAGTTAAGGGCACAGGCCCTAGGCCTTTTGGGAGGTACTTACATCAATCTTTAAAAGATCTTTGCCACTTTGGAGGCTTCTTTCAAGGCAGTAAAGATGCTGCAGGCAAGATGGCACCTGGTGGAAGAGCCTGAGCATGGGCACATGTGAGCCATACAAATAAGTAATTCAATTCACAGTTGTATTTTATTAATTGAAAAATCCAAAGAAAAATAAATCAATGCAAAAATCATAGCTAACTTGTATCTGTAATATCATATTGTCTTGCTGATAAATATTTATGTAATTTATTCATGATTAGTATGTCCTTTTTATTTAGATTAGAAAGACATTCAAGTGGTAAGGAGCATGATCTCTTCAAACTCCTGAGAAACTAATATTAGGCTGTTCAATTTTATTCAGCTGATGTTTAGCTGCCTACATTTTCAGCATGAAAGTCAATGAGCTAAAGGTATAAAAAAAAATCTGTTCTAAGTCTCTTTGGACCAATATTGCAGAACATAATTTCCTTTGACCTCACAGAATCACAGTAGGGCTTTGGACCCCTACATTGAGCACTAGATGTGGTCTTTGTTGAAGATCAAGTAAAGGAAACAATGGATGTGCTATTACCTAAAAGTAACTAACATTCTAGACCTTCTACATAATGACTTAACACAATTTTGTTCATCAAATAATAACATTGATAATAGTGGTTATAACAATAAATATTATTTTCCAATGCTGATATATGTACATGCCAGGAACTGTGCAAGATTTTTTCCCCATCTTTTGTAACTAAAGTACAAAATGAGAAAACACCACAGAATGGAGGTAGGGCATCTCACTGGCCATATCAGAAGGAAAAAAGAAAAAGAAAAAGTAATTAAATGTCATTAAATAGAGAAAAGCAATGGATCTCTATGTATTCTTTGTTAAATAATGTCTGAAATAGGGAAAACAATCCAGGAAGTCAAGCACATGAAGATTGTAATAAAAATAATAACCACCATTTACTGAGTACTTATGTAGCAGATCTTCTATGTATATTACATAGATTATCTCATTTACTTGAAGAAACTCAAGTTTAAGGAGGTTAAACCTACACTACAACTACAGTAATATCATGCAGCTAAGTGACAGAGTAAACATTCAAACCCAGATGCATCTGAATCCAAAGACTACCTAAGTTTCTAGACTTTGCTTAGGACCTATATTAACTGCATTATAGTGAAATTTGCCTGTGGGAATAAGGAGGATGGCCCATAACTTTGTCTCTTGAGCTAGACGTGATGCCTTACTTCTGCCACATTAGTAGTTTCTGTATGAAAGTACTAGCTCAATGAATTTTTCAAATGTGCTAATTACATTTTTTTTAAAAAGTTAACTCTGTGTAAGAGAGCCTCTTTCATATTTTATATATTCCGATGAGTGCTAGGAAAGGAGAAAAGACCAACAAAGGTCATATTCTCATGAACCAGACAGCAATTCCCATTGGCAACAAAGTACTGAAATTTGTCACAATGTTCTGTTACACAGGTAGTACTAGCCTAGAATGCACTGACTGTCAAGGAAATAGAGCTCCTAATGAAAAAGGCAACTGTGTCTTTTAGGGAAACTGAAGGACAGAGTATTGTCCTAAAATAAAAGTGTTAAATACAAAACCAAAAAGATTTAGAGAGAAGAAGCCATGATTGCCTTTATAGAACTATAAAAACTCAGTGTGCTAAAGAAAACCTTTTACTTCTCTTGAGCCACTTCAATTGTTTGAATACTGTCATGGTCATCATAATCGAAATGTATTAAGTACTTGCCATAAATTAAACACTATACATATAACCATTCATTTAATCCTCACAACAATACTATGTAGTAACTACTATTGTCACAACCATTTTACATTTGTGGGAACAATGACAATTGGAGGTTAGATTGCTCGCCTTTGGTCATCCAGGGAGCAAAGAAAGATCTGGAATTCTTCACCTGGGCAATCTGACATCAGAGCCTACCACTATACTACACCTCCTCCTGAAACTGAAAAGGCAGATAGGATTAGCGTTATAATTAATCTGGAGCCTAGTCAATTTTAGTGTTAAAATAATACTTATGGTTACATATCTCCTCTGGGTTGGACATAGACACATATATTGAAGTCAGAAAGATATGATAAGCCATTGCCCTAAAGTGAACAGAAATAAGTCTACTGTAAACATTCCAAACAAAGGAAGGTTTTAAGGACACACAAATGCACACATACAAAATTAATTGCTCAAAAGAAGAACCACTCTATTCTAATTTTCTTTTTTTAAGATTTTATTTACTTGAGAGAGAGCAGGAGAGCATGAGAAAGAATAGAGGGAGAGGGAGCATAGAAGCAGAAGGAGAAGCAGACTCACTACTGAGCAGAGAGCCTGACATGGGGCTCAATCCCAGGACCCTGGGATCATGACCTGAGCTGAAGGCAGATGCTTAACTGACTGAGCCACCCAGGTGCCCATATTCTAATTGTTTTCTGCTCAAATGGTTTTTCCACTTCCAATGCTTTCTGGCTAAGAGATCAGGAGGAATGCAAATGAAAGAGGCAGAACTACAAAAAGCATCACACTGAAAATAACAGCTGGAACCTTAATCCAAAGATACTATAGGTATTTTATGAAAATGACTATTATTGTGTATAAATCATTTGAAAAATTACATAAACTGTGATCATAAGTCATTGATATGAAGCCCAATAGAACAGAATTCTTCAAATTTTAGTTTCACTAATTTGAAAAAAATGTTGATGATGTTGACTGTTAGAATTCATTATATTGCTACTATGAGTTAGGTACTATACTCTGCACCCTAGTCAAAATTGTTTTCTTTAGTCTAATTTTATGAAAACGTTGTAAAGAATAATTAGTATACGATTATTTTACAGATAAAAAAATTAGGCTAAAATAAGTAATTTCCCCCCAAATTGCACTAGCAGTTAGAAGTAAGGGTAGGTTTTGATCTCAAAAGTAATAAATAGGGGCGCCTGGGTGGCTCAGTCGTTAAGCGTCTGCCTTCGGCTCAGGTCATGATCCCAGGGTCCTGGGATCGAGTCCCACATTGGGCTCCCTGCTCGGCGGGAAGCCTGCTTCTCCCTCTCCCCCTGCTTGTGTTCCTGCTCTCGCTGTCTCTGTCTCTGTCAAATAAATAAATAAAATCTTAAAAAAAAAAAAGTAATAAATAGGGTCTAAGATTTTTTTTAAAACATTTTATTTATTTATTTGAGAGAGAATGAGAGAGAGCACATGAGAGGGGGGAGGGTCAGAGGGAGAAGCAGACTCCCTGCCAAGCAGGGAGCCGGATGCGGGACTCCAACCAGGGACTCCAGGATCATGACCTGAGCCTAAGGCAGTCGCTTAACCAACTGAGCCACCCAGGTGCCCGGGTCTAAGATTTTTTTTAAGATTTATGTATTTGAGGGGGTGGGGAGAGGGGCAGGGGGAGAGAGAGAGACTCCTCAAGCAGAATCCCCACTGAGCACGGAGCCCAACAGGGAGCTGGATCCCAGGACCCTGAGATCATGACCTTAGCTGAAATCAAGAGTTGGACGCTCACCAGGGGCCCACCCAGGCACTCGATAGGGTATAAAACTTGTTACCTACTATATGTTAGGTATTGATCTAGACAATTCACAGGCATTGTCTCATTTACATCTGATAAATATTTAGTGGAGGCACATAAATAACATATTTCAATGGATAGGAACCATAGCTGCTGACTCTTTGTTTACTGGGAAAAAAGGTTTATGGTCAGGTTAAATTGTGAAATAATCAAATTTTATTCTCAGAGACCATCCTTCTCCTCTTCTTTGGTGAAAATCATAGAATGCATGCATACAAACCCTGAAACAGTGAGTAGAATCTCAGAACTTAACTATCAGGAATATGGTGTACATAAAACCATGGCTCTGTATTGGATGGAATGTATTGCTAAGCCACATAGGCACATAGCTCAAGAAGACACTGACTGATGGCCAAATCATGTTTCTCAAAAAATAAATATATAGAGCAAAGAAAGGATAGAACATGTCTAGCCAATAATGCATGTTTTAGTCCTGTCCCCAGAGACAAGTTATAAATTATTTCTATAAAATATTAAGTTTGCACATTTATGACCTAACACCAAAAATATCTTTTCTCTCCATTTTCTTTCAGAGAGTAGTTTAAGTAATTCATCTAAAGTTGCAGAGCAAGGGGGAATGAATGCCAGGGACTGTCATTTTTCAGAGGTATGTTTTCTATTAAATTTAGATACCTTGTTAAAAATGGTTTTTCTTTTACTTTTTGCAGGACATGTCTTTTTTCCCCTTTATTTTTATAGCAATTGTTTCTTAAACCATTAAAAATTAGTGGTCAGTGACTTTAAAAGAGATGTGTGTCTGGCCGTTGGGAAAACCAGATGTTCATGTGTTCTGGTGGTGATTATTTGCTATTTTTATAATAATAGAAAGTTGATTTTTTTCAGAAAAGAATCCTGCAGAGTTCTGACTGAAGAGGACTTTCTAATACACAGCAGTTTGAGACATCTGCTCAAGAATTTAGTAACCCCTTTGCATGCACTAACATTTTGAGCTAAAGCTGAAATGTAACAAAGTCATGAAGGCCTTCTCCTGTCTCCAATTCACATGAAGATGAACCTGAAAGGGTGCCCTTGGATTCATTCAACATCCCTCCCCTATCTCACAAGAAATATCCCTTCTCCCTTCTTCCCTTGCCATTTCACATCATAACCATTATGGTCTGCAACCAAAACCATCACTACCACACTTCAATAATAAATAAATTTAAAAAACTAATGCCTGGTCCTAAGTACCATCCCCCCTTGACTTTCAAAAAAATCTACATTCAATTAACTTGGTGTAGAGTCAGATGATTCTAATGTGTAGCCCAGGAAGTAATTTTTTTAATGTTATGTGTATTTTTTTTACTGAAGTATAATTAACATACAATGTTATATTAATGTGTCAGATATACAACATTGATTCAATAATTCTATACTTTACTCAGTCCTCACCATGATAAGTGAGTCACCATCTGTCACCAATGTTATTATAATATTATTGGCCATATTCCCTATGCTGTACCCTTCATCCCTGTGACTTATTTTTTCCATAACTGGAAGTTTGTACCTCTTACTCTCCCTTATCTATATTACCCATTCCCTGCCTACTTGCCCTCTGGCAACCACCTGTTTCTTCTCTATATTTAAGAGTGTGGGTTTTTGTTTGTTTGTTAAAGTTAGGTATGAATGGAAGTAGAGAAAAATTGGATTATTAATAACCAAGTATAGAGGGACAAAATATTTAAACATCTAGAATAATAATAAGATGTTAAGATATTTTGACTCTGTTCTTGGCTATAGATAATCTAACTTTTCTCCATTCCCATTTATCCTTAAATTCAACTTCTAATACCAAGGTACTATCTTTTACCTTATTTCTTTTAATGATGGTCAATGACTTTGAGAAACAAAATGAACACTCCCCAAATATGTCTTGCTGCTTTGTCACTGGACATAATTATTTTAATTTTTGTTTTTAAATGGTGATTAGTGGCACACTCATATTTGAGCCCTAGATATTTGGCATGTGACTAGTTTGGACTCCGCTGGACCACATCCCTAAAATGAGAAACCAAAGAATACCTGACATTACAATAAACTTCAAACTACTTAATAAGAGTAGAATTTCTGATTACCCATCAACCTTGACTCCTATTAACTCTGCTACTAAAAGGTACTTACTAATGGCCAGGACCATATTTACCAATGTATGTGTTAGAACTGTCATCTATATGAAATGCCTTTGTCTCTTTTTGGTTAGTAATAATCAGTAAATCCTCATTAGAAAAAATGACAAATATCATTTCATTAAAAACACTAACCCCAAAGTTCTTTGTCATGCATGTTAATATAATAGATATTTCCAAAGGAATTATGGATTAAGGGGGACTTGAGATCATAATGCTTAATTTTCTATGAAGTTGCCATGTTTATTCTGCAAAATTTAGTACAAACTATATTTCTCAATCACAGTAAATGATCGGGAGTACAGAAAAGATCACATTTTCTTGAAAATGATTAAAGTGATATTTTCACCTTAAATAAGGCAAGAGCAACACAATAATGTTCATTATAACCACTGAATCACTTTTAAACAGACTGGAAATAACTATCTCAAGTTTATGCATTACTTTTAAAATACTGTGGATGTGTAATGTGTGTGTACATTTATTTTTCATAGTTTTGTTGAAGACAAATTATTAGATCACCAGTACTTATGATTCACCAGTATAATTTTGAAAGGCAGTAATTACCTACTTTTAAGTGATTAATACTGTATTTAAATGGATTGCTGTTGTTTGTTTTAGTTCAGTTTTGTTGTTGTTTTATCACAGCCTCACCTCCATCCTCACCCCAGGGGAAGTCACAGATAATACCCATAGATCAAACCATATCTAGAATTTTTATACCAAGATCCAAATATTAACAGGCCAGGATTTTTCAGGTCACTGGAGGGAGAGACCTCAAAAAAGCCCTTTAAGTCATTTCATTCTCCAAGTCTTGTGTCATTTCATTCTCCATGACATGTGTTCTACTACGCAACACTCCATGTGAATATCTTCTAAAAGTATAGAACACCCCGGGGCTGTGCACAAAGAAGTTACTAATGGAATCACTGCAGCATTTTTCCACAGGATCCCTTTGGAATTTGATAATGCTTTTTGAAAACACCACCTTAATGCCCAGAGACATCTTTTGGAGTAGAGCAACTTGCTTCCAGCAATCACAATCAACTTGAGCAAACTGAACCCAGAATAACAAAAGCTTAGTCTCAGTAAACCTTGGAAGTTTACAAATATGACCTTGAACTGGAATTGCAGTTGTTTTTTTCAATATAGACAACCTTTCTGATCAGTTCAGGCCAGGAACCAAGAACTAGCACAACATTTCCCAACACGTTCATATTATTGAGTGAAATCTCTGAACCTAGCACTTACCAGAATAGTAGGCATGCAGTAGGAATTTAATAACTGACTTGTGAATTAAGTGGAAAATTTTATATCTAAAAAATTAGTGTGTGGGTGGGTGGACATGAAAAGGGTGAGTTGCATGTGATGTTAACACTAGTTGCAGACAATTACAGACCAGAATGCTGTTGTTGGGCCATAGTATTGCCATACTTACTGACATTACCTAGGGGCAAGTCATCAAGTGGCTGTGATCTTGAATTTTCCATCTCAGGAAGATCTTATCTGAATTAAACCCCTGCCATTCATGATCATGGGATCTCTATCTGATGTGCACTAGGTTCTTGAATTTTAGGTAGTTATAAATGACAGTACCATGAGGATATGCTATCAGCCATGATTATGCATCTGTAAATACACACAGCTATGGTTACTTGGCCCTGGCATTTCTTTTGCAATGTCTTTGGGTCTATTATTCTGAAAAAGTCATTTCTCTTTTTCTTTTTGATCTGTCCTTTGCTATTTTGACCCTTTCTTCCACTTAAGTCAGAAGTATCTAAGCTATGTTACCATTTGGAAGCTGTCCTGAGAAGCCTGGAATACATGGAAGCAGACATTGTGGCACTGAGATGTTCTTTCTGTCTCTGTCTCTCTCTGTGTCCTTCCCTCCCTCCTTTTTTTTTTTTTTTTTTTATTTTGCTTGGCTGAGATGGTTAGAAGTGATATCCTTGTTTAGGCTTGAAAATAAGATGTTTCTTGAGATGTTTCTAAGAATTGAGGCAAGCTTTCTTTCCTTTTATTCTTCTCATCAGTTTATGTTTCTTACTGCTACCATGCTCTGAATTGGCCTTTCCCTGTCATTACAGTATTAATATCTGAGACTCTGGTATTGGCCTTAAGTGGATAAGACAAAAGAGGAGGCTTTTTGGCTTGCATTGGACCTAGGTACCAGGCTAGCTCTAGTCTATGCAAAAGAGAGTTTACCACATGGTCCAGCACAACTCACTGAGGATCCACATTGTGGTATGGGACCAATCTTAATGGTAATAAGGTTACTTAAGGTTACTTTCTATGTCACAGTTTCCTTATGCCTAAAAGGTGAATAAATAAAGGCACCTGCCTCCAAGATTTGTTGTAAACATTCAATGAGAAAATATGTACAGTGTGCTTAAAATAGTATCTGGCCTTTAGTAAAAGCTATATAAGTGTTTGTTATTATTCTATTATTTACTACCAAAAAGAATGTGGGTCCATATTGCCAAAACATGGGGATAGTCAGGGACACCTTATCCTTAACCAAAACACTCTCCAAACTCTTGTGCTTTCCTTGTGTGCTGAAGATATACCCTGGTTCCAATTAATGTCATAAGAAGAGAAAGAGGTATTCATGACTGCCAGCCAGCTAGTATTAATCTAGCTGGTGTATCTTCCTTCTAGTTGAACTATTCTTATATCTAGATGTGATCCCAGTGATACAAAACAAATAAACAAACAAAAACTCCACATTTTTGAAGAGAGTCAAAAGCAAGTGCCCCTTCTGGATTTGACCCCCAGATATAGTATGGTCCAAGAGGAGATACCACAATGTGGACATTGTTGGGGTGGCCCAGAAATATGAGACTCTACCATTCTCTTACACCATACACAACGATAAACTCAAAGTGGATGAAAGACCTCAATGTGAGACAGGAATCCGTCAAAATCCTAGAGGAGTACCTAGGCAGTAACCTTTTTGACATCAGCCACAGCAGCTTCTTTCAAAACACGTCTCCAAGGGCAAGGAAACAAAAGCGAAAATGAACTTTTGGGACTTCATCAAATTAAAAAGCTTCTGTACAGCAAAGGAAACAGACAACAAAACAAAGAGACAACCCACGGAATGGGAGAAGATATTTGCAAATGACACTACAAATAAAGGGTTAGTATCCAAAATCTACAAAGAACTTCTCAAACTCAACACCGAAAAAACAAATAATCCAGTCAAGAAATGGGTAGACAGCATGAACAAACACTTCTCCAAAGAAGACATATAAATGGCTAACAGACACATAAAAAAATGTTCAACATCATTAGCCATCATGGAAATTCAAATCAAAACCATACTGAGATACCACCTTACACCAGTTAGAATGATTATATATTTTTAATGGGAAAGTCAGAACATGGGCTTTTTAAAAAGCCCTCATAATTGAATAATACATTTTTACCATAAATATAGTGAGAACAAATTCTGGAAAAGCATATGAACTCAAGCAAAATCAGTTCCTGATGGGAAAAATGGATGTCTGAAGATTCAAACACCGTTGGGGTCCAAAATGTAATGTCAGCTGAGTCATCACTTCTTTAAGCTGTAAGGGAATCCTCCAATAATGCTCATTAATGTTGGAATGAACCTTTTAAATTGCAGTGTTTTGTCAATATTAACCCATCTTTCTACCACCATGAAACTGTAATTGAGTTAGTGTGTGTATTCCCATTTTACAGAGAGAGGGAAGGAGAGAGAAAACATGGCCATATAGAGTGGTTGAATAATTTGAAAGAAGTTCATTAATAGCATTGAAAAGACTAATGAACAAGGTTAAAAGACCTCCATTAAGTGGTTCATTCAAACTCCCATGATATTAAGATACTTGGGAAGCTTTGTAAATTAAGTTTCTTCCCCCTGAGGGGAAGGTAGCTGCTTAACCTACTGAGCCACCCAGCTGCCCCTCTTTTATCCCCATCTTAATAACAAAATCAAGTAGCTTCAAGAGCAGAGACCCCTAATATGGGAATCATTAACACAACTGAAGTACAAATGTCCTTAATATAATTTTGTTGCATGTGACAAGTATCAGGCATGGCTCTAATTTCAAAAGGGAGACAAAAAGAGAAAATGCATAGACAGTCTAGTACTTGGTTTGGTCCAGAGCTGGTAACATATCAAAAATTTAAGTTAAAATAACATCACAGATGGGTGGAATATAGGAAGGAGCAAGTTACTGTAGGAAATATTCCTAAACTACTGAAAAGGTGAAATTAATCATACAACACATTTTCCAAGTTTACAACGTATAAAATGCCTATGCTTTTTGTACTCTATGTTTGTTAAATTTATTTCTCAGTGGTGTTTCCATAGTTTTATTCCCAAGAAGAGTCAGCTTCCCACTCATTTTATCAATCTGCTTTGGTTAATTGTAACATGGGATTAGAATTTGTGCCAAAATTCTACATAAGTACTTGACCCATGTTAAAATAGTATTTACCAGGGATCTAATTTTTGTATCATTTCCTTTCCAATCCTGGTTTGAGGCCTACTTAAAACCACAGAACATTCAAAGGAAGGCCTAGAGAAAGTGGAGCCCTTAATTCTCCTGAATCAGTGATATTTCAGCTTATTGGTAATGCATAACCCCAAGTCTCATCTCCAGAAATTCTCATTCAGTTGGAGAAAGTCTGTGAATACAAGAGATACAGTTGCAGGTGGTCGGTAGTCTACATAGTGATAAACACTGCTCTAGGGATCTCTGAGAATATGATGAAAAATGGTTACCTTCTCACCATTTAAAACAATATTTTGCATACAATTTCAGTCTCCTGGACCCTGCAGTTCTATCCAAGCCCAGAAGTTTAAGGTCTAGATTTATATCAAAGCAGAATGCATACTTAATTTATAAATATTCTGGTTTTCTTTAGAAAATGTTCAGATTTATAATTTAACGTAATTATCCTCAGCTTTGATATCTTATTGATATAGAATTGATTGTATAAAATGTTTGTGTACTTCGCCCCAAAGAAAGATGCCTTCAACTCCATACATGCCCAGAGTCCATCAAAATATTGATGTTTCTAGCTTCCTATTCCTGCTCTGGAGGCTTAGAATCACTCCCCCACTGTCAATGTTGGTCTACAGTAAATTTCTTCATGGCAGTACCATATCTATTCATTTTTATGTTCTGCTCTTTCTTTCCCCTACAACCTGGGTGCCTAAGATAAAAATAGTTTCTCAATAAATTTATTTGGCCTAGCTTATTATTTTTTTAGATAAATAAAACTTTTTTTTTAAAATATTGTGTCACATATGATTCTTCTAAAGTAACTAATCATGAAGTTTTTTTGTTTCTTGTTTTTTGTTTTGGAGGGGGGAAGCTTATTTTTTTATTATGTTCAGTTAGCCAACATATAATACATTAGTTTTTGATGTAGTGTTCAACGATTCATCAGTTGCATATAACTTTTTTTTAATTTCAAAGATAGTACATGTATATCATAGAAAATGTACAAAATATAGAAAATGGTAAAATAATAAACTGCAGTTTCTTACATTTTCTCTTGGGGTTATTGCTTGGAAATGTATTTTAAAAATAAATCTTCCCCTATCATAATTTTAATATCATTCCCAAGAGATGGCTATTCTCAACAATCCAAATACCTTTGTAGTATTTATATAATACTACTAATATGTATGTGGGTGTGTGTGTATATAAAATATAGTATTTATGTATATTTTATTTTTTGTATATTTTATATAATAAATTTCATATTTAGTATATCCATAGTATTACATAATAGATACACAGTATTATATATATTTCATATACTATACATACTATATAAAAGTATTTTAGATATTATATAATATATATTTTATTTATATAAATTTTATATAAAATAAATTTTGTATGTATTTATGTAAATTTACAAATATTTATGTAAACATATAAATAAAATTATGTAGTTATATATTATATAAAATATATAATATTTTATAGTATATTTTCCTATTTTTTCATATTTATATATGCAAATAAACATATTTATGCATACACACACCTCATCTTTTTTTTATTTTTTTAAAAGATTTTATTTATTTATTTGAATGAGAGAGAGCATGTGTGAGAGGCAGAGGGAGAAGTAGACCCACCCCCACTGGCTGAGCAGGGGACCCAAGGTGGGGCTAGGTCCCAGGACCCTGAGATCACCTGAGCCAAAGGCAGGTGCTTAACCAACTGAGCAACACAGGCACCCCTATCTCATCTATTTTTTTTTAATAGGATTTATTATTTTGTGTGGTATAAATTGAAATAAATAAAATTTCACCAAAATAATCACTGCATCAAAAACTAATGATGTATTTTATGGTGACTAACATAACATAAAAAAAAAATTACTAAAAAAAATAAAAATGAATATTTTCTCAAGTTAGTTTATATAAATCTACCTCACTCATTTTAACAGTTAATAGTATTCAATAAATACATTTGAATTTATGAAAGAACTACTCAATTAGTAATTTACCTAATATCTTGTTGTATTATCTTAGAAATTAGTAAGACTGTAAGTAAATGGATATGACTATTCTTTCTTATAGGATAATAGAATTCCAGAATTATTTTTTATTCTGGCTTAGGATATAAAATTCTTCTGTTAGAAACTAGCTAAATTATTACTGGTTTCCAAAGATCAGGGAATAAACACAACACTATATCTCTTTCCAAAATTAATACATGTAAAATTCCTTTCAATCCGTGTCAGTTCTACTTCATTTTGTCAGGCCACTAGATTGACTCAAATTTTTATGTTACTTCAGAAGATTTGCTACCTGCTCTTTGTCTCAGCAGAACTCTGAATCTCAGTGCCATGACAATAACAATGACAATAGGCACAGTGGTCATATTTTAATGGGAACAATGAATAATAATGAGAGAATAATAATGGTGAGAAATCTCAAGGGCAGCAGTATTTACTTTGAGAAGTACCCATTAAGGCTTCTGAGAAGCCCTTCAAGTGAATCCAGCATCTACCTTTGCTCTGCCAGCAATTGACTAAGATTTCCTTTCTTTTTTCCCTTGTCTTTAGTAGTATATATGAAGCAAACAATTCCAGTTCCAGAAAAGTAATAGCCTTTGATGACAACATATCAAACTTGTGTTCAAATGAAAGGTTAAAAGAAAATATACAAGATTACATTCTAACAATTTTCCCATAAATTTAGGATGAGAATTTGGACCAATAAACTTGTTTTCAACAGAAAAGAAGATGCTCCCAAGAACCTCTAGTAGAGAGTTAAAACTTATGAAAAAGATGATAAAAGTCATTTGGAGCTACTCTCTCCAGAGATTTGAGTATTCACTGTCTCGGGATCACATTTAAATTAGAAATCTAGGAGTAAACAAAGAAAAGCTGAACTACTTCATGTGAAGGATAACAAAATTTGGAATATATTCCTAGGACAACAGTCAAGCATGAATATAAGTAAGCCAATTTCATGAGGAAAATAAAAATGACAAAGAAATAGTAGAAGAAAGAAGCAATCCTGAATTAAGTAAAAAAACTTCTGTGTGCAGGAATAAAAGACCAGATAGTCTGCAAATTTTTCATGTAGTTAACCATTTCCAGTTTTTAGAAAGTGCCATAAAATATCTCTGAATACATTCCATTCATCTCTTAAAATTCTTTCTTATATATCTACCCCATATTACTGTGGGGAAGAGAATTATTGTTCTTTTCACATAAGATAGGCCTGAAGGAAAATGTGTATGTATCCATCCATAATGCAGGCCTCATTCTAAAAGTAACTGTGGTCAGTTTAGCTGTGCCTTGCTCAAAGCCACACACCAAGTCAACATATGAAAAAAGGCTCCAGAGAGAATAGAGTGTTTTTCAGCTATTAAATCTAGACAAGTGCACACTATAGCATCACAAACTGTTAGAGATAAAAAGTGTCTTAGGTACCCATCTCTTCATTTTCTGGATGAAACTGAGGCTCCATGAATTAAATACAAAAATTCAAATTTATCCAACTAGTTAGTGGATTTGTTGGACTACATTTTTTTTTTTTACATAGTAAGATTTGAGAGGTGTTGCAAGGCCCTGTGTTCCAAAATATATCCTACACAGCCTTCACAAAGACTTGAAATTCCAAAGGTCAGAATCTTTCATCTGAATTATTATATTCTGCTGTCCCAAAAGTTATCATGGATGAATTATCCACACTTTTATCAAAAGTCAATTTTCTCCACTTGTGCACTAGATTTCACCCTCTCTCACCCACTCCATCAATTAATCATCTCTATTTTCTATAGACGATTTTTCCTCCTTAATGTATAATTCCCACCAGCATGCTTTTATTATTCTCTCATACTATTATTAATACCTTTCTGAAAATACATATCTTAAAATCTTCTTTTGGTCATACTTTTATTGCCAGTTATAGTTCAAATTCTCTCTACCCCTTAGCATCAAAACTCCCTGAAAAAAGTTGTCTATATTTGTTACTGAATTCTTTCCTTCCCATTCTCTACACACTCTAACCAGACTTTACCCCTCACTACTCCACCAAAATTGCTTGTTGAAACTTCAGTGATCACCTCTCATCTAACTTCATCTACCAGCAGTATTTGATATAGTCAATCACTCCCTTTTCCTTGATACTTTTTCTTCACTTACCTTCCAAGATACCACATTCTCATGATTTAACTTGTAGCTACTCATTTATTCCTTCTTAGTCTCCTTTGCTAGCTTATTTTCCTTTCCCAAACTGCTTAGTATTGGAATTCCCTAGGACTGAGCTCAGCTTAGAGATCCCTCCACTCTTTTAAATAACATCTATATGCCAATAATGCCTACATTTATATCTCCAGCTCAGATATCTCTCCCAAAGTCAAGACTCATATATCCAACTACCTAATCAACATTTTCACCTGAGTGTCTAACAGATAAACTGAATTCCTGATCTTCTCACTTTCATTTTCTCGATCCTCAATCTTCCATCACTCAGTAAATGACAATTCCATCCTTCCAGTTAGGCCAAAAACTTTAGACTCAACTTTTGTTCTTCCTTTTCTCTCACACCCCACATCCAATTAGTCAGAAGAGCCTGTCTTGGCACTGTCTTCAAAATTATATCCAGAATCTGACCACTTTTAATTACTTTCACCCTATCACCATCATTATCTCTCATCTGGATTATTGCATTGGCTTTCTACCTTTATTTCTATGCTGCTGCCCTTCTTTGCCCTCTATAGTATACTTACAGCATAGTTGTAAGAGTAGTTAGGTCTCGTCATTCCTCTGCTCAGGGACTTTCAGTGGCTACCCATTTTACTCCAAGCAAAATCAAAATCATCGAAGACCCTATATGATCAATTCTCTCTTACTCTTAACCCCTCACATTACCTCTTTAGTACTGTCTATATTCTCTACTTCTCTCCTCCATACTTACTCTATTCTAATCACACTGGCCTCTTTATTTTTTTTTAATTGCCATACATACATTATCCTTAAAATCTTCACCCTATTTGTTCTGCCGCCTGGAATACTTTTTCTCCAAATATCCACATGGCTCACTTCTTCAAGTCCTTGAAGTCTTTTTTGTTTTTCATTACCTTCTCAATGAGGTACACTGAAATTAAAATTGCAAACTCTCCCACCAAAATCACAACTCTCTTTATACTGTTCTACTTTTTTTCTATATCATTTATAACTTTCTAATGGAGTATATGATTAATTTATTCTATATACTGTTTGTGAGTCTTCAACTATAAGACAGAAACCTGCACAAGGGCAGAGATCTTTGTTCATTGATCTATCCCAAAATCCTAGAATGGTACCTGGCATATTTTAGGGGCATAATAAATAATTGTTAAGTGAGTGAGTTAGTGAGTGAATGATCTTTATATTTGTATAGAACTTCATAATTTTCAAAGCCTTATAAGTACTTCACTTATTCTTTAGCAATTTTATGAGATAAGAGCATAAATTTTATTTGCTATGCTTTTACAGATGTAGAAATTATGGCTCAGAGGTAATGGTTCTGGTGGGGTCTTAAAGACCTCTAGTAAAATGAAGTATGTTGCCAGGAAAATGTAACACATTAACAATCTGTTATCCATTAACCAATTAGCAAGACTTAGCAAGATTATCAGTAGTAACCAAGATTCTGAGAGAATGAATCCAAGTCAATTTTGATAGGTCCAATTATAGGGTATAGTTCTGTAACAATTGCCTTGAGCACTAGGAGAAAATTGAGAGTTTAGGAGTAGAATACAAATATTCATATATCTAGAAATAAAATTTATATAATAGGAAAAACCTTCATGTACATTTTTAATATTAAGCTCTATATGAAAATAAGTAATGGAGTCCAAGACTATTTGAATATGGCATGATTTTTATTCCTCTTAATTAGCAAGGGATATGTGTGTGTTTTTTTTTAGATGATTATAAAATTTTACCTTTTCTTATTATAATTCAAAAAATTTTAATTGTAGACATCTTTCCATTTAATAGAGAAAGACTTTTCAATCTCTATTCTGTAGACTACTTTTTTCCCCCCTAAATCTGAAGTGGGAAGGAAAACCCAACTGTGGAAAATTTTAAACATTGGTTTTCAGAATTTGAATTTTAACTGCTTCTGTCAGCAAGGTAGATTGGCTGACTGGTCTGTGAAGACAGAACTCCACTGTTAGGGTAGACAGATATGATTATTAATGATAACAATAACCATTATTGAGTGCTTACTTTGTACCATGCACTGCTAAATGCTTTTCATGGATTATCCTTTTTAAATTTCATGAAAGTCTAAGAATTAGGTAGTACTATTTTGCCCACTTTACAGATTAGGAGACAGGCACAGAGTGATTTATTTAATAACGTGCTCAAGTGTAAATTCAAGCCCTGAGTGTTAGAATCAAGAGCATATTTTTTAACCATTATACTATAAATGATTAAAGTAGCATAAACCCCCTAATTTCCTGTCTCCAAGTAGCTTTGATTAAATTTTTCTATAAAATATTTACAAGAAACAAAGCAGAATATTGCAATCAGCATTTAGTAATTTAGGCAGTGTTTCATTTATTTACATAATGTCATTTATAAAATACCACTTGGATTTTGTCTGTCCATGTATTCTGACAAAGTGAATTCATGGTTAGTGTCCTTCTTACCCTGAGAATGACTAAAAGGAAATGAAACACTGGTTTGATGAAAATAAAGTAATCAAAGTACATAGGTCATGTTTTTTTCTTTTTTTTTTTTTTTTTTTTTTTTAAAGATTTTATTTATTTATTTGAGACAGAGAGAATGAGAGACAGAGAGCATGAGAGGGAGGAGGGTCAGAGGGAGAAGCAGACTCCCTGCCGAGCAGGGAGCCCGATGCGGGACTCGATCCCGGGACTCCAGGACCATGACCTGAGCCGAAGGCAGTTGCTTAACCAACTGAGCCACCCAGGCGCCCCGTTTTTTTCTTTTTTACTTTGTTGATCCCAAGTTTCAATTTCTAATTTCTCTGAGATTTTAGCATTAGGCATTCTTTTCAGTTTCTCCTTTTGTAACTTTAATATACAGTAACATTTTGAGAAGTATACTTCTTCTTTTTCAACAATAAAAATAAATCACAATATCATGTAACAGTCCCACCCTAAAACTCTGCTAAGTTGTTTACCAGTGATACCATAGTGGTAATGTATCAGTTTAAGAAGTATAGAAGTGATAAGGAAAGAAAAATAATAATATAGTAAAATTGTATTAAATATATAATTAAATTCATGAGTTGTGGTGAATAGGCCATTTCAAACAAATATGATCTAGCTCTGACCTTTCTCTTAGACCTTAGCTTATTCTTCAATTGGAATTTTAGCTTTTTTTCCCCTTTATAGATACAAAATGACATATAGGTAAAACTCTGGTTAAATTCTGTACTAATTGGAAAAACACAACTGGACACATGCTTCAAAAGTGTGGGCTGTATTTGGCAGTGTGTGTTAGTCACAATAATGTTCTTAAAACAAAATGAGATATTCAAGAGTTAAATGTAATCTCCTAGTTTCAAATGGGACTTCAAATGAATTCTGATATATTTTCCATCGAATTGTACCAATTTAATGCCCTTAAGTCACTCACAACTCTTTATTCATATGATCCTTTGAAACTGTATTTGTCACCTACTTTCCCACCTTTAAGACCTTAACCTCATTAATTTCCTTGCCTGTTGTCCTTCATTTCCTCTTCTTTTTTTTTCTCTTATAGCCACATCTTCAAACTTGACATTTACCTAAGATATATATCTTTGTTAAAAACATTTTATACATTTGCAGTCACTGATATCATATCCTGTTAAAATATTTGTTTTCATCAATTAAGACTATGAGTCAGGAGGAATGGCAGGACACATTTGAAAGTAACCATAGCCTCCTCTTAGTAGAATCTAAGAGACAAAGTGATTTCAGAATTAATCTAGAGCAAATAGCTACCCATCCAATGTCCTAATCCTTTCTATAGCATGGTATGCAAAGGGTCATCCAACCTGAGCTAAATCATTCTAGCGATGAGGAATTTGACAAGCTATGAGAAGCAGAATATTCCATTATTAGAAAATTGTTCTTTTATTCAAATCTGGTTTTCTGTAATTTCCATCAATTTTTCTATGTCCTACTTTTCTTTAAACAATACAGATTCAGTCTAAATATAACATATAGTAGTATGATTTGAACTGTAGGAAATAGATCTCATATTCTCTTCTCAAAATTTCTATTCTCCAGGCTAACTTTCTTCTAGTCCTTTAAGTTCCTCAGGTAACATTCCTTTTTCACCAGCAGGTTTCTCATCTTCCACTGAGCTCAAGTTTTTCCTAAAATATGGCACCCAAATGCTGACTTCCGATATCCACCATACTAACTATCCATATAAGCATAATTTACATGTTTGCATTAAGGTCTTTAATTTTTTTTAGGTTCAAATTGAAAAGGTCAAAACAAAGCTTTGAGACATATCTTTAAAATTTGGCCTTAGGGATGCCTGGGTGGCTCATTCGGTTGTCTGCCTTTAGCTCAGATCATGATCCAGGGTCCTGAGATCAAGTCCCACATCTGGTCCCTTGCTCAACAGAGAGTCTGCATCTCTCTCAGCCTGCCATTCCCCACTGCTTGTGCATGTTCTCTCTCTCTTTCTCTCTCTCTCACAAATAAATAAGCAAAATCTTAAAAAAAATAAAACTTGGCCTTCAGATTGGAAATAATATGTTTATTATTTTTGAGTAGAGTAATCCAGTCAGCATTATTCAGCCCATGTACCTCAATTTTCTTCCACTAGGTTATAACAAGAAATTTTGTCCAAAGTATTCCTAAAATCAAGGATAAATATAAGTCTAGCAACCCTATCATAAAAGGAAATAATGTGTGGTGTGACATCAGCAAGATGGTGAAGAGGAAGCCTTGGACCCTCCTTTCCTCCCACAAACACACCTATTCAGCAACAATTCATGGACCAATTCCTTTTGCGAGAAATCCCGAAACTAATTGAAAGGCTCCTGTATCTCCAAGCAAACATGAAATTAGACACACTGAAGCCAATACAATAAGTAGATTCAGGATACTCTCTCACCAAAATCCCTATTCTCAGCACTGTGGCATATGATCAGGAAGAGATCTGCTGGTACCAAGCTTCTCCCAGGGGAAGGAAAGAGTTAGTTCACATGTGAGGTGCCCAAACTTCCAAAAAGGCTCCCCAGAGGACTGGATTCTAATATGTCAGTCTAGGAACTCTGACAGATCCAGCTGATAGAAGCTATACCCCCTCCCACTGCTCAGCACAGAGCAAGCAGATGAAAAATCCCAGCAGTAAACCTCCCTTTGGGGAGAGAAAAAGTTGATCCATGCATCCAACACTCCAACGTCTCCAAGGCTGTCCAAAAAAAACAAAAAAACTGGCATTTTTCTTACCAGTCTTGGAACTCTGATGGGTCTAGCACAATCTAGCCTCCTAGAGGAGAATAAAAATGGTAGCCTGGGCTGTTAAAAGCCATGGTTGAAAAGAAAGCTGGGGTGACAATCCTTATATCAGACAAATTAGATTTTAAACCAAAGACTGTAATAAGAGATGAGGAAGGACATTATATCCTACTTAAAGGATCTATCCAACAAGAAGATCTAACAATTGTAAATATCTATGCCCCAAACATGGGAGCAGCCAATTATATAAGGCAATTAATAACAAAAGCAAAGAAACACATCGACAACAATACAATAATAGTGGGGGACTTTAACACCCCCCTCACTGAAATGGACAGATCGTCTAAGCAAAAGATCAACAAGGAAATAAAGACTTTAAATGACACACTGGACCAAATGGACTTCACAGACCTATTCAGAACATTCCACCCCAAAGCAACGGAATACACATTCTTCTCTAGTGCCCATGGAACATTCTCCAGAATAGATCACATCCTAGGTCATAAATCAGGTCTCAACCGGTACCAAAAGATTGGGATCATTCCCTGCCTATTTTCAGACCACAATGCTTTGAAACTAGAACTCAATCACAAGAGGAAGTCGGAAAGAACTCAAATACATGGAGGCTAAAGAGCATCCTACTGAAGAATGAATGGGTCAACCAGGAAATTAAAGAAGAATTAAAAAAAATACATGGAAACCAATGAAAATGAAAACACAACTATTCAAAATCTTTGGGATGCAGCAAAGGCAGTCCTGAAAGGAAAGTATATAGCAATACAAGCCTTTCTCAAGAAACAAGAAAGGTCTCAAGTACACAACCTAACCCTACACCTAAAGGAGCTGGAGAAAGAACAGCAAATAAAGCCTAAACCCAGCAGGAGAAGAGAAATAATAAAGATCAGAGCAGAAATCAATTAAATAGAAACTAAAAGACCAGTAGAACAGATCAAAAAAACTAGGAGCTGGTTCTTTGAAAGAATTAACAAGATTGATAAACCCCTGGCCAGACTTATCAAAAAGAAAAGAGAAATGACCCAAATCAACAAATTCATGAATGAAAGAGGAGAGATCACAACCAACACCAAAGAAATACAAATGATTATAAGAACATATTATGAGCAATTCTATGCCATCAAATTAGATAACCTGGAAGAAATGGATGCATTCCTAGAGATGTATCAACTACCAAAGCTGAACCAGGCAGAATTGAAAACCTGAACAGACCTATAACCACTAAGGAAATTGAAGCAGTCATCAAAAATCTCTCAAAAAAAGAAAAGCCCAGGGCCAGATGGCTTCCCAGGGGAATTCTACCAAACATTTCAAGAAGAATTACTACCTATTCTTCTGAAACTTTTCCAAAAAATAGAAATGGAAGGAAAACTTCCAAACTCATTTTATGAGGCCAGCGTTACCTTGATCCCAAAACCAGACAAAGACCCCATCAAAAAGGAGAATTACAGTCCAATATCCTTGATGAACATGGATGCAAAAATTCTCACCAAAATACTAGCCAATAGGATCCAACAGTACATTAAAAGGATTATTCACCACAACCAAGTGGGATTTATCCCTGGGCCGCAAGGTTGGTTCAACATCCGCAAATCAATCAACGTGATACTATACGTTAACAAAAGAAAGAACAAGAATCATATGATCCTCTCAATAGATGCAGAAAAAGCATTTGACAAAATACAGCATCCTTTCTTGATCAAAACTCTTCAGAGTATAGGCATAGAGGGTACATACCTCAATATCATAAAAGCCATCTATGAAAAACCTACAGCAAATATCATTCTCAATGGGGAAAAACTGAGAGCTTTCCCCCTAAGGTCAGGAACGCGGCAGGGATGTCCACTATCACCACTACTATTCAACATAGTATTAGAAGTCCTAGCCACAGCAATCAGACAACAAAAAGAAATCAAAGGCATCCAAATCGGCAAAGAAGTCAAACTCTCACTCTTTGCAGATGATATGATACTTTATGTGGAAAACCCCAAAGACTCCACCCCAAAACTGCTAGAAGTCATACAGGAATTCAGTCAAGTGGCAGGATATAAAATCAATGCACAGAAGTCAGTGGCATTCCTATACACCAACAACAAGACAGAAGAAAGAGAAATTAAGGAGTCGATCCCATTTACAATTGCACCCAAAACCATAAGATACCTAGGAATAAATCTAACCAAAGAGACAAAGGATCTGTACTCAGAAAACTATAAAATACTCATGAAAGAAATTGAGGAAGACACAAAGAAATGGAAAAACGTTCCATGCTCATGGATGGGAAGAACAAATATTGTGAAGATGTCAGTGCTACCTAGAGCAATCTACACATTCAATGCAATCCCCATCAAAATACCATCCACTTTTTTCAAAGAAATGGAACAAATAATCCTAAAATTTGTATGGAACCAGAAAAGACCCC
>NC_058419.1:47613899-47685090 GCF_002201575.2 Neomonachus schauinslandi | reverse complement strand
ATTAGGTCCATCTGATCCAATGTGTCATTCAAAGCCACCATTTCCTTGTTACTTTTTAGTTTTTGTCTGGATGATCTATCCATTGATACAAGTGGGATGTTAAAGTCCCCTACTATTTTTGCATTACTATCGATTTCTCCCTTTATGTCTGTTAATAGTTACCTTATGTATTTGGGTGCTCCCAGGTTAGGTGCATAAATATTTAAAAGTTTTATGTCTTTTCATTGGATTGTTCCCTTTATGATTAGTGTCCTTCTTTGTCTCTTGGTACAGTCTGTTTTAAAGTCTATTTTGTCAAATATATGTATTGCTCCCCCAGCTTTCTTTTCACCTTCATTTGCATGATAAATGCTTTTCCATCCCTTATTTTTAATCTGCATGTGTTTTTAGGTCTAAAATGAGTCTCTTGTAGGCAGCATATAGAAGGGTCTTTTTTTTATTCCATTATGTCACCCTATGTCTTTTGATTGGAGCATGAAATCCATTTACATTCAAAATAATTATTGATAGGCATATACTTATTTTCATTTTGTTACTTATTTTACAATTGTTTTTATAGTCCTTCTCTGTCACTTTCTTCTCTTGTTCTCTTCCCTTGTGGTTTGATAGCTTTCCTTAGTGATATGCTTGGATTCCTTACCCTTTATTTTTTGCATATCTATTACAGGCTTCTGCTTTGTGGTTACCATTAGGTTTGTATGTACTATTCTATTCATAAAGCAGTCTATATTAGGCTTAGGTCACTTAAGCTTGAACCCATTCTATAAGCACTAAATTTTTACCCTCCACACACATTTTATGTATATAATGTTATACTTTATGTTATTTTATTTTGTGTATCCTTTGATTTTTATAGATACAATTGATTTTACTGCTTTTGTGCTTTAACCTCTATTCTAGTTTTATAAGTGATTAATCTACTACTTTTATTATGTTTGTATATACCTGGGACATATGTTCTTTTTCTAATTTTCTTACTCTTAATTATGGCCTTTCCTTTCCACTCAAAGAACTCCCCTTAAAATTTCTTATAAGACTGGTTTAGTGGTAATAAATTCCTTTAAATATTGCTTATCTAGGAAACTTTATCTCTCCTTCTATTCTGAATAGTGGCCCTGCTGGATAGAATATTCTTGGTTAGTTTTTTTTTTTCTCTCTCTCTCAGCACTTTGGATATATCATGCCACTTGTATCTGACTTGTAAAGTTTCTGCTGAGAAATCAGCTGATAGCCTTATGGGTTTTCCCTGTGTATAAATGCTTTCTTGTACTGCTTTTAAAATTCCCTTGTGTGTAACTGCGTTCTTGTGCTGATTTTTTCTGCTCCCTTTTGCTATTTTAATTTTATGTGTCTTGGTGTGGACTTCCTCGTGTTGATTTTGTTTGGGGATCTCTGTGCCTTCTGGATCTGGATGTCTGTTTCTTTCCCTAGATTTGGACCATTTTTCAGGTATTATTTAGTATTTTTTTTCTCAAGTGTACATGGAATATTTTCTAGGATAGACTATATGTTAGGCCACAAAACAAGTTTTAGCACATTCAAGAAGATGGAAATCATAGCAAGTGCCTTCTCTGACCACAATGGCATGAAACTAGAGATCAATAAGAAGAGGAAAAACGGAAAACTCATGAACACATGTAAATCAAATAATATTATCCTGAACAACCAAATGGATTAAATAAGAAATTAAAGGGAAAATTTTTAAAAATGAGACATACAAAATGGAAACAAGATACCAGAACTTATGGAATGTAATAAAAGCAAAGAGACAAAAAACACATTAAGAAGAAAGAAAAATCCCAAGTAAACAACTTAATTCTTAAGGAACTAGAGAAAGAAGAACCAGCTGAGCCCAAAGTTAGCAGAAGGGAAATAATAAAGATTAAAGCAGAAATAAATGAAATAAGAACATAAAAACAATAAAAAATATTAACCAAACAGTTGTTTCTTTGAATAGATAAAGAAAACTGACAAATCCTTAGCTAGACTAACCAAGAAAAAAAAGAGAAGGGACCCAAATCAACAAAATTATAAATGAAAAAGGAGACACTACAACTGATATCACAGAAATTCATAGGATCATAAAAGGCTACTATGGACAACCATATGCCAACAAATTGGGCAACCTAGAAGAAATGAAAATAAAATTATTAGAAACATACAACTTACCAAGACTAAGTTAGGAAGAAATTAAAAATCTGAATAGACCAATTACTAGTAAGGAAATTAAATCAGTAATCAAAAATCTCATAATGAAGAAAAGCCCAGGACCAGATGGTTTCACTGGTAAATTTTACCAAAACTTTCAACAAGAATTAACATTAATCCTCAAATTCTTCCAAAAAAATAAGGAGAAGGGAACACTCTCAAACTAATTTTACAAGGCCAGCATTATCCTGATACCAAAATCAGGAAAGGACACTACTAAAAAAGAAAACCACAGGCCAATATCTCTGATAAATATAGATGGAAAAATTCTCAATTAAATACTAGCACACTGAATCCAGTAGCACATTAAACAATCATTCCATGATCAAGTGGGATTTATCTCTGGGATGCAAAGACAATTTAATATATGCAAATCAATCAATGTGACATATCACATTGATAATGAAATAAAAGAATCATATAATGATCTCAATAGAGAAAAAACATTTGACAGAATCCAACATAAAATCCTGATAAAAATTCAACAAATTTAGGCATATAAGGAACACATCTCAACATATAGAAGAAGAACAAAGGAGGAGGTAACACACTTCCCAATTTCAAGCTATACTATGAAGATACAGTGATAAAAACAGTATGGTACTGGCATAAAAAGAGACAAATACCTTAGTGGAACAGAATAGAGAGCCTACAAATAAACCCAAGCATATAGAATCAACTAATGTTTGACAAGGGAGTCAAGAACACTCAATGGAGAAAAGACACTCTTTTCAATGGTGATAGAATAATGGGATATTCATATGCAAGAAAACAAAAGAAAGAAAGGGGACCCATATACTACACCACTCAAAAAAAAAAAATCAACTCAAAATTTGTTAAGGACTTAAATGTAAGACCTGATACCACAAAACTCCTAAAAAAAAATCATAAAAAACTCCTTGGCATGGGTTTTGGTAGTGACATTTTGGATATGACACCAAAAGCACAAGTAACAAAATCAAAAACAAACAAGTGAGACTAGTTGAAGCTAAGAAGCTTTTGCCTAGCAAAAGAAAACCATCAATAAAGTGGAAAGACAACCTATAGAATGGGAAAACATACTTGCAAACAATATATCTGATAAGAAGTTACTATCTAAAATATATGTTACTCGGGGCGCCTGGGTGGCTCAGTCGTTAAGTGTCTGCCTTCGGCTCAGGTCATGATCCCAGGGTCCTGGGATCGAGCCCCGCATCGGGCTCCCTGCTCCACGGGAAGCCTGTTTCTCCCTCTCCCCCTGCTTGTGATCCTGCTCTCGCTGTGTCTCTCTCTGTCAAATAAATAAATAAAATCTTTTAAAATAAAAAAAAAAATTAAAAAAAATAAAATATATGTTACTCATACAACTCAATAGCAATAAATAAATAAATAAATAAATAAATAAATAAATAAATAAATAACCCAGTTAAAAAGTGAGCAAAGGAGCTGAATAAACATTTCTCCTAAGAAGATAAATGAAAGGCTAATAGGTACATGAAAAATGCTGACAGGTACATGAAAAAATGCTCAACATACTAGTCATTAGGGAAATGAAAATTATAACCACAATGAAATAACACTTCATGCCTGTTAGAATGGCCATCATCCAAAAGAAAAGATATAACAAATGCTAGCATGGATGTGGAAGAAAGGGAACTCTTGTGCACTGTTGGTGGGACTGTAAATTGGTATAGTCATTAAGGAAAACAGTATAGAGGATCCTCAAAAAATTAAAAATAGAACTACCAAATGATCCAGCAAGTCCACATCTGGGGATATACCCAAAGATAACAAAAACACTAACTTGAAAAGGTATCTGCACCCCCATGTTCATAAGCAGCATTATTTACGACAGCCAAGACAAGGAAACATCCTAAGTGTACACCGATGGGTAAATGGATAAAGAAGTTGTGTAGGTATATGTGTGTGTGTGTGTGTGTGTGTGTGTATTCCAGTCATTAAAAAATGAGGAAATCCTACCATTTGTGACAACATAGATGGACATTGAAGGCATTATGCTAAATGAAATAAGTCAAAGAAAGACAAATACTGTATGACCTCACTATATGTTGATTCTAAACAAAACAAAACAAAAAACAAACTATAGAAAAAGAGATCAGACTTGTGGTTACCAGAAGTGGAGGGGTGGTGGTAGGGATTGGACAAAGGTGGTAAATGGTACAAACTTTCAGTTATAAGGTACATAAGTACTAGGGATATAATGTACAACATGATGACTATAGCTAATGCTACTGTATGATACATAAGGAAGTTGTTAAAAGAATAAATCCTAAGAATTCTTATCACAAGGAGTATTTTTCCCTTTATTTTTTTCCTCTTCCTTTTCTTTTTATAGTCTCTATATGAGAAGATGGGTGTTACCTAAACCTATTGTGGTAATCCTTTACAATATGTGTAAATCAAACCATCATGCTGTACACCTTAAACTTATACAGTAATGTATGTCAGTTTTTCTGAATAGTATTGAAAGAAAACAACAAATAAAATGTGAAAATGATGAGCACAGTACACATATCAGAATGTATTCTTCTCTGCAGTCCAAAAGCATTGAAATTGTTTTGATAAGAAATAAGTTCCTTTCCCATTGACTTCAAATTCATTGGTGGTAGTCACTGAAGAGTGGTGCACATTGATACACACCAGGTCTAGAAAAATTTGATCTTCATTTTGTTCATTTAATATAAGTAGTCAACTGTAGGAGGTGGTTACAGTATTCTTATCAGCCACTTCAACAATAGCACATATTACAAATATATTCACCTTTACCGTAATTTATCAAATTTAATGTTTTATTGAATTTCCATCATTTATCTCTTCTGCCCCAGAATCACTCATAACCATCTTGTTTACTATCTCTAAGACCAGCTTTAACTCCCAATCCCAGACTCCTCACACCAACTGCTATAAAATATGAACATAAGAACTCTCCATTTTGGAATGAGCCACCATTGTGTATGAAGATTGTGGACTCTGGATCCAATCCTGGTTCTGCCACTTATTAGGTGTCTGACTTGAAAATCATAACCTTCTGTCTTTTTATAAGAGTTTAGAATAGAAATAAGATTTATTGGAGAGGGAGCAAGAGGCAGCAGAGTAGGGGACCTTGTTTCATCTGGTCCCTCGAATTTAGCTGGTTATCTATCAAACCATTCTGAACACACACAAATTCAACCTGAGATGTAAGAAGATTTATCTGGATCTCCACAAGCAGAAAAAATGACTACTTTTTGTGGAACCTTGAACCTTCAGGGGAAATATCCGAAGATAAATGGAGGGGGGAGGGAGCCTCCATAAGCCGGCCACCAGAAAGTGATATAACACCAGAACAAAAAATCTGGACCCTTGGAAATCTGCTCTAGTGAGAGACACCCCCTACTTAAAAGGGCAGAAGGGACAAATAGGGCAGAATTCTAGGTGAATCACTGTGGTCTCAGGATTCCAGGAGACTAAGAAAGAATGGGGGAGGAGCCTGACCCAATAAAGTGCCCAAGCAGTGGAATGGGGAGAATGGTTATGGTCAGCAAGCCCAGAAGGGACTCTCAGCTCTGGTCACCTTAAATGACAAGCCGAGCTGGTAGGGAGACTGCCCTCTGCCTGACCACTCTGAAAAGGACTAGAAGGTACAGCCTGTTTAACATCCTAGGGGAGATATAAAACGGCTTGTGCCCATGACAAGAACAGCTCTCAGGGTGGTGTGGCCCATGAAGGGACACTGGGGAAGCACCCAGCATGACCCGGGAGCTGCAGAAGAGGGTGCATGCCCGAGCCCATGGCCACTAGCAATTGCAAACTCACAAAGCACAGAGATGCTCATGGGACCCATAACTCCCCCCAGAGAGGTTTGGCGGGCATGAATTGCATGAGTCTGTGGAGTTTGGTAAACGCAGAGGTGGAAACAGCTTGACCTGGAGGAATTGTTGAGTAGGGGGAACGGTGACATTGTGGCTTTGGGCCAGAGATTCCCACAAGGCCATATTTGCACCAACCCTCTAAAGAGAAGCAAAAACATGACAGGGAACAGAAGCCATGTAGACAACCAGTTCACATTAAGCCCATCCCCCTGACAAGGAGTGGGGCAACTCCACCTAGGCAAAGACGCCTGAGAAACCGAGCAGCAGGCCCCTCCTCCAGAAGACAGACTGGAAGAACAGTTGAATGACAAACATATTTCCCACAGGACTGTAAAACTCCACTGTCAAGGTAAAATAATATAGGGAACTCCAGGTGTTCCCTCAGGACTCTTTATATTTCAGGCTAAAATTTCACATTTCTTTTTTAGTTTCTTTTGTTATTCTTTCTTTCTCTTTTTTAACCCTGTTCCCATTTCAAATAGATTCTTATTTCCCAACCTATGTTTTTAAGTAGCTTCTTAACTTTTATTTTTTTCACATACATGTTTTATAGATTATGCCCCATACTAGCCCATTTTTCACTCTATTCAATTTTATCTTGATATATATAAGTTCTGATTTCTTTGCAATTTTGGGATATAGTGTGTTCTAACACACAGACCAAAAATCAAGCAGGAACAAGCAGATCAAACTGCTGTGTGCACCCTGAGAGATTATAATCTCTCTCCCTGCCCACCTCTTCTTTTTTTCTTTTTTCTTTCTTTTGTATTGTTTTTGCTCATCTTGGATTTGGTGACCTATCTGTGGTAGTTTTGACCTCTTCAGATTTTTTTCTAAGGTGTATTTTGCTTGGGTCATGGTTGATATTTTGGACTCTGTCCATTCCCTCAAATATCCCTCAACAAAGTGACTAGGAGGAGGAACTCCCAACAAAGAAAAGAACCAGAGACAATGTCTTCTGCCACAGAACTAATGGATATGGATATAAGCAAGATGTTAGAGATAGAATTCAGCATAGCAATCATGAGGTCAAGACCTAGGCTTGAGAAAAGCGTTAGTGACAATATAGAATCTCTAAGGGCAGAAATGTGATCTAATCAGGGCAACTTAAAAATGCTATTTCACTACTTGGTATTTACCCCAAAGATACAAATGCGGTGATTCGAAGGGGTACATGCACCCCAATGTTTATAGCAGCGATGTCCACAATAGCCAAACTATGGAAAGAGCCTAGATGTCCATCAACAGATGAATGGATAAAGATGTGATGTGATATAATATATATAATACATACATATATTATGTATGTATTATATATTAGATATACATATATACAGGCAGTAAATTCCTATCTTTCAATAGTTACCCTCAACATTATATATACAAAAATACATATATATACATTATATACACACACACACACACACATATATACACAATGGAATATTATGCAGCCATTAAAAAAATGAAATCTTGCCATTTGCAACAACATGGATAGAACTAGAAGGTATTATGCTAAGTGAAATAAGTCAATCAGAGAAAAACAAGTATCATATAATCTCACTGATATGAGGAATTTGAGAAACAAGACAGAGGATCATAGGGGAAGGGAGGGAAAAATGAACCAAGATGAAACAAGAGAGGGAGACAAAACATAAGAGACTCTTAATCTCAGGAAACAAACTAAGGGTTGCTGAAGTGGAGAGGGGTGGGAGGGATGGGGTGGCTGGGTGATGGACACTGGGGAGGGTATGTACTATGGTGAGCACTGTGAATTGTGTAAGACTGATCAATCACAGACCTGTACCCCTAAAACAAATAATACATTATATGTTAATAATTTTTTTTTTAATTCTATGAATGAGATTCAGTCTAAACTGGATACTCTAATAGCCAGGGTAAGTGAGGCAGAAGAACAAATCAGTGATCTAGAAGATGAGCTGATAGAAAGGAAGGTTGGTGATGAAGACAGGGATAGGCAGTTAGTAGCCCAAGAAAATAGACTTAGAGAGATCAATGATGCCATGCAATGATCCAGTGTCAGAATTATTGGGATCCCCAAGGGGGTGGAGAGACAGAGAGGAATAGAAGGTATATTTGAGGAAAACATAGCTGAGAACTTCCCAATCTGGGGAAGGAAACAAGCACTCATGTCCAAGAGGAAGAGAGGACCCCTCCCAAAATCAATAAAAATAGATCAACACCCCAACATATAACACTGAAGCTTGCAAATCTTAGAGCCAAGGAAGCTATCCTGAGAGCAGCTAGGGAGAAGAGATTTCTTGCATACAGTGGGAGGTACATCAGAATAACATCAGACCTATCCACAGAGACCTGGCAAGCCAGAAAGATCTGGCAAGACATATTCAGGGTACTAAATGAGAAGAACATGCAGCCAAGAATACTTTATCCATCAAGGTTCTCATTCAGAACAGACAGAGAGATAAAGAGCTTCCAGGACTGGCAGAAACTGAAAGAGTATGTGACCACGAAGCCAGCTCTGCAAAAAATGTTAAGGGGGATTCTATAAAAGAAGAAAGAACACAAGAGTAATATATACCAGAAATTAACAGAGACAATCTATAGACACAGGGACTTTACAGGCAATATGATGGCAGTAAATTCATATCTTTCAATAGTTAGCCTCAACATGAATGGCCTAAATGCTCCCATCAAAAGACACAGGGTTTTATTGAATAAAAAAGCAGGGCCTATCCATACGCTGTCTACAAGAGACTCATTTTGAACCTTAAGAAACCTCCAAATTGAAAGTGAGGGGATAGAGAATCATTTATCATGCCAATGGACCTCAAAAGAAAGCTGGGGTAGTAATTTTCACATCAGACAATTTGGATTTTAAGCCTAAGACTGTAGTAAGGTATGTAGAGGGACACTATATCATGTTAAAGAGTCTATTAAACAAGAAAATCTAACAATTGTAAATGTATATGTCCCCAACATGGGAGCAGCCAACTATATTAACCAATAATAGCCAAAATAATCATATTGATAGTAATATATTAATAGTAGGACACTTCAACACTCCAGTCACAGCAATAGACAGATCATCTAAGCAGAAGATCAACAAAAAATCAAGAGCTTTGAAGGACACTGAACCAGATGGACTTCGTAGATATATACAGAACATTCCATCTTAAAACAACAGAATATTCATTCTTCCCAAGTGCATACAGAACTTTCTCCAGAATAGATCACATACTGGGTCACAAAGCAGATCTCAACTGATACCAAAAGACTGAGATTATTCCCTGCATATTTTCAGATACAATGTTTTGAAATTGGAACTCAACCACAAAGAAAAATTTGGAAGGAATGCAAATACTTGGTTAAAAAGCATCCTGCTAAAGAATGAATAGGTCAACCAGGAAATTAAAGAGGAACTTAAACAATTCATGTAAACCAATGAAAATGAAAGCACATTGGTTCAGAACCTATGGGATATTGCAAAGGTGGTGGTTAGAGGGAAGAATATAGCCATCCAAGCCGCTCTCAAAAAATTAGAAAAATCCCAAATGCAGAATCTAACCTTACACCTAAAGGAGCTGAAGAAAGAACAGCAAATAAAGCCTAAACCAAACAGGAAAAGAAAAATAATAAAGATTAGAGCAGAAATAAATAAATTAGAATCTAGAAGAACAGTAGAACAGATCAACGAAACTAGAAACTGCTTTTTTGAAAGAATTAATAAGATTGATTAACCTCTGGCCAGACTTATCCAAAAGAAGAGAGAAAGGACCCAAATTAATAAAATCATGAATGAAAGGGGAGGAATCATGACCAATACAAAGGAAATAGAGACAATTATTAGAACTTATTACCAGAAGCTATATTCCAACAAACTAGGCAATCTGGAAGAAATTGATGCATTCCTGGATACTTATAAAATAGCAAATGAAACAGGAAGAAATAGACAATCTGAACAGACCAATAATCAGCAAGGAAATTGAAACTGTAATAAAAAAAAAAAAAACTCCCCAAAAACAAGAGTCCAAGGCCAGATGGCTTCCCAGGGGAATTCTACGAAACATTTAAAGAAGAAATCATACCTATTCTACTGAAGCTGTTCCAAAAAATAGAAATGGAAGGGAAACTTCCAAACTCATTCTATGAGGCCAGCATTACCCTGATCACAAAACCAGACAAAGCCCCCATCAAAAGATAATTACAGACCAATATTACTGATGAACATGGATGCCAAAATATTCCACAAGAGCCTAGCCAATAAGATCCAACAGTATATTAAAAAGATTATTCACCACCGCGAGGTGGGATTTATTCTTAGACTACAAGGGTGGTTCAACAATCACAAGTCAATCAATGTGATAAAACACATTAATAAAAGAAAAAAACAAGAACCATAGGATCCTCTCAATTGATGCAGAAAAAGCATTTGACAAAATACAGCATCCTTTCCTGACTAAAACTCTTCAAAATATAGGGATAGAGGGAATATACCTCAATATCACAAAAGCCATCTATGAAAAGCCCACAGCAAATACCATTCTCAATGGGGAAAAACTGAGAGCTTTTCCCTTCAGGTCAGGAACACAACAGGGATGCCCATTCGCACCACTTTTATTCAACATAGTACTAGAAGTTTTACCTCAGCAATCAGACAACAACAAGAAATAAAAGGCATTCAAATTGGTGAAGAAGTCAAACTCTCACTCTTCACAGATAACATGATACTTTATGTGGAAAAACCAAAAGACTCCACCCCAAAATTGCTAAAACTCATATAGCAATTCAGCAACATCACAAGATACAAAATCAATGCACAGAAAGCACTTGCATTTCTATACACTAGCAATGTGATGGCAGAAAGAGAAATTAAAGAATTAATTCCATTTACAATAGCACCAAAACCCATAAGATGCCTAGGAATAAACCTAACCAAAGAGGTAAAGGTTCTGTACTCTAGAAACTACAGAACACTTATGAAAGAAATGGAGGAAGACACAAAGAGATGGAAAAACATTCCATGCTCTTGGATTGGAAGAATAAACAGTATGGAAATGTCTATGCTGCCCAGAGAAATCTACACATTCAATGCAATCCCTATCAAAATAGCATCAACATTTTTCACAGAACTAGAACAAACAATCCTAAAATTTGTATGAAACCAGAAAAGATCCTGAATCGCCAGGGAAATGTTGAAAAAGAAAACCAAGCTGGGGTCATCACAATGCCCGACTTCAAGCTATATTAAAAAGCTGTGATAGTCAAGACAGCATTGTGTTGGCACAAAAACAGACACATAGATCAATGGAACAGAATAGAGACCCCAGAAATGTACCCCCAACTCTATGGTCAACTAATCTTCGACAAAGCAGGAAAGAATATCCAATGGAAAAAATGTCAGTCTGTTCAATAAATGTTGCTGGAAAATTTGGACAGCCACATGCAGAATGAACTTGGACCATTCTTTAAAACACACAGAATGATAAACTCAAAATGGGTAAAAGACCTCAATGTGATACAGGAATCCATCAAAATCCTAGAGGAGAACATAGGCAGTAACCTCTTCGACACTGGCCACAGACTTCTTTCAAGACACATCTCTAAATGCAAGGGAAACAAAAGCAAAAATGAACTTTTGGGACTTCATCAAGCTAAAAGCTTTTGCACAGCAAGGGAAACAGTCAACAATACTAAAAGGCAACCCATGGAATGGGAGAAGATATTTGCAAATGACATTACAGATAAAGGGCTGGTATCCAAGATCTGTAAAGAAGTTCTCAAACTCAACACCCAAAAAACAATCCAGTCAAGAAACGGGCAGAAGACATGAACAGACACTTCTCCAAAGAAGACATACAAATGGCTAACAAACACATGAAAAAATGTTCAACATCACTAGTCATCAGGGAAATACAAATCAAAACCACAATGAGATACCACATTACACCAGTTAGAATGGCAAAAGTTAACAAGATACGAAACAACAAGTTTTGGCAAGGATGTGGAGAAATGGGAATCCTCTTATACTGTTGGTGGGAATGTAAGCTGGTACAGCCACTCTGGAAAACAGTATAGAGTTTCCTCAAGACTTTAAAAATAGAGCTACCCTACAACCCAACAATTGCACTACTAGGTATTTACCCCAAAGATACAGATGTAGTGAAAAGAAGGGGCACATGCACCCCAATGTTCATAGCAGCAATGTCCACAATAGCCAAACTGTGGAAGGAGCTGAGACGTCTTTCAACAGATGAATGGATAAAGAAGATGTGGTTCATATATACAATGGAATATTAGCCATCAGAAAGGATGAATACCCACCATTTACATTGACATGGATGAAACTGGAGGGGATTATGCTAAGTGAAATAAGTCAAGCAGAGAAAGACAATCATCATATGGTTTCACTCATAAGTGCTACATAAGGAATAGTGCAGAGGACCACAGGGGAAGGGAGGGAAAACTGAATGGGAAGAAATCAGAAAGGGAGACAAACCATGAGGGACTCTGGACACTAAACTGAAGGTTACAGAAGGGAGTGGGGTGGGGGGTGTGATGTAACCAGGTGATGGGTATTAAGGAGGGCACATGTGGTGATGAGCACTGGGTGTTATACACAACTAATCAATATTTGAACACTACATCAAAAACTAATGATGTACTATATGTTGGCTAATTATACATAATGAAAAAATTAAAAAATTAAAAATTAAAAATTAAAAGAGTAAATTAAAAAATAAATAAATAAGATTTATTAGATTAAAATAAGATTAAAACTCTCTAAGTTTTCTCTTACCTCTCCACTTAAGATTTTTGAAAGTATAATAGAGTCACCATGATGAAAAAGAAAGATCACTGACTCAGAAATCTTTTTAAGATATAATTCTGATCATGTCCCCTGACAATACATTCATCTCCCTTACTCTTCATATCCAATCCACCCTTGATTTGCCAGTTTTACTTCCTAAATATCTTCCACATATGTGCACTTCTTTCCTCTAGCCTGGTCCAAACCATCATCATTTTCTGTCTTGACAAATACAACTGTTTCCTCAGTAATGTACATGTATCTACCTCCATCCCATATGATTTGAATAGTACAGCCAGGATTCTCTTTTCAGAATGAAAATGTAATCATGCTGTCTCAACTGACCCATGCTTGTAACTCTCCACTGATTTTCTAGTGCCATTAGGATGCAAACTAATTCATTAATGTAGCCAGTCTAAGCCCTTTAATGGGCCAACATGGGACTACTTCTTCATTCTAGGATTTCTTATTATTCTACTTATTCTACTATTGCTTATTCTGGGACTACGTTTTTTCCATCAGCACACCCACTGCTCCCTTGCCACCACTATGCTCTAGCCACACCAGTCTTAGCTGGGTCTTTCATACTTACTATTCTTCCTCCCAACTTAGTATCTTTGCATATACTATTCACTCTCCATGAAATGTTTGTCTTTTCTCTCATATCTAGTTAAAGCCAACTCAACTTATCAATTAGTCTTAAGCATCACTTGCTCAGGGAAGCCTTCCCTAATTGCCTAGAGTAAGTCAAATCTCCATATTACAGTCTCTTTGATCATATGCCCCTTCTTTATAACACATTCCACATTTGTAATTTCACATCTATTTCTTACAATATTTGATAAATGTATGTCTTCCACACTAGTCAATGAGCTTGTAGAGGACAGGTCACTACAACATTCCCAGAACCTAACATAGTTCCTGCCACATAATAGGTTTTTGAGTCAGGTTGCCTGGATTATAGTCCTAGCTAGTATCTATTTTTCTATGTGATCTTTGATTTTTCAAGGAGTATAATCTTGCTATGCTTCAATCTTCCCACCTTTAAAATAAAGGTAAAATATTCTCTTTATCACAGAGTTATTTCTAACAGCCAGATGAGATATAATCATAGACAAGATGCAATTATTTATTTTTGAAGTTTCAATATATAGCTCATATCTGTGAAGTGATAGAATAAAATTAATAAAACTAGTACTATTACATACTGGGTACATATTGGTATAATACTGTATGTGTTATGGTTGCAGTGACAACTCCAGAAAGGTATAGATGGCAAACATATGAATGACTTCCTATCTCTGGTTAAATCTACTATTTCCTAAGTGTTTGTGGCTATACTTTCTAATGGATAGAAATTGACCTCTGTCAATGACCCTAAAATCCTTTTCCTATAGCCCATATATCTCTGCCCACAGCCTTCATTCCTCCTATGCATGTGACATAATTGTCATGTTCTAGTAGGAACCTTCAGGGTTGATGAATTAGTCCTGAAAATTAGTAATTTCAAAGATGGGGTCCACATCCAAAAATGGCCTCTGATTAGCTCATACTCTTATGGGAGCAAGTAAGAGGTACCTGGACCATATTGTTAGAGAACTAGAGTGAGAAGAAGAGAGAAGAGATTTTATGTTTAAAGCTTGCCACATTTTCCTTTTACAAAAGATTTACCTTCTATCACAAAAAGATACTGACTCTAACTAAGATTTATACTAAGAAGCTATTATGTCAGGAAAAAAGGATAACTAAGGCAGTAGCTGTATATGTCTTGCTGACTACTGGATTCTGGTGTCTAACCCAAGACCTAGCATGCAACAGGCCCTCAGTAAATAAATATTTGCTGTAGGAATAAATGATGTCAATAAATAAAAAAATAAATGAATAAATAGAGCAACATTGGCAAATGTAACTAGAAGCACTGAACAAACATTACTAGTCATTGAAGACCACTTATTCTAACTCAGAGGGTTAGTTCTTGCTTTTAGCCTCCATTTAATCCTTTACAATTTGCTCAAGGCATAAAGGTGCTTCAATACCAGTTATTTCAAGATCTTCCTGTATGAGATCAAAAGGTCCCTTCAGTAATAGATGTAGCTAAGACCAATGAAGGTCAGTGAAATTAGTACCAAATTTTAGCTTACAAATTCCATTTCAAAGTGTATTTGTACTCGCTTCTTCTTTGGTCCCAAGAGTGCCATACCATTCACAGTGAGTCACACCTAATAAACAATTCTTGACTCTGTTTTGATGATGTAGCACCTGACAACTGAAGTAGACTAAAAATCTAGAAGATTCTCATAGGACCTTTAACTTATTCTGATGAATCCAGGAGAGAAGGAATTTGAAAAACTATGTCCATGATCAGTGCGTTGGAGAGAGGGCCAGAAATTTTTACCCTCATCAGGGTGGGTAGTAATTAAAACCATTATTGCTCAGTGCTTTTTACATTAAACAAAAAATAAAGATCCAAAGTATTTTTTAAGTAAAACAAATGCAGATTGATTTTATTTAAATACAGTTGTAACATCTTCCAAAGCTTTTACATATGACCTCTCTTGAGGAAAAGAACTTACAGAGAAAACCTATTCTTTTTTTTTTTGTAGTTTTTAATTTCATTATGTTATGTCACCATACAATACATCATTAGTTTTTGATGTAGTGATCCACGATCCATTGTTTTCGTATAACACCCAGTGCTCCATGAAGTACGTGCCCTCCTTAATACCCATTAATGGGCTAACCAATCCCCCCTCCCCCCTCCCCTCTAAAACCCTGTTTGTTTCTCAGGTCCATAGTCTCTCATGGTTCATCTCTCCCTCCAATTCCCCCCGCCCATTTTTCCCTTCCTTCTCCTAATGTCCTCCATGTTCTTCCTTATGTTCCACAAATAACTGAAACCATATGATAATTGACTTTCTCTGCTTGACTTATTTCACTTAGCATAATCTCCTCCAGTCCCATCCATGTTGAGGTAAAAGTTGGGTATTCATCCTTTCTGATGGCTGAGTAATATTCCATTGTATATATGGACCACATCTTCTTTATCCATTCATCTGTTGAAGGGCATCTTGGCTCTTTCCACAGTTTGGCTATTGCGGACATTCCTGCTATGAACATTGGGGTGCATATGGCCCTTCTTTTCACTACATCTGTGTCTTTGGGGTAAATACCCAGGAGTGCAATTGCTGGGTCATAGGGTAGCGCTATTTTTAAATTTTTGAGGAACCTCCACACTGTTTTCCAAAGTGGCTGTACCAACTTGCATTCCCACCAACAGTGTAAGAGGGTTCCCCTTTCTCCACAACCTCTCCAACATTTGGTGTTTCTTTCCTTGTCCATTTTTGCCATTCTAACTGGTGTAAGGTGGTATCTCAGTGTGGTTTTGATTTGGATTTCCCTGATGGCTAATGATGATGAACATTTTTTCATGTGTCCGGTAGCCATTTGTATGTCTTCTTCAGAGAAGTGTCTGTTCATCTCTTCTGCCCACTTTGATTTATTTGTTTTTTGGGTGTTGAGTTTGAGAAGTTCTTTATAGATCTTGGATACCAGCCCTTTATCTGTAGTGTCATTTGCAAATATCTTCTCCCATTCTGTGGGTTGCCTCTTTGTTTGGTTGACTGTTTCTTTAGCTGTGCAGAAGCTTTTTATCTTGATGAAGTCCCAAAAGTTCATTTTTGCTTTTGTTTCACGAGCTTTTGGAGATGTATCTTGAAAGAAGGTGCTGTGGCCGATGTCAAAGAGGTGACTGCCTATGTTCTCCTCTAGGATTTGGATGGATTCCTGTCTCATATTGAGGTCTTTCATCCACTTTGAGTTTATCTTTGTGAATGGTGTTAGAGAATGATCGAGTTTCATTCTTCTGCATGTGGCTGTCCAATTTTCCCAGCACCATTTATTGAAGAGACTGTCTTTTTTCCATTGCATGTTTTTTCCTGCTTTGTCAAAGATTATTTGACCATAGAGTTGAGGGTCCATATCTGGGTTCTCTATTCTGTTCCATTGGTCTGTATGTCTGTTTTTGTGCCAGCACCATGCTGTCTTGGGGATCACTGCTTTGTAGTATAGCTTGAAATCAGGCAACGTGATGCCCCCATCTTTGTTTTTCTTTTTCAACATCTCCTTGGCGATTTGAGGTCTTTTCTGATTCCATACAAATTTTAGGATTGTGTGTTCCAGCACTTTGAAAAATGTCATTGGAATTTTGATCGGGATGGCATTGAAGGTATAGATCACTCTGGGTAGCATAGACATTTTAACAATGTTTATTCTTCTGATCCATGAGCAAGGAATATTTTTCCATCTTTTTTTGTCTTCTTCAATTTCTTTCATGAGTGTTTTGTAGTTCCTAGAGTATAGATCCTTTACCTCTTGGGTTAGGTTTATTCCGAGGTATCTTATGGTTTTTGGTGCTATTGTAAATGGAATCGTTTCTCTAATTTCTCTTTCTACAGTTGTGTTGTTAGTGTATAAGAAAGCAACTGATTTCTGTGCATTGATTTTGTATCCTGCCACATTACTGAATTGCTGGATGAGTTCTAGTAATTTGGGGGTGGAGTCTTTTGGGTTTTCCACATAAAGTATCATGCCGTCTGTGAAAAGAGAGAGTTTGACTTCTTCTTTGCCAAATTGAATATCTTTTATTTCTTTTTGTTGTCTGATTGCTGTAGCTAGGACTTCTAGTACTATGTTGAACAACAGTGGTGAGAGTGGGCACCCTTGATGTGTTCTTGATCTTAAGGGAAAGGCTCTCAGCTTTTCCCCATTGAGGATGATATTCGCTGTGAGTTTTTCATAGATGGATTTTATGAGCTTGAGGAATGTTCCCTCTATCCCTATACTCTGGAGAGTTTTAATTAGGAAAGGATGTTGTATTTTGTCAAATGCTTTTTCTGCATCAATTGAGAGGATCATATGATTCTTTGCTCTCCTCTTATTAATGTGTTCTATCACATTGATTGATTTTCAAATGTTGAACCACACTTGCATCCCGGGGATAAATCCCACTTGGTCGTGGTGGATGATCCTTTTAATATATTCTTGGATCCTATTAGCTAGGATTTTGTTAAGGATTTTGGAATCCATATTCATCAGGGATATCGGTCTGAAATTCTCCTTTTTGATGGGGTCTTTGCCTGGTTTGGGGATTAAGGTAATGCTGGCCTCGTAGAATGAGTTTGGAAGTTTTCCTTCTGTTTCTATTTTTTGAAACAGCTTCAGGAGAATAGGTATTATTTCTTCTTTGAATGTTTGGTAGAATTCTCCAGGGAATCCATCAAGCCCTGGACTCTTGTTTTTTGGGAGGTGTTTGATCACTGCTTCAATCTCCTTACTGGTTATTGGCCTATTCAGATTGTCAATTTCTTCCTGTTTCAGTCTTGGCAGCTGGTGTAGGTTTCCAGGAAGGCCTCAATTTCATCCAGATTTCTCAGTTTATTGGCATATAGTTCATAATAATTTCTAGTAATTGTTTCTATTTCCTTGGTGTTAGTCATGATCTCTCTCCTTTCATTCATAATTTTATTAATTTGGGTCCTTTCTCTTTTCTTTTGGATAAGTCTGGCCAGTGGTTTATCAATCTTATTAATTCTTTCAAAGAACCAACTGCTAGTTTCATTGATCTGATCTACTGTGTTTCTGGTTTCTAATTCATTGATTTCTGCTCTAATTTTAATTATTTCTCTTCTAATGCATGGCTTAGGCATCGATTGTTGCTTTTTCTCTAGTTCTTTAAGGTGTAGTTGGTGAATTCGGGATTTTTCTATTTTTTTGAGTGAGGCTTCGATGGCTATGTATTTCCCCCTTAGGACCTCCTTTGCAGTATCCCATAGGTTTTGGACCAATGTGTTTTCGTTCTCATTGATTTCCATGAATTGTTTAAGTTCTTCTTTGATTTCTTGGTTGACCCAAACATTCTTGAGCAGAGTGGTCTTTAGCTTCCAAGTGTTTGAATTTCTGCCAAATTTTTTCTTGTGATTGAGTTCCAGTTTTAAAGCACTGTGGTCTGAGAGTATGCAGGGAATAATCTCAGTCTTTTGGTATCTGTGGAGACCTGATTTGTGACCCAGTATGTGGCCTATTCTGGAGAAAGTTCCATGTGCGCTCGAGAAGAATGAGTATTCTGTTGTTTTAGGGTGGAATGTTCTGTATATATCTATGAGGTCCATGTGGTCCAGTGTATCATTCAAAGCTCTTGTTTCCTTGTTGATTTTCTGCTTAGATGATCTGTCCATTGCTGAGAGTGGAGTATTGAGGTCTCTTACAATTAACGTATTGTTATCAATATGACTCTTTCTTTTGGTTAACAGTTGGCTTATGTAGATGGCTGCTCCCATGTTGGGGGCATAGATATTTACAATTGTTAGATCTTCTTGTTGGATAGACCCTTTAAGAATGATATAGTGTCCTTCTGTGTCTCTTATTACAGACTTTAGTTTAAAATCTAATTTGTCTGATATAAGAATTGCTACCCCAGCTTTCTTTTGAGGTCTGCTGGCATGGAAGATGGATCTCCATCCCTTCACTTTCAGTCTGGATGTATCTTTAGGTTCAAAATGAGTCTCTTGTAGGCAGCATATGGATGGGTCCTGTCTTTTTATCCAATCTGCAACCCTGTGCCATTTTATGGGAGCATTTAGGCCATTCACGTTGGGAGTGATTATTGAAAGATATGAATTAATTGTCATCATGTTGCCTGTGAAGACGTTGTTTTTGTAGATTGTCCCTCTAAATGTCTGTTGTATATCACTCTTGGGGTCTTTCTCCTTTTATAGAACCCCCCTTAATATTTCTTGCAGGGCCGGCTTAGTGGTCACATAGTCTTTCAGTTTCTGCTGGTCGTGGAAGCTCTGCCTCTCTCCATCCATTCTAAATGACAGCCTTGCCGGATAAAGTATTCTTGGCTGCATGTTCTTCCCATTTAGTACCCTGAATATGTCTTGCCAGGCCTTTCTGGCTTGCCAGGTCTCTGTGGATAGGTCTGACATTATTCTGATGTTCCTCCCTCTGTACATAAGGAATCTCTTCCCCCTGACTGCCCTTAAGATGGTTTCCTTGGTTCTAAGATTTGCAAGTTTTACTATTACATGCCGGGGTGTTGGCCTGTTTTCCTTGATCTTAGGAGGGGTCCTCTCTGCCTCTAGGACTCGAATGTTTGTTTTATTTCCCAGATTAAGGAAGTTCTCAGCTACGATTTGCTCAAATAAATCTTCTAGTCCTCTCTCTCTCTCCACTCCCTCCAGGATTCCAATTATTCTGACATTAGAACGCCTCATGGTGTCACTTATTTCTCTGATTCTATTTTCATGGATTCTGAGTTGTTTTTCCCTGGCCTCCTCTTTTCCTTTTTTATCTATTATACTGTCTTCCAGATCGCTTATTCTCTCTTTGTCTCAGTTACCCTAGCTTTTAGATTATCTAGATTAGATTGGATCTCATTGATAGCGTTTTTAAGTTCTACCAATTCAGCTTTCATTTCTGCCCTTAGAGACTCTATGTTGCCATTAATTGATTTCTCCATTCTAGCCATTGTCTTCACAATTACTAGCCTGAATTCCATCTCTGACATCTTGGTTATATCTGCATCCATTTGTAAATCTGCAGCGTAAGTCATAATCTCTGAGTATTTTCTGTTTTGGGGGCTCATCCTCCTAATCATTCTGTTGATGGGTGTTTGAGGGAATGTACAGAGTCAAAATTATTGACCAGAACCCAAGCAAGGTGCACCTGTTTTCTTGGGACCTTAGGGTTGCTGGCCTCTTGCATTCCCAGCCTGTGTTCTGGGGGAGGGGCCTGTCCTGCTGTTACTCAGGCAACCCTGTTTGGGCGGAGTTGCCCTGCGCCCGTGTGGCGGAGCATGGGCTCAGTGGGAATCAGTCTTTGGGGCTTTTGTTCTCTGGCGCCTTTCCCTGTCGGCTTTCTGCGTCTCTTCTGTGAGTCAGAGCAGAAGATACCGTTTCCAACCCTCTGCCTCAGAGCAGAGAGACCGCAGTCTGTTCTTCAGTGAGCTCTCCAGGCCACACTGTCTCTGTTTCTGTCCATGCTGCTATAAACTGCAGCAGCCTGGGTTGTGCACCCCTCCGCAGTGCTCCCAGTCCTGCCTCCAGGTTGGGGCACGTCTCTGCCCTTTGTGCTTCTAAAACTGCCAGCCGTTCCCAGTTCATGGGCGCGCGACTCCGCCGCTTGGGGTTTCCACCCCGGGGGTTGCAGTTCCCCGGCGTGACCCCGGCCCACCAGGTTTCCATCTCAGAGGCTGCAGTTCGCATGCACGCGACCATCACTCCGGTTTCTGTCCGGGGCCTGCGGTTCACGTGTGTGCGACCCTGCCGGTCTGGTTTTCCACCCCGGGGGCTGCCCTAAAGTTCTTTCCTGTCGCTACTGGTCTGCGCATCTGTGCCCCATCCACAGCACGTGAGGCTGTCACTCACCAGTGGTGTAGGATCCCCACGGCCAGGCACCCTCCTGCTGCCGTTTATCCTCTGAAATCTGCCCGTAGAATCACAGCTCTCTGCTTCGTACCTCAAAACCAACTGCCTGTGATATTCTGTTTGTAGAGATCCAGATCTTCTTACATCTCAGGCTGGTTTCGTGGGTGCTCAGAGTGGTCTGGTAGATTCCAGCTCAATTCCGGGGACCAGTTGAAATAGGGTCCCCTACTCCTCCGCCATCTTTCCCCCCTCTCCGATCCAAAGTATTTTTACGAGTACTCCCATCAAATAGTACATATACACACATCTAATTTACATGTGTGTATATTTACATGATATATGTGCATATCATGTTAATATATATGGAGTACATTACATATATACAATACATTATATATGTATATCATGTAAATACTATATGTGTGTGTATATATATATATCATGTAAATATATGATTAATACTACTTTTTCACATGGAAACCAATGGAAGAAACGATAGTTTTAACTAAACAATAATCACAGTTAGTTATGTGCTTGTTTGATGTTTTATTTTGATTTAGTTTGGTTTAAAATTCTTAACCAGCCTCCATTTGAAAAAACGACCTGGTTAAATATGCAGTTTGGTTCTTCACATGGAAAGATGAAGATCTGAAAATCTAACTCTTATGCACTTTGAAATTAAAATAATGAAAAGGGGGGGGCAAGTTTGTCAAACAGGAGGACGGACAAACACAACTACATAGTCTGAGCCTCAAACAGTTCCTGCTTGAAGAGTCAAAGAACCTTTGAAAGAAGAAAAAGAAAGAGAATCCATGTTCCTTTTTCATACTGTATCATGAAGGGCAGCATTCAGCTCTGTTTTTATTTTTATTTTATTTTATTTTAGATTTTATTTATTTGACAGAGAGAGAGACAGTGAGAGAGGGAACACAAGCAGGGGGAGTGGGAGAGGGAGAAGTAGGCTCTCCACCAAGCAGGGAGCCCGACGCAGAGCTCGATCCCAGGATCCTGGGATCATGACCTAAGCTGAAGGCAGATGCTTAATGACTGAGCCACCCAGGCGCCCCTCAGCTCTGTTTTTAATGCCAAGCTGTCAAACTATAAAAAGGAGCATTATTTTAGAGTCCTTGAAATGACTTATAAAAAGCCTTTTAGAAGATTAGGATGCTGGTGATATTATGCAAATGTCTCACTTGAAATTGAAATTCTTAAAAATAAATGTTTACTTTGCTTTCCATTTAGAGAAAAAATTCAATGCCTCCCCTATATCTGAGTGCTATTTAACCAGCTGCTGAATGGTTAAAATGATTTACCTGTCCATCTTTTATCCTAGATTGTATGAATGATATAGATACATCTTTACTATGGAATCATTCTGCTCTTTGTTTCTTTATTGATAGCATTCTTAAATTTTTGTCCTCCCCCTATTGTCTTCTTCAGCCCATTAACCACAAACTGAAGGATCTGTGCCTTCAGTGTATATTGATCTATCCTAATATAAACATAATGTGTTTATCTTATATATATCATATTATATATAAACATTAGATAATACTTTGTTTTTATGTTTCTAGCAATATGGTGGACTATGTGCAGAGAAATGCCTCCTGGTAGAGAACACTGAACTCACCTAGCATGTTACAAACATATAGTTTATAATATATTTTGCTAGCAATAAAATGAACTAAATGAACAGAAAAATACCTCCTCAAACAAAATACCTTAAAATGTGAGATAAAACATCTTTAGATATCTCTTTTAAAACTTTTGTGGTGGGCGCCTGGGTGGCTCAGTTGGTTAAGCGACTGCCTTCGGCTCAGGTCATGATCCTGGAGTCCTGGGATCGAGTCCCATATCGGGCTCCTTGTTCAGCAGGGGGTCTGCTTCTCCCTCTGACCCTCCCCCCTCTCATGTGCTCTCTCTCTCTCTCATTCTCTCTCTCAAATAAATAAATAAATAAATAATCTTTAAAACTTTTGTGGTAAAATAAGAAGATCAATGGAAGAGCTAGAAATGACAAAAAATGTAATAACAGAGGACCAGGAATAGGTCCCTGGCAATCATGTTTGCACTATGTGCCACTACCCTCCCTGCACTGATTTAGAGCTCTTTGGCAAGAAGCAGACATATGAACCAATCTGAGCTGATCAAACTTTCTCCTGGAGATTTAAAATTAAAATTCGAAAATAGTAAGTCAATCTTTTATATGGTTCTAAATTTGAGAGTTGTAGGGCAACAATATTTTGCCACATGAGCTTTTCTATAAGAGAAAGTCTCTATGTAGAGAAAGAGAATGAAGCAATAGACAGTACTCCCTAAGTTTATGGTAGCTTTCTATTTATTGATTCTATTCCCTTTCTGAGGCCGGGATGCTTTTCTGCCTGAATTATTCTGCTAGGGTTGCTATAACAAAGAACCACAGACTAGGTGGTTTAAATAACAGAATTTTTTTTTTTTAATTTTAGTATAGTTAACACACAATATTACATTGGTTTCAGGTATCCATCATAGTGATTTCAATTTTTCCATATGCTATGTTATGCTCATCACAAGTGTAGCTAAAATCTGTCACCACACAATGTTATTACAATATAATTGACTATATTCCCTATGCTGTACTTTTGTTCCCATTATTTATTGATTCCATAACTGGAAGTCTATATATCCCACTCTCCTTCACCCATTTTCCCCATACCCCCATCCCTTCCTTCTGGCAACCATCAGTTTGTTCTCTGTATTTGTAAGTCTAATTCTGCTTTTTGTTTCTTTATTCACTTTTTTTGTGTATTAGATTCCACATATGAGCAAAATCATGTGGTATTTGTCTTTCTCAGTCTGACTTATTTCACTCAGCATAATACATGTTCTTGCAAATAGCAAGACTTCATCCATTTTTATGGCTGTATACTATTTCATTGTGTGTGTAGGTCTCTGTGTATGTAAATTATATATTTATATCTTTATATCTAAATTATATATATATACCTCACATCTTCCTGACCCATTTTTTAAAAATTTTTTATTATGTTATGTTAATCACCATACATTACATCATTAGTTTTTGATGTAGTGTTCCATGATTCATTGTTTGCATATAACACCCAGTGCTCCATGCAGAATGTGCCCTCTTTAATATCCATCACCAGGCTAACCCATCTTCCCACCCCCCTCCCCTCTAGAACCCTCAGTTTCTTTTTCAGAGTCCATAGTCTCTCATGGTTGGTCTCTCCCTCTGATTTCCCCCCCTTCATTGTTCCCCTCCAGCTATCATCTTCTTCTTCTTCTTTTTAACATATAATATATTATTTCCTTCAGAGGTACAGATCTGTCATTCAACAGTCTTGCACAATTCACAATGCTCACCATAGCACATACCCTCCCCAAAATCTATCACCCAGCCAACCCAGCCCTCCCACCCCCACCACTCCAGCAACCCTCAGTTTGTTTCCTGAGATTAAGAATTCCTCATATCAGTAAGGTCATATGATACATGTCACTCTCTGATTGACTTATTTCGCTCAACATAATACCCTCCAATTCCATCCACATCATTGCAAATGGCAAGATTACATTTCTTTTAATGGCTGCATAATATTCCATTGTATATATATACCACTTCTTCTTTATCCATTCATCTGTTGATGGACATCTTGGCTCTTTCCACAGTTTGGCTATTGTGGACATTGTTGCTATAAACATTGGGGTGCATGTACCCCTTCAGATCCCTACATTTGTAACTTTGGGGTAAATACCCAGTAGTGCAATTGCTGGATCGTAGGGTAGCTCTACTTTCAACTTTTTGAAGAACATCCATACTGTTTTCCAGAGTGGCTGTACCAGCTTGCATTCCCACCAACAGTGTAGGAGGGTTCCTCTTTCTCTGCATCCCCGCCAACATCTGTCATTTCCTGACTTGTTAATTTTAGCCATTCTGACGGGTGTGAGGTGATATTTCATTGAGGTTTTGATTTGGATTTCCCTGATGCCGAGCAATATTGGGCACTTTTTCATGTGTCTGTTGGCCGTTTGGATATCTTCTTTGGAAAAATGTCTGTTCATGTCTTCTGCCCATTTCTTGATTGGATCATTTGTTCTTTGGGTGTTGAGTTTAAGAAGTTCTTTACAGATTTTGGATACTAGCCCTTTATCTGATATGTCATTTGCAAATATCTTCACCCATTCTATCGGTTGTCTTTTGGTTTTGTTGACTGTTTCTTTTGCTGTGCAAAAGCTTTTTATCTTGATGAGGTCCCAATAGTTCATTTTTACTCTTGCTTCCCTTGCCTTTGGCGATGTTTCTAGGAAGAAGTTGCTGCGGCTGAGGTTGAAGTGGTTGCTGCCTTTGTTCTCCTTTAGGCTGTTGATGGACTCCTGTCTCACATTTAGGTATTTCAACCATTTTGAGTCTATTTTTGTATGTGGTGTAAAGAAATGGTCCAGTTTCATTCTTCTGCATGTGGCTGTCCAATTTTCCCAATACCATTTGTTGAAGAGACTGTCTTTTTTTCCATTGGACATTCTTTCCTGCTTTGTCGAAGATTAGTTGACCATACAGTTGAGGGTCCATTTCTGGGCTCTCTATTCTGTTTCATTGATCTATGTGTCGTTTTTGTGCCAGTACCATACTGTCTTGATGATGACAGCTTTGTAATAGAGCTGGAAGTCCGGAATTGTGATGCCGCCAGCTTTGCTTTTCTTTTTCAACATTCCTCTGGCTATTCGAGGTCTTTTCTGGTTCCATACAAATTTTAGGATTATTTGTTCCATTTCTTTGAAAAAAGTGGATGGTATTTTGATGGGGATTGCATTGAATGTGTAGATTGCTCTAGGTAGCATTGACATCTTCACAGTATTTGTTCTTCCAATCCATGAGCATGGAACGTTTTTCCATTTCTTTGTGTCTTTCTCAATTTCTTTCATGAGTATTTTATAGTTTTCTGAGTACAGATTCTTTGCCCCTTGGGTTAGATTTATTCCTAGGTATCTTATGGTTTTGGGTGCAATTGTAAATGTGATCAACTCCTTAATTTCTCTTTCTTCTGTCTTGTTGTTGGTGTAGAGGAATGCCATTAATTTCTGTGCATTGATTTTATATCCTGCCACTTTACTGAATTCCTGTATGAGTTCTAGCAGTTTTGGGGTGGAGTCTATTGGGTTTTCCACATAAAGTATCATATCATCTGCAAAGAGTGAGAGTTTGACTTCTTCTTTGCCAATTTGGATGCCTTTTATTTCTTTTTGTTGTCTGATTGCTGTGGCTAGGACTTCTAATACTATGTTGAATAGCAGTGGTGATAGTGGACATCCCTGCCGAGTTCCTGACCTTAGGGGGAAAGCTCTCAGTTTTTCCCCATTGAGAATGATATTCACTGTGGGTTTTTCATAGATGGCTTTTATGATATTGAAGTATATACCCTCTATCCCTATACTCTGAAGAGTTTTGATCAAGAAAGGATGCTGTACTTTGTCAAATGCTTTTTCTGCATCTATTGAGAGGATCATATGGTTCTTGTTCTTTCTTTTATTAATGTATTGTATCACATTGATTGATTTGCGGATGTTGAACCAACCTTGCAGCCCAGGGATAAATCCCACCTGGTCGTGGTGAATAATTTTTTTAATGTACTGTTGGATCCTATTGGCTAGTATTTTGGTGAGAATTTTTGCACCCGTGTTCATCAAGGATATTGGTCTGTAGTTCTCCTTTTTGATGGGGTCTTTGTCTGGTTTGGGGATGAAAGTAATGATGGCCTCATAGAACGAGTTTGGAAGTTTTCCTTCCATTTCTATTTTTTGGAACAGTTTCAGAAGCATAGGTATTAATTCTTCTTGAAATGTTTGGTAGTATTCCCCTGGGAAGCCATCTGGCCCTGGGTTTTGTTTGTTGGGAGATTTTTGATTAATGCTTCAATTTCCTTAGTGGTTATAGGTCTGTTCAGGTTTTCTGTTTCTTCCTGGTTCAGTTTTGGTAGTTGATACATCTCTAGGAATGCATCCATTTCTTCCAGGTTATCTAATTTCCTGCCATAGAGTTGCTCATTATATGTTCTTATACTTGTTTGTATTTCTTTGGTGTTGGTTGTGATCTCTCCTCTTTCATACATGATTTTGTTGATTTGGGTCATTTCTCTTTTCTTTTTGAAAAGTCTGGCCAGGGGTTTATCATTCCTGTTAATTCTTTCGAGAACAAGCTCCTTGTTTCCTTGTTCTACTGTTCTTTTGGTTTCTATTTCATTGATTTCTGCTCTGATCTTTATTATTTCTCTTCTCCTGCTGGGTTTAGGCTTTATTTGCTGTTCTCTCTCCAGCTCCTTTAGGTGTAAGTTTAGGTTGTGTATTTGAGACTTTTCTTGTTTTTTAAGAAAGGCTTGTATTGCTGTGTACTTCCCTCTTAGGACGCCTTTGCTGTGTCCCAAAGATTTTGAACAGTTGTGTTTTCATTTGTTTCCATGAATTTTTTTAATTCTTCTTTAATTTCCTGTCCGACCCATTCATTTTTTAGTAGTATGTTCTTTAGCCTCCATGTATTTGAGTTTTTTCTGACTTTCCTCTTGTGATTGAGTTCTAGTTTCAAAGCATTGTGGTCTGAAAATAGGCAGGGAATGATCCCAATCTTTTGGTACCGGTTGAGACCTGATTTATGACCTAGGATGTGATCTATTCTGGAGAATGTTCCATGGGCACTAGAGAAGAATGTGTCTTCTGTTGCTTTGGGATGGAATGTTCTGAATATATCTGTGAAGTCCATGTGGTCCAGTGTGTCATTTAAAGTCTTTATTTCCTTGTTGATCTTTTGCTTAGATGATCTGTCCATTTCAGTGAGAGGGGGGTTAAAGTCCCCCAGTATTATTGTATTGTTGTCGATGTGTTTCTTTGCTTTTGTTATTAATTGCCTTATATAATTGGCTGCTCCCATGTTAGGGGCATAGATATTTACAATGGTTAGATCTTCTTGTTGGATAGACCCTTTAAGTATGCTATAGTGTCCTTCCTCATCTCTTATTACAGTCTTTTTTTTTAAATCTAATTTGTCTGATATAAGGATTGCCACCCCAGCTTTCTTTTGGTGTCCATTAGCATGGTAAATGGTTTTCCACCCCTTCACTTTCAATCTGGGGGTGTCTTTGGGTCTAAAATGAGTCTCTTGCAGACAGCATATTGATGGGTCTTGTTTTTTTTATCCAATCTGATACCCTGTGTCTTTTGATTGGTGCATTTAGCCCATTTACATTCAGGGTAACTATTGAAAGATATGAATTTAGTGCCATTGTATTGCCTGTAAGGTGACTGTTACCGTATATTGTCTGTGTTCCTTTCTGGGCTATGTTGCTTTTAGGCTCTCTCTTTGCTTAGAGGACCCCTTTCAATATTTCTTGTAGGGCTGGTTTTGTCTTTACAAATTCCTTTAGTTTTTGTTTGTCCTGGAAGCTTTTTATCTCTTCTTCAATTTTCAATGACAGCCTAGCTGGATATAGGATTCTTGGCTGCATATTCTTCTCATTTAGTGCTCTGAATATATCATGCAAGTCCTTTCTGGCCTGCCAGGTCTCTGTGGATAGGTCTGTTGCCAATCTAGTGTTTCTACCATTGTAGGTTACAGATCTCTTCTCTGGAGCTTCTTTCAGGATTTTCTCTTTGTATCTGAGACTCATAAGTTTTACTATTAGACGTTGGGGCGTTGACCTATTTTTATTGATTTTGAGAGGGGTTCTCTGTGCCTCCTGGAGTTTAATGCTTGTTTCCTTCCCCAAATTAGGGAAGTTCTCTGCTATAATTTGCTCCAATATATTTTCTGTCCCTCTCTCTCTTTCTTCTTTTTCTGGGATCCCAATTATACTAATGTTGCTTCATCTTATGGTATCGCTTATCTCTCGAATTCTGCCCTCATGATCCAGTAGTTGTTTATCTCTCTTTTTCTCAGCTTCTTTATTTTCCATCATTTGGTCTTCTATATCACTGATTCTTTCTTCTGCCTCATTTATCCTAGCAGTTAGGGCCTCCATTTTTTATTGCACCTCATTAATAGCCTTTTTGATTTTGACTTCGTTAGATTTTAGTTTTTATTTCTCCAGAAAGGGTTTCTCTAATAACTTCCATGCTTTTTTTTTAAGCCCAGCTAGTATCTTTAAAATCATCATTCTGAACTCTAGTTCCGACATCATACTAATGTCCATATTGAGTAGGTCCCTGGCAGTCGGTACTGGCTCTTGTTCTTTTTATTGAGGTGCTTTTTTCCATCTTTTCATTTTGTCCAGAGGAGACTAGATGAATGAGAGAACAAAATGCTAACAGGGTAACAACGTCCCTATATACTCTTAACAAATCAGAAAAGACCTGAAACCGGTGAAATGAAAGGGAAAGAAAGAAAAAAGAAAAAGATAAAAACAAACAAAAACAGAACAAAACAAAACAAGAAAACAGAATATGTTCAAATATGATCATGTTGGTGCATAGATCAGTGCCACACACTAGATTTTGGGTGTATTTTGGTCTGTTAGAAGAAACTGCCTCTCAAGATTTTAAAGAAAAAAAACTATGTATGTACAAAAATAAGGCTAAATACAATGAAGGGATGGAATACAACTGTAAAGATGAAAATTATAAAAGATTTTATAAAAGGAATTGATAAGATAAAAAGTTGTTTGAAAAAAGAAAGAAGAGGATTTAAAAAAAAAATGGAGAGAATGTGATCAGGCAGGAGACTAGAATAAAGCCATACACTAGAGATTTAGGGTATATTTTGATCTGTTAGAAGAAACTATCTCCAAATTTTAAAGAGAGAACAACTTATATATATATGCCAAAAATAACTAACTACTATGAAGGGATAGAATATGACTCTAAAAATGAAAAATAAAAAAAATTTTTTTTAAAGGGATTGATAAGATGTTGGTTGAAAAAGGGAAAAAGAAAAATTCAAAAAAAAAAGAAAAAGAAAATTAAAAAAAATTAACTTTGAAAGACTAAAGAATCGGGGGAAAAAGCCATGTATTCTATGTGCAGTATTCCCCTAGCACTGGAGTTCTGCCATTCTCATTGATGGGTAAACTTGGTCTTGGCTGGCTGTTCTTGCTGATCTTCTGGGGGAGGGGCCTGTTGCCATGGTTCCCAAATGTCTTTGCCGGAGGCGGAATTGCCCCACCCTTGCTGGTCAGGGCTAAGTAATCTGCTCGGGTTTGCTCTCGGGAGCTTTTGTTCCCTGCAAGATTTCTGAATGGCTTTGGAGAATGAGTGAAAATGGCAGCCTCTCAATCTCTGCCCCAGAGGAGCCAAGAACTCGGGTGCCCACTCCTCAGTGCACCCCCAGAGAAAAGCAGTCACTCCCATCTCCCTGGTCTCCAGCCGCACTCCGTGCTCTCCCGGCCTGTTACTGAGCATTTCTATCTCTGGCACCTGACCCCGTGTGGAGTCTCTAAACCCAGCAGATCCCTGCAGTGCACTCCCACGCTGCTCCTCCCGGGGAGGAAGGGGAGTCTCCCCTGATCTGCCACTTGTTGGGTCCCTGCTGGAGGAGCAGTGGCCCGACTGTGCCATGGATCACGGTTTATGGCAACCCCAAGCTGAGAGCCCACGCCTCGGCTCCGTCTCTGCAGCAGCTTCCCTGCTCCGATACCTGGGAGCTCTGCCGCACTCAGGGACCCCTGGTCTTTTTGTGACCCTGAGGGTCCTGAGACTACACTGTCCCACAAGGTTTCCACCCCCCACTTAGCCACTGGAGTGATGTCCCTCAGCAGAGCAGACTTCTAAAAGTTCTGATTTTGTGCTCGGAGGCTCTATCACTTGCCAGAAGCGGCGGACAGAGGCCCCCTCCCCCGCCATCTATCCTCCCCAATATCGCCTCGGATTCACTTCTCCGTACGTCCTACCTTCCAGCAAGTGGTCGCTTTTCTGTTCAGAGAGTTGTTGCTATTCTTTTCTTCAATCTCCTATTGAGTTTGTAGGTGTTCAGAATGGTTTGATCCCTATCCAGCTGAATTCCTAGGACCAGATGATATCCAGGTCTCCTACTCCTCCACCATCTTGCTCCGCCCCCCTAAAAATCCCCACCCACTTTTCTATTGATCATTTATGTTGTTTTCATATCTTGGCTGTTGTAAATAATGTTGCAGTAAACATAGTGATGCATATATCTTTTCAAATTAGTGTTTTAGTATTTCATTTACTTTGTATAAATACCCAGTAGTGGAATTATTGGATCATGTGGTATTTTTATTTTTTAAATTTTTGAAGAACCACAGTACTGTTTTCCACAGTGGCTATATCAATTTACATTCCCATCAATAGTATATAAGGGTTCCTTTTTCTCCGCATTCTCTCCAACACTTGTTATTTCTTGTCTTTTTTTAATTTTAGCTATTCTGACAGGTGTGAGGTGATATTTCATTGTGGTTTTGATTTGCATTTCCCTGATAAGTAGTGATGCTGAGCATCTTTTTATGTGTATGTTGGCCATCTCTGTCTTCTTTGGAAAAAATTAAACAACAGAAATTTATTTTCTCACAGTTCTGGAGGGTAGAAATCCAAGATCAAGATGTTAACTGGTTGGTTTCTTCTGACGCCTCTTTCCTTGGCTTGTAAATAGCCATTTTCTCCTTGTGTCTTCACATGGTCTCCCCTTTGTGCATGTCTGTGTCCTAATTTACTCTTCTTATAAGGACACCAGTCATATTAGATTAAGGTCCACATTTATGATGCCACTTAACCTTAATTACCTCTTTAAAGTCTCTATCTCCAAATGCAGTCACATTCAGATGTGTTTGATGTTAGAACTTCAACATACGAATTTGTGGGGAACACTATTTGGCCCATACCACCACCCCTGTGTTCCACTAGACAAATTTATTTATATTTTTGCATAGCCCATATAAAGCTAAGCCACCATGTGGTTCAACTTCAATCCAATGTTGCATGTAAAGAAATGCAAAATCAATATACAACAAATAACTGAAAACTATTAAAATACTAACTGAAGTGTTGGGAAATGCTACAAAAAGTTTTCAAAGTATATACACCACAATTATTTTTAATTTTCTTCATCCATTTATCTTTTCAAAATCCCCATCATTATAACATGTAGCTAACCTGAACATCTTTCCCTTCTATCTTGTTACTTTTTGATACTCCAAGTCATATCCAACCCATGTTAACTTTTGTCATTTTTTCCCCTATCTTCTCCCATTTTTGATCTATTATTTTCTTGTTTTACAATTACCTTTTTGTATTTTCCAATAGAAAGTACAAAGCCAGTCTTGATTTTTTTTTCATTTCTACTCATCAGCAGCTATACAAATTTGCCTCAATTGTAATTATAGCAAAGGCCTATTAACCTATCCCAAGTTATTTTCTGTTATCACAACTGAAAAAAAAATAGTGACTATTCTGTTATGTAAGGAAAATATTTGTTTCACTCTATTCCTCCCTAACAGTCACTTATTTTTTCTTTCTTCCCTATATCTCTTCTAAATGATGTTAAGCCTACCTATATTTCTCAAATTCTAAGGAAAAGATTTTATATAAAACTTACTTCTCAAGGGTTGTAATGGTTTTGTGGCAGTGTAGAGTTATGACCATAACTACCACCCTTCAGAGGACCAAACCAAGGTTTCTCTCACTGCTCTCTCAGGCTAGTCCAGTGACAACTGTGCACATACCATTTATAGTTAGAGCTTCCCTAACTGTAAATAACATGTGGAGTAGCCAGACAACTACAGGATATTCAGTGACAGGTGTTAATAACATGCTCTCTCTCCCCCCTCAACAAAAAAAAATCTTTCCTCCATTGACACCAATACCATTTCTAGAATTTCAAGTGTCTGTCTCTCATTGGTTTAGTAACTGAAGGGCCCAGATCAAATGTAAGTGTATGTCCTGGGAACAAAAACAAATTAGTCCACTTAGCAAAGATAATGTCCTTAAGTGAATATGACAGTGAACATCTAAGTTTTAATGGGTAGATTGGGTTGGGACAGGCAAGAATATTTTAGGGTTTGAAAGACTACCCAGGATAGTCCAGGTAACTAAAAGATGGAATAAAGGCAGTGAATGCATGGGAAAGGTAATGGGAAAAACCAATGACAGAAAGGTGTTGAACACAATTGTTCCTCACATATCTGCAATTCTGTTCCACTGCAGCTGAAAGAAACAGTGAAAGTATGAGTCTTGGTCATGGAGTAAAAGATTTGTGCCCTGCCCTTTAGCTCAAATGTCAAGAGAGTAACTCATAAATACAACTTTCAAATTCTTATCCAATGTGACTAAAACCACTTAAATATATTTTCTCTCACTTCTACTCCATGTCTTTCACATGTCACCTACTAACTGTACTATTAATCAAATAGAGACCCCTGAAGCTATAGAACTTAGCCTATATTTGGCACATTATGCTTGGGAAAAACACAAACTTGTATTTCTTTGTGTGTTCAAAATACATCCATTTAGAAAACTCATTTGCATCATCCTAAACTAGAATTCCCTTTTTATTTTACTTTTTTAAAGATTTTATTTGACAGAGATACAGTGAGAGAAGGAACACAAGCAGGGGGAGTGGGAGAGGGAGAAGCAGTCTTCCCGCAGAGCGGGCTATCAGCTGACTCCCTTGACATTTTCTCTGACTTTGTATATTGCATTTTAGAACTCAAAATTTTGTTTGTTCCCCTCCAAAGAGATTTCTTGAATTTGTATATATGATAAACACTGCACTACGCTGGACTAGAGAAACAGAGTCTTGGGGCATCTTTACAGACCTGTTGCAATCAATTAGTATAACTTATAGCATAACATATTTTCATTTTCTGTGATGTCTTTCATTTAAGGAGCTCAGAGAGTTTTTCAAAATATAACCCTCACAGCACCCCTGGAAGTAAGAAGAGCAGACAAGGGATAGAAATAAAATCTATCCATACAGTAGCCAAATGAAAATAAAATTTCCTCTGTCCAATATAGTAGAGAAATATCAGTCTTAGAAATATTCAGCTTAAAGAAACAAGCCTCAAAAAAGCAACCTGGGAGCACTGTCCCCCACCAGAATCAGGAATGAGTGTAGGCACTCAGAAGCCATAAATAAATTATTTTGTATTTCTCACAGAAAATCTCTGGAGACAAGAGCTATAGAAGATAGCTTCTCAGAGGTGATAAGATTTTAAATGTTCAGATGTGATTGTCAGTGGCAACTTTTCCCTGGACAGGGAAAGACAGAGAAGATGATCTTGAAGAGGAATAGAGTTATGGCCATGGATCGATTTGGGCAATTGGCAAGTCTCTGCCATTAAGGTATCTGAAGATAGTGTCAGGGGTGTGGACATCTGTGTTGGTCACTGCAGAGCAACCAGGGCAAGGAGGTATGTTTAGGACAAGTGAAAAGAAAAGGATTAAACTTATTTATTTCTAATGATTACTAAGCCAGTTCTCAGTTCCCCTTAAAGACTCAGGCTTTTTTTTAATAATTTTTTTTATGTTATGTTAGTCACCATACAGTACATCATTAATTTTTGATGTAGTGTTCCACAATTCATTGTTTGCATATAACACCCAGTGCTCCATGCAGTACGTGCCCTCCTTAATACCCATCACCAGAATTCAGTGATGGGTAGTAAGACTCAGGCTTAAGGAGGGAAAGGGGTGAACAGTGATGTAGAAGTCTCAACTACCTCTTTCAAACATACTCAAACCCCTCCTTTTCATACTATCTTTGTGGAAAGAGAGAAAGAGAGAGAGCAAGAAAGGAAGAGACCTGCCTGGTTTACAATGGGGGATATTAAAATTATAAGTAATCTAAATATCACACATATAATTAATACTTATTGACTGATTACAAGGTACCAAGCACTGTGAAAAACTTTAATATTCATAATCTCATGATCTTTAAGTCTCATAGTAACTTTACAAGGTAAGTACTATTAATATCCTCATGTAGGAAACGGGGAAATGGAAATTCAGAAAGGTTAAATAACTTGCCAAGATTACAAGGCTAGCAAGCTGCAGAGCCAAGATGCCAACCAGGTCTGTCTGACTTCAAAGCCCTTATTATCAACCCCTCTGCCACCTTGCTTCTCTGTCTGAGGGACTAAAAGGGGCTTTAGCAGCTCTGATTATGTAACTGTGAATGCACTCTAGTCTGACTGCAAACCTGGTGGGTGGCACTGAGGTTATATAGGAAGCTCTGAGAGGAGGAGGAATACCAAACAAAACACATTTTGCTGAAATTAAATAATCCTTTCCTTAAACTTCTTGGTCCATTTTGCCATAGAAAAAAAACATATTAATGATATAAATAAGCTAAGTTTAGGTGGCACTGGACAGTGTCACTGGCCTATGGATATGGTAAATAAGGGTCCTCAAGCGGCTCCAGAAAACATCTGATTACAGAATAATCATAAGTAATTTCTTTTTTTGATATATTTCTTTCTGTATCAAAAATTACTTTGTAGCATAACCACCATCTATAAAACTGCTTAAAATGTAGAAACCTTGGGCACCTGGGTGGCTGAGTCAGTTAAGCATCTGCCTTCGGCTCAGGTCATGATCCTAGGGTCCTGGGATTGAGCCCCACATCGGAGGATCCCTGCTCAGTGGGGAGCCTGCTTCTCTCTCTTCCTCTGCCACTCCCTCTGCTTGTTCTCCCTCTCTCTCTCTCTCTCTCTCTGTGTGTCAAATAAATAAATAAAATCTTTTTTAAAATGTAGAAACCTATTTGTTATACCTTTCCAATCACCATCTATAGTAACTCTCCCCCTTTTGGGGTCCACAAACAAATGTGGTCTTTTCTGTTTTCTCTGATCCTGCACTGACATATTCCATCTGTTTGTTTTTTCTTTTTTCTTTTTTTTTTAAAGATTTTATTTATTTATTTGTGAGAGAGAGAATGAGAGAGAGCACATGAGAGGGGGGAGGGTCAGAGGGAGAAGCAGACTCCCTGCCGAGCAGGGAGCCCGATGCGGGACTCGATCCAGGGACTCTGGGATCATGACCTGAGCCGAAGGCAGTCGCTTAACCAACTGAGCCACCCAGGTGCCCTGTTTGTTTTTTCTACCAGCAATACCTTCTCTAAATTCTTCCTGACTTTCTCTTTCTATTGAAACTTACCTTCATAGTGTTTCATTTCCTTATAGCCCAGAAATTATAAGTAAAAACTAATTTTGTGATAAAGTGTTGATAATTAAAGGGCTTACCACTTTCAGATCACGTTGGCATTTGAACTTCAATAAATTAATGCTAAAATGAATGCTAGTGAAGTACTCTGAGCAAGGACCATTGCCAGCAAGCCATTTGAATCACATCATTTAAGAAACTGGAAGCTTTGATGATATGTAAAGCCAGCCTGGTGCTACATGGAGGCAGAGAGGCTAGTTCACGATAACAGGTATCTCATCAGCCCTGGCTGTGGCATGGGAGAAGCTAACCCCAAGGAAACGTTGATTAGTAAATTACTCCTTAGCACAAAAGAGAAAGGAATCCTCCAGTTTGGAGAAAGTATGGTTACAATAGCTCCATTTACATGAAGGACATCTGTCTAAAACACTTTTTTTTTGTTGTTATTAGAAAATAATAGGTCATATAAATCAATTGTTTTCCCTTGGTTGGTATGAATTCTAGCTCTGTTGACAGCAAAATATAAAATCAAAATGAATAAAGGTTAAAAAGAGAATGGAGATTTAAGCCATAAGGCATTGTTATATATGGATGGTATCCCCTGTATACTAATAATGCAATCCAGCCCATTTTACTGTTATTTGATATAAAAGAAAAAATTATAGACAAACATACATATTATCTTTTTTTTCTTTGAAATGAATAAAAATCAACAATTATATATATACTTACCTTCCCCTTTTGTGAGAATCTGAACATGATTGGAGTGTTGGACCTCACTTATTTGAATATGTCAAGTGGAAAAAAACTCTACTAGAAAGTTCAGGGGACACAACAAAGTAATTCTTTAAAATAAAGAACATTTTGTAAAAATAAAATCTTTAAAATAAAAAGGTTGGGGGTCTGGCTGGCTCAGTTGGTGGAGTGTGAGACTCTTGGTCTTGGGATTGTGAGTTTGAGCCCTACATTAGGTGTGGAGATTACTTAAAAATAAAATCTTTATATCAAAAACTAATGATGGGGCGCCTGGGTGGCTCAGTTGGTTAAGCGACTGCCTTCAGCTCAGGTCATGATCCTGGAGTCCCAGGATCAAGTCCCGCATCGGGCTCCCTGCTCGGCAGGGAGTCTGCTTCTCCCTCTGACCCTCCCCCCTCTCATGCTCTCTCTCTCTCTCATTCTCTCTCTCAAATAAATAAATAAATAAATAAACAACTAATGATGTACTATATGTTGGTTAATTGAATTTAAATAAAAAATAAATAAATAATAAAATCTTAAAAAATAAATTAAAGAACATTTTGGCACTTTTGTTTACATTTTTTTTCCCTAGCAACCATTTACCCAATTTATTCCAAATTCTGCTCTGTCACTTACACCCCTGATTATTTGGATCTACATAGTCACTTCCATGGACTATGGGTTAAATCCAAACTACTTAATATGATGTCTTAGCTTGTTCAGGATGCTACATCAAAATACCATAGACTGGGTAACTTATAAACAATAGAAATTTATTTCTCACAGTTTGGAGTCTGGGAAGTCCAAGATCAAGGAGCTTGTAGATTCAGTGTCTGGTGAGAGCCTGTTTCCTAATTTATAGATGGCATCCTTTTTCTGTGTCCTCACATGATGGAAGGAATAAGTGAGAGACCTGGGGTCTTTTTTATAAGGGCAAAAATCCCATTCATGAGGGCTCTCCCCTCATAACCTAATCACATCCCGAAGGCTCCACCTCCAAATACAATCACACTGGAAATTTAGTTTCAACATAAGAATTTTGGGAAGACAAAAACATTCAGTCTATAGCATATAATTTGCTTAGTTTTGCATGATCTTATTCCTAAGTACCTCTCTGCTCTCTCAATACAACCCATTGGCACTTAGAAATTCAGTTCTACTGGACTACTTTCAGCTCCTCAAATTACTAATATTTCTTATCCTGACCTCTCAGATGCATCTGCTTCTCTCTAGCAAATACTTTAAGACCACAGCACTTCTGCCCTAGATTTGCTCAGTGGCCTCCCAAATGACCCTTACCTCTACTTTCCCCCACTCCAATTATTTTCCATACTATAGCCACAGTCACTCCCATCCTAACTGGCTTACTGTTACCTCTCTTAAGAAATTCAAAAAACAAATTTGATTATGTCTTGATTAAGTTTTTTCTTTTAGGAGCTCACCATTTTTTTTTCCAGGATAAAAATTCAAACTCCTTAGCATCAAATAGACTATCCATGAAAAAAACATCCTACCTGTCTTTCCAGCCACATAGCTCTCTACCCCTTCACCTTCAATCCATGTTTGAACAACATAGAAGTATCGGCAGATCCCTCTAAATGCTGCTCCCTCCCCCCAAAAAAACTTCATTTATAGGAAAACTAGATGTTCACTACTGAGATGTAATTTCAGATGTTCCAGAAAGACTCTGCCTCAAAATACCTTACACAATTCCCCCCTCATGCTTGTTATATAAGCACCTGAATCTCCATCACTGTAGATTTATTTCTCTGGTTTTGTAATGCATATGCAACTCATATGGTCAATTCAGCTATTATTAATCATTATGCTTTAGTGTACCTTTATCTGATTGCTTTCATTTATGAAAACTAGCTTTAAGTAATAAATTGAGAAAGCAGGATCTTTATTAATATAAATAAATAATTCCTTATATTTGCATAAAATATAATAGTATAAAATAAACTTTGTATTATCTTATTTAATTCTTGATTTTATGTGGTAGGTATTTCATAAATGGAAGAGCTGAAGCTTTAATAGATTAAATGAAGAGGGAATAATGAGGGAAAGTACTATAGAAAGAAGAGATAAAAGTTTATCAAAGGATCTCCATTTCAAACCAGTGAAATCTATCTTTGTTGGCTTCTTCATTGGCCTCTACATCACACTAAATATTTGGATACTGAAATCTTCTATAAGATTGGAATTTTGTAAATGAAACATCTAGCAATTGACTTTTTGATTCCTCTGAATATTCTAGTATTCTGCAGATGTTAATAAAGTAAAACTGCTTCAGAAAAGCAAAACTATTTCTCTGGAACCCAAGTGGCTGAAGTGAGATATCAGGAGTACAAATCATACCTACAACATCAAACCTATTAATATGCACTTAGCATGTGTTCAGCAATGAACTATCCAGGCAAGTCACAAGCTTATCACTAGACTCATTTGGCAAGACTCAGTTCCAAGAATAAAATTTAAATACTTTGATTATTTCTTTTAAATAAGCGTCTTTCCTGATTCAGCAAAAGAAATGTTACTCAGTCCAGACAAAAACCACTGTGAGCCGCTTTGAACATAGAGGGTATGAAATACATCAATAAAAAGGTGGAGAGAAAGATAAAGGAACAGAGCTCCCAGATAATGAACTTTTATTAAACATTTTGCTTAGAAGTATTATACAAAGAAATTGTGAATGGAAACAGGTTTTTTTTAAGTTTGCAGAAGATGAACAAGGGCAGATTTTCATTAAACATTCCCAGATTAACCTTTACATATGACCCACAACAAATGGAATTTCAAGAACTCAGAGATTTTAAAAAGTGAGTGGTTGTGTTGTCCTATAAAATATATTAATGTATTAAAATTGTAATTGAAAGAAAGCATAGAGGGGTACTTGGGTGGATCAGTCAGTTAAGCGGCTGCCTTCAGCTCAGAGCATGATCCCAGGGTCCTGGGATCAAGTCCCACATCGGGCTCCTGGCTCAGCAGAGAGCCTGCTTCTCCCTCTCCCTCTGCCCTTCTCCCCCACTCGTGCTCTCTCTCTCTCAACTAAAAAATAAAACATTTTTTAAAGAAGAAACAAAACACAGGAACAAGATCCATAAATATAAACAAATTGAATACACATAAAAAACAAAAATCCATAAGAATTTGTTCTGAAAGGATGTTTATGCTAGTGGAATTTAATAGTCATGAAGGATTTGAACAAAAAAATACTAAGAGCTTTCAATTCAATTCACAAATACCTAACGCCGACCTTCCCACCTTCAACTCATTCATTCAAAAATATTTATTAAGTCCTTATTACAATGACTCCAGTATAATTCTGGGTGATAGTTCAGACACAAAGGTGAGTAAAATGCAGTCTCTGTGTTCAAGAAGCTCACAGTTGAGTAAGACAAATAACAGTTATACCAATAATTATGTCACAAAATGGAAAGAGAAATAATACAACCTATTATAGTGAGCACAGAGAAGAGAGCTTTCTGGAAGGGCTCATGAAAGTCTGAGGCTACTAATAACAGTGTCAAAAGAAAACATATTTGGAAGTGTTCCAAACTCATTGCAGTGCCTGACCCAAATTAGATGATCACATAAATCCTGCTGCCTTCAAGAGTACTAAATTAAAAGGAGTTACATAGCGTATATGTTTGGTGGTGTGGTTGGACAGAGTTAGAGGTTTAGATTACTGGTAATTATAAATGAAATACTCACCTGGCACCTACTTCGCTTCTTTCATTGTTTTGCAATTATCTTACTACCTGCTGCCAAGAAATGCTAGCAAAATTGATAATCTAACAACTTTTAAGCACTTTGACTTCTAAGAGAATCAAAAGATTATTAAAAGAGATAATAAAGCTATATATTTCTGCTCAATGTTTTTAATCCCTTATTTGGTCACTAAATTTGCCTTACCCAGTGCTGGTAAGATTTCTATAAAGCCTTAAAAAGATGAGCTGTATATTCAGACTAAATTTATGACTTCCTCTCAAAATAATTTCTCTATTGGAGCTTGAACCTGAACTTTTGACCACAACTAAGTAGGGTTAGGGACGTCTGGGTGACTCAGTTGGTTAAGCAGCTGCCTTTGGTTCAGGTCATGATCTTGGGGTCCTGGGATAGAGTCTCGGCATCTGGCTCCCTGCTCAGCTGGGGGTCTGCTTCTCCCTCTGCCCCTCCCCCACTCATGTGCTCTTTCTCTCTGTCTCTCTCTCTCTCTCAAATAAATAAATAAAATCTTTAAAAAGACAAATAAGTAGGGTTGATGATAAAAATTAAGGAAATGAAGAATTTCATAGCTAAATATAATAAATACTTTCTTCTTTTGATCCAAGTGAAGTTAAACCAGAAAAAGACATTGAGACATTAAAAGAAAAAAATTGAAAATATAAGAAAAGAAAAAGAGGGTCTCATAAAATCTTAGTATTAAACAATAACATACAATAAGCATGATTTTCATTAGGTTTTATTCTCAGGTAAGAATTGATTCTTTCTACCACAGCTCAATCCCACAACTTCTGGTGTACATAGAGACACTCATGTATCCAGAGGCACTTTCCCCTTTAATAACTCACTTGATCATTTCACTTCTATTCAGAAGAATATCAGAGAGATAAGAAGGTCAGGTTTATAGTCCCAGGTCTACACCTTACAAACTGTGTGAACTTAGACTAATTACTTACACTTTCTGAACCTCAGTATTTTCAATTCTACAAAGTTAATAGTCTTGCCTACATCACAGATGTGTGGACAGCTTTAAATGAGATAACCAGTATGAATGCACTTTTAAAACCCTGAGATACTATGCAGAACAGAGGGTACTGGGCTATTTTCATGATGGCTGTTGGCTGTAGTGTCTGAGAGCTTTGCTGTGCCCTGAAGTCCCATGGGGTGAGTAGGTAGAATGTGTGGTACATATACAACATACTTAAAGATACACACAAACAAACATACACAAACATAGTATTGTCCTGAATTTATTATGTGACAAACTGTTGTTTTTTTTTTTTCCCCCCTATTCAAGTATTCTTCCTTGGTAATACCATGAAGATTCATTAGCTGTTCAGGGCTGAAAATTTTTAATTTAGTATATGATGGCAATAGCAATAGCACCTGGTAACTCATTAGCACTCATTTAGTATATGGTAATGACAATGTATTAAATAATATCTCCATAATGGAAGTGTCTTTAAACTTCCCCTGGGACTGCTGGATCTCTTCTCCCAGAGCTAAGGATTCAAACAGCTAAAGATGCAAGCCCCTCCCACCACAACTTTTAAACAATGAGCATTTTGTACATGGTAATTTATATGACTTCAAGGTGGGTAAGCTTTCAGATACTAATTCTCACAAAAATATTCACCCAGTGTGAAGGCATTTCTAACTTTTTCAAATAACATATGCCTTTTCACAGTGTCCTTCAATACCATATCATTGTTGCTGAAGCCAGAGAACTAATTCTTCCACTAAAGGTTGCAATAAAAAAAGTAGGCAGCTGTTTAACTGCAGAAAACTTTATTTCAGTACCCCTCAGTTAACATCATTTGGTAATTGTGCTTTGCACATTCACATTTAGACCTGACAATAAGTTGAGTTTATTCACCTTATCAGAGATCACCAATATGTAAAATAAATATTAGCCCTCCAAATAAAAACTGACCCAACATCAAAAATCAGGATTCAGAGTTAGAAAGACAATCCGCTTGACTAGAAATATCTGCTCTTGAACAATTCACCCTATTTCATCTGGTTTATGCTCTATTTAGCCAAGTTGTAAGAAAAGCCACTAAAAGATATGAGAATAATTGTATGTGGTACCTAGGGTTCAGCAAGTATTGATGTAATCATTGAGAATTATTTAAGCAATCAGATAACCCAAAGCCTACAAATTAGCCTACAATGTATATACACCCTCAGAGCTCTGTTCAGGTCATAAATGGATCAGAATCAAGACTTTTAGAAACAACTTCCAAGTATGAACCCTAACATATTTGTGTCATCCATTGTGCCTATATCCTTCAGTATTATCCAATTACAGTAGCAATCATTGCTGATTTACCTGTTATTTTTTAATCATTAGAGTGGCACAAAGGGATAGAGGTGAGGTTCCCATGGGAACCATATGCTGGCATTTCTTGCCTATCATAAAGGAAAACACCATTAAAGTTTCATCAGCAGCAGTTAGCTATTCATCCAAGCAAGGGTAGGTGGACACCAGCGTGATGTGAAAATGACAAAACTGACCCAACAGCAATTGGACATGAATTCTGTGGGTTTTTTTTTTTTAGTTGTAGAGAGAATATAAACTGATTCATCTCTAGTCTCTCACTCAGGATGCTGTTACCAAGGAAGCTATCACTTTTATAAGGAGATTGCTTGGGTAAGGGCAAAAACTGGCATCTTCCATACATATTATTGCTTAAATCTTACCTTGAAAAACACAAAAGAAAACTTTCAAACTAGGGTAATTCTGTATTTACACCCTAGCATTGAAAAAAGACAGATGTCAATCCAAATTAAATTAAGGAGTAAACCTAAAGTTTAGGGAGGGTTGGTTAAAATAAAGAAAAACCCCAAAACCCCACCAAATAGAAATTGCTTTATGAAACAATAATATCTAAAACATTTAGAAAACTTACACAGTTTATGTTAGTCTAAATGGCTAGGCTTTTATTTCTGCCATAGATCTTCTTTACAGAAGAACACCAACTGATGGCTCCAGCTGCTGCCCTGCTCGATCCATCACCATGTTTATAATGAGATCACTCTTCTCATGGGCTTGTCCCAGCCAAAATAGCATGGCAGTAGTACAAATAGAGACCCATTACTCAGAGATGCAGGACTCTTCCAATGGGTAATTTGGTCTAGCCCAAACTCTTGAACTGTGCTGCAGTCTTTCTACCCAATCCTCTTAATTTTCCTTTCTCCTTCATAAGTGTCTGATGTACATCAGGACCTGAAGGCGCTCTCAAATCTTATCCAGCTCTCTCAAATCTTATCTCTCAAATTTTATTTCAAAACTTACCCTTAAATCTTAAAAGGAATTTATCCCATAAATATATTGCACATCTAATCCCATCTCGGCATCTTCTCAGAGGACCATAACACAAATGGTGATAGCAGAGGTCCAATAAAATAGGTAGAAATATGGGGTTTAGAAACTGGCTCACACACTACTCAGTGTGGAAAAAAGGCTATCTTGAGTGTTATGCAGGGTACAAATAGTCCATAGTACAAAGTGGCATTCCAATTGATAAATTTCACTTGTGATGACCTGGGGAAATATTCCAGTGGAGGGGAATGCTCTTGTAGGAAAAACAAGTCAGGCATTCTAAAGATATGGGAAGAATATGTCTATAAAAACAATGGGGCAGGGGGGTAGGGGGATGGGTTAGCTTGGTGATGGGTATTAAAGAGGGCACATATTGAATGGAGCACTGGGTATTATACGCAAACAATGAATCATGGAACACTACATCAAAAACTAATGATGTACTCTGTGGTGATTAACATAACATAATAAAATAAACTTTTAAAAATAAATAAATAAATAAAACAATCATATTTCAGGGGAAAAAAGAACAATGGAGTAGACCAGTGATTGCTAAGTTGTATGGACAAAAGAGGGTTAATAAGAAACTTGGAGCTGTTGACAGTTAAAGGGTAAGGGTTAAAATCACAGAACCTCTTTAGTAGATTAATAGAGGTATTTATCTCCTGCAGTAAAAGAACAAACACTATGAGGAAAAGATACAGGATCTTACAGTCAAAGTCATAGAGCTCTAGAGACATTTATTTTTTAAAGATTTTATTTATTTATTTGAGGGAGAAAGAGAGAGAGAGAGCATGAGCAGGGGGAGGGGCAGAAGGAGAGGGACAAGCAGACTCCCTGCTGAGCATGGAGCTAGCTAGCCCAGGGACTGGATGACGGTCTGGATCCCAGGACACTGAGATCATGACCTGAGCCAAAGTCAGACGTTTAACTGACTAAGCCACCCAGCAGCCCCTCTAGAGACATTTAAAGTCTCAGAGCAAGAATGGTATGCTTAGGTTAGGGCCCTGGGTAGAAAAACCCGGAACCTTAAAATGCAGGGAGACATTTGGATTGATTCCCCTGAAAATGTTTATTCTGCAGACCCCAAGTCCTCAGAACTTGCAGAGATGTCCCACTCTTCTCTAAAAGAACTGTGCTGGAAGTGCTGTAGAGGCTTCTCCCCTGCAAGATTACAGCATTTATCGTCCCATTCTTCCATCCCTCAGGAGCTATGCCTACCTCCTCTCCTGGCTACAAGGTATATAACTAAGGTTAAATTCCAGGATAGCCTGTCTGAGGACATGTTCAGTCTGATAAAAGGAAAAAAAAAGAGATTATACCCTGAAGGAAGTGCAAGAATTAGCTAGCTTGTACCAGCAGGAGTCAGGGAAGTACTCCTGAGACTAGATTTTGAAGGTGTTTAAGTCTAGCAGAATATAAGACTGGATAAACAAGAATGCATTGACTTAGTGGTATTTTCTGGGGACATGGGATTTAACACTCTTGCAAGGAGCCCAGAGGATGAGACAAACTCACTGCTAGTGTGGTTTTTAAAAGCCTGGAGAAAGTAATGGCTTATGTTGAATAAAGTGGAAATGCCTGAGGTACCCTAGCATACAGCAGAGGAAGAAATATAAAGTCTCAGGGAGGTGGGCCAGCTGGAAAAAATATATTATGAGAGGCCAGAAGACCCAGCCAAGGATAGTATTCAATAGGAGGGCCCAGAGGACACACCATTCACCAAGGCCATCAGGAATTTACTGGTAAAAGGGGTACCAGCATGACTGAGAATTTCAGTGTTGGCTCTCCTTGGCAGACCAGAAATGATAGTAGGAGATTTGGTCACAGAACTGGGCTTATTAATACCCATGGAGTTAATAGGGCCCTCAAGTAATAGAAGATAAAGGACAAGGCTTAACTGCCCAAAGTCAGGAGGCCACAATTACAATAACAACCAGTAATATAGAAGGGCAGTCAAGTGGTTTTTACCTACAGGGAGTTGTGGAGATGTTTGATAGAATATGACATCCCTAACAGCAATATAGATGAACAGGCAACAAGGGTACTGATTAACATCTATAAGTTGAAAAAGACAAGAGTTGATGAGCAAGAGGCTAAGGGAGATTAGCCCAATAAAAATTCGTGAACTTTTCATCAGTTTCCAGACATATTTTTTTGGAATTTTGCTGTAGCCAAGGCTATTGGCACTTAATCTTCTTTCTTTCTCCGCTCCTTCATAGGTGTCAGGTCTGTAATGTGGTCTAAAGGTTCTCCATGCCATTTTAGCTCCCCCTTCTTTATCCTCAGCAATTTCTCCTAATAAATCTTTGCATGTCTTATCCTGTCTTGGTTTCTGTTTCTGAAGGATCTGAACTAACTTACTTCTCAAAGACAGCACAGAACTGGTTTGTGGCTAAACTGTTGCGACAAAATAGTTAAAATGCCACACTTCTTTGCAGTCCTTCCAGCAGCAGAGGGGGTCTGTGTTTCTATACTTTGGATGTGAACTGGCCTTATGACTTGCTTTAGTCAATAAGTGTAGCAGAAGTAATGTTATAAGAATTCTGAGCCTGGGATTCAATAGACTTTGCAAGTTTCTTCTTCCATTCTGATTACCCAGCCACTGCTACCATATAAACAAGCCTAAGACCACAGATATATTTCCTGTGGAACCTCTTAAAGGAGAATGTTCTAAAGAAATAAAATGTGGGAAATGTAAAATCCAATCAGATAACATTGTTGGAAACTGAAGGCATAGTGCCTTAACCTAATGGAAAGTTTCCAACAGGGGAGATTTTAGGCACCATAGCAATATTATGACACCTCTGTCAGAGAGAAAATACACTAAGGCAGTAAAACTTTGGGAATCTTTCAACCTTGTGGCATGAATGTGGCTACCTACTCAAATGCACATAGACTAATCTATTATGCCAGTAAAAATTAAATTTAAACTACTACTAATAATAAAAACAATAACAATATAATTCCATTACCAGCTATGAATTTCATAAGAAACATTTTGCCAACCAATGCATATGCCCCCCCAAAAAACCTATAAACTACACACACACACACACACACACAAAACGGGATAAAATACCAAAACAAAAATTGCTTGAAAACATAAGTTGCTGCCCAGTCAACCAGAAACTAAGGGGTTAAGATCCCAGAGATAAAGCTCACCAAGATGAGGCCAACTCTCCATACACTGCTTTCTTCATAAGGGTATTTGCCAATTTTTCATAAAGGCAGGAGAGAGTGAAAAGCTAAGCAGAGAGTAATGGCTAAGAGTCAAAGATGCCAACAGAGACTTTTGGTTATCTCATGGGTTAAGGAGATGAAAATTGGAATCTGAATTTCCCAGAGCAAATTTTATAACACGTGACTGGAGGCCCAGAAGAGGAAGAAAGGAAGAAGCAGACAGAAGCAATATTTGTCTAAAGTTTTTCTAAAGCTGATAAAAGACCCACGGATTCAAGAAGCTCATTGGACCCCAAGTATTAAGAAAAAAAAAAAAAAACACACCTAGGCATATCATAGTAAAACTGCTAAAAGGCAGGACAAGTAGAGGAGTAAAAGCAGCCAGAGGCGGGGAAAAGGAGGAAGGACATATTACCTTCACAAGAGCAAATTTTGCTCATAACAGCTGACTTTTCAACAAACACACTAGATACCAGAATACAGTGTTCCTGAGGCAAGAAAAACTTGGTACGTGCAAAGTAGAGAAATAGGACTAGTGCAACTGAAACATAAGAAAGAGTAAGTGGAAAGAGAGAAACAATGAGGCTGGAAAAGTGGACAGGAACTAGATCGTGCAAAGATAGGTTGGTATTGTGTTGTACTGTATTGTACTGCACTGTTGTACTAAGTGAACTGTGCAGAGATTGGATGGAGAATGTGACGGGGGTGGGAAATGTGGGAAGTAAAAATAGGTAGGATAGTGGAGCAGAATGCCTTGCTAGAAATAAAACTTGTTTCCTGTTTTCTTCACCTTTAAAGCGCCTTAGGCTATAGTGAGAGTTTGATTTTGATCTGTGTCTAAATGCAATAAAAAGCCATTTAAGAGTTTTAACATGGTGAATGATTCTTGTTATGTCCAATAGTTCCTCTTCTGTCTGATTTCCAAATCCACCCTCATACTGATCTCCCTCATCTGAATACATCTTGGTTGATCAATACTCCACATAAAATGTGATACCCAGAACAGAATACCATACTAAAAATATAAGCTGACCAACTGCAGAGTAATGTGAGATCATGGATTTCTTTAAAATGGACATTATATGCCTATCAACACAGACTAAATTTTGATTTGCTTTGTTCAGCAGCCTCTAGAAATGACTTTTTCTTCCTTTCCAATAGCTTAATTTGAATAAAAAATACCAAGCAGGATAGAAGGAGCAATAATTTTTCAACACCAAGTATCATACAGATTTTGCATTAGTCTCCTAAATGTCACCCCCCTGGTGTTTTCTACTCCCACCCTCCACCAAAGCCCCTGCTGTTTTCTTGAGGTCAAGACTTTGAATTTAGACTTTGGTTAGAGAAACTCCAACAGGCTGGCCTTGATTCATATGCGGATTCTGTTCCAAGGTTAGAGTTCTGTAAGCAGGATGGTTGTAAAAGCCTCACTGGAATAAGAGTCTTAGGCATGTTTAATTTAAAACACTAAATATTTCATCTATAAAATGTGGATGGAACAGTTCATATCTGAGCTTTTAGCTTCTTTTTCTTTTCCCAATATTTAAGAGTTGGGAATTTTAGGACCTCCAAAAAGCTGGCGGAGGACATGGCATGGGAAACTGCTGCAGTGTTGACCTCTCCCATGGGACTGAAAACTAGTAAGCAAATGCTTATTCCAAAGATGTTAGTAGAAAGAGATCTCCTGTCCATCTCCCTGCTCCACAACCTGAGCAAAAATAAACACTTGAGTGTATCAGTCAAGCTTTTTATAAAATTCAGTTTGATGCATATTAGCTGACTAGGGGCTGAGCACTGTGCTTGGTTCTAGGAATACAATGCAAAATGAATTAGTTAAAAGATACTGCCCTAGCCCTTGGAGGTCTCTTACATGATCAATATTGACCTTTTGATATTTTTTCATTAAATCTCTCTCTCTCTCTCTCTCTCTCTCTCTCTCTCTCTCTCTCTCTCACACACACACACACACATACAGGTTTGTTTTATTTTTCTCAACAGCCATAGCCTCACTCAAAGCCCTGCTGAAGATACCTTATCCATTTAGTATGGCACATGCACCCCAGTGTTCATAGGAGCAATGTCCACAACAGCCAAACTGTGGAAGGAGCCAAGATGTCCTTCAACAGATGAATGGATAATGAAGATGTGGTACATATATACAATGGAATATTACTCAGTCATCAGAAAGGATGAATACCCACCATTTGCATCAACGTGGATGGAACTGGAGGGGATTATGCTAAGGGAAATAAGTCAAGCAGAGAAAGACAATTATCATATGGTTTCACTCATATGTGGAACATAAGGAATAGCATGGAGGACCATAGGGGAAGAGGGAGAAAATTGAATGGGGAGAAGTCAGAGAGGGAGACAAACCATGAGAGACTATGGACTCTGGGAAATAAACTGAGGGTTTTAGAGGGGATGGGGGAGAGGAGATGGGGTAGCTGGGTGATGGGTAGTAAGGAGGGCACGTGTTGTGATGAGCACTGGGTGTTCTATGCAACTAATGAATCACTGAACACTACATCAAAAACTAATGATGTACTATACAGTGGCTAACTGAACATAATAAAAAAAATTAGTATGAACAGAAAGTCCCATTTAAGTGTGCCTCCCAAGTACTCCAGCCCTAACAGTACCTTAACACATTAGTGTGAATAATCAACCACATTTGTGTTCTAATAACAAGCTTTTGGGGATGACAATTTTAGGACTGATGAGTAGGGTACAATGATGGATTATTAGACACTGCTAGAAATCTCTGCTGCTTGCAGTATTTTAATGGATTAGTAGGAGCTTTGATTTCATTTTTCTTTATTTTTTCTTTCTGAATCACAACATTACAACTGACAAAACAAAAATGTTTCAAGAGTTTAAAATTAATAATGAGTGAAAAACATGATTGAGTTGATGTGCTCAACCTATAATCACACAATTCTACACAACTCATTTCTTTCATACAACACTGCTTCTGGAATTTTAAGTTCTGCTTATCACACGATAGCCAAGTTTATGGTAGCCAGCTTTTTACTGGTAACAGTAAATTCTAACCAGGTAGCTGAGTTCCTCAATGTGTTTCAGGAGACTGATGCTTTCCAAAGTATTTAAAGTTGGTCTTTTGATTTCTGTGCCTCATTGTTTTGTGTTGGTAGGACCAGGATATGGGTGTCTATATTACTAAAGAACCATATTACCTCATACTTGATATGCCCATTGGTGCAGATTTTTATCAACTCAGCATGCTGAACACAGGCTTTTCCAGTGCTCCAGGAAAGGAAAATGTCTGGTTTCACCTTTCATGTAATAGAATCAATTCTAAGTATTTTATCTGAGGCCAATTTGAAGATATAATAATAACAATAATAATTAATAATAATAATAATAAAATACCTACCAATTAATGAGTACCCATTATATGACAGACACAATCCTAGGTCCTCTATATTGGCATTCCCATGTTAATTATCAAAACAGCTGTATGACATAGGTAAACTCAAAGAGATTATATTTCTTTTTTAAGATATTGGTTGTCAAGGGCTGGGGGTAGGAGGAATAGGGAAAGTTTGGTAAAAGGGTATAAACTTTCAGCTATAAGATGAATAAGGTCTGAGGATCTAATGCAAAACATGGTGACTATAGTTGATAACAGTGTATTGCATAACTGGAATTTGCTAAGAGACTAGAACTTAAATGTACTGCCCCCCAAAAAAGTGAGTATGTGAGGAGCAGGAAACAAAAGAGATATTAGAGCCATCAATTGCAAAGGTGAGATTCAAGTCTACGGTCACAACCCACAGCCCCTATGTGGAAAACTAGCCTATGTCTCTAAGAGTCTTGATGAAATATAAAAAATTATTAACCCAATAACAACTTGAATGTCAACATTTGTTAAAGTTGCCTACTAATATATAATGTATTATCTGTTTCAGAGGTACAGGGCTGTGATTCAACAGTCTTACACAATTCACAGTGCTCGCCATAGCACATACCCTCCCCAATGTCTATCACCCAGCCACCCCATCCCTCCCACCCCACACCACTCCAGCAACACTCAGTTTGTTTCCTGAGGTTAAGAATTCCTCATATCAGTGAGATCATATGATGCATGTCTTTCTCTAATCGACTTATTTTGTTTAGCATAATACCCTCTAGTTCCATCCATGTTGTTGCAAATGGCAAGATTTTGTTTTGGGGGTTTTTTGATGGTTGCATAATATTCCACTGTATATATACACCACATCTTCTTTATCCATTCATCTGTTGATTGACATCTTGGCTCTTTCCATAGTTTGGCTATTGTGGACATTGCTGCTATAATACATTATATGTTAAAAAAAAAAGAAGAAGAAGATAGTAGGAAGGGAAAAATGAAGGGGGGGAAATCGGAGGAGGAGACAAACCATGAGAGATTATGGACTCTGAGAAACAAACTAAAGGTTCTAGAGGGTAGGGGGGTAGGGGGATGGGTTAGCCTGGTGATGGATATTAAAGAGGGCACATATTGAATGGAACACTGGGTGTTATACACAAACAATGAATCATGGAACACTACATCAGAAACTAATGATGTAATGTATGGTGATTAACATAATTTTTAAAAATTTGCCTACTAATAATGCAAAGTCAAGTTTATCAGGAATGATGAACAACACATTTAATGGCACCTGAGATAACTAAGATTTGAGTAATTTTCCCAAGTTAATTAGAGAAACCAAGAGTAACAGATGATTTTCTCTTTAAGTAAAGGCTTGTTTGGCCTGCTCATCTGAAGTAAAAACCAAATGTACTGAAAGCTTTACATAGTCCTTGATATTTCATCATATTAGGATAAAATCCAGCTTCATTTGTAGATAAGCCATGCCTATCTTAAAGTAGGCCAGTTTTTGAATATAGACAACACAAGGTTTGCATATGTGTTAACATGTACCTAAAGCCAGCTATATAATAATAATTATCTGGACTGAACTGAAGAATATTACATTGAACATAGTGTATGAATGATTGTTGGACCTTATGATAAAATTTGTAGAAAGAAAAAAATCCATAATTTTTGTTACCGATGTTACCTTTAGGGAGATCATTAATACCATAAGATATCAAGGTCAGCTCTGAGGACGTGTTGGTTTTTAAGGGAAATTACCTTCTAAGTGATATTCATTCACGTAAAACTACAAACTTCGTTTGAGACATCTATTATTCTCCAGTACTTGACTGTGTGGCTTGAGGGAATGCAGGTGACACAGTTTATAAGGAGTGGGAAGATTGCTACCCTGATAATTATACTGTCACCAGCCAAAAGTCATTGCTTCTATATGAAATAATGGCAAATGTCTTATATCTTCTTTTAGAATAAGTTAATAATAGTCTCCTTTTTTATCACTAGATATCATGGGTCAAAAAAGTATCTTGTTAAAGGAAAATCCTTTTTTGAGGAGGAGAAGAAAAGAAAGAGGAATTGTTTTCAAAATTCTAACATCTTTCACTTTCACAAAACATATTACTCATGTGCCTCTCAGGGTTTACTGGCTGCATGTAGGTTGTGCAGTGATGGAAATTAGATGAATTGGTCAAGCCACCTGATTTTGAAATAGAAATAAGGATGAAACTGGCCCCAGTATACCAAGAGTTAAAACCTAAGTGCTAAACTTCTAATCAAAACAGTGGTTCTGTCATCAAGCTGGGTAACATAGACTTACTATTTTAAAGTAAACCAAGTTTCTAAATGGTCTCAATGCTCTTGTACATTAAATCTTTGACTTTATTAAAGGGAGAGGAAACAAGAATTCACCATTTGCCAGTATGCTTATTTTTCCCGTTCACACTTCCCATAGGCAATAAAGGATAAGCAAAAAGATTGTCCTTCAAAGTAAAAAAAAAAAAAAAAAAAAAAAAACTAGCATAACCTAATATTTATTGAGTTGTAAATATATGCCAGACAGTGCCTCATTTAATCTTTGTAACAACCCCATGAAACAGGTACTATTATTATCCATGTTTTACAGATAAAGAAAATAAATAAGGAAAATAAGTAACGTTAAGTGATGTACCCAAGATCACACAAATGATAAATATCATAGCCAGAATTTGAAATCAAATCCAAACATCTCAAAATAAAGAAAAGTATAAATATGTGAGGAATGAGGAAAACACCTGAATTTAGAACTCTTAGGTCAATTTAAAATGGTAAAAAGAAAATTGATTTTTGCATGGAAGTTAAGTTGGCCCATATGTCATTTATTAACCTGGATTGTAAGTCTATTTGTATCCCAGTATCTATCCCAGTGCCTGGAATATAACAGGTGCTCAAAAAATATTTGTTAAAGAAATGTCTAATTGCATGAATAAATTAACAAATGCCATGGTGATTCTCAAAAACTGATTTCTGGGCTCTTACAGGGACATACTTCAAACTCTTACAGTTTTGAGCAGAATGATTGAAATAGAAACACTAACAAGGATTTAGAGGAATCTATAGATAATACACAAGTTCTAAAGCCCTTAGTCAAGATGTCAAAGATAAACACTGAAGACCAACTATTAAACTCATGCATTTGAAGTACAGACCTGGAATTGTTAGATGAGCCTACGGCCTTTGACAGATTTCATTTCTGTGGTGGACAGCTGATTCTAGCTTTAGTTTAGAGATGAGCTGACCTTTCTAACTCTAACTATTGATTAAGATATTAAGGACAAACCCTTATGTTCAGCTGAGGATAGCATCATTATTTCATAAGCTTTTTTTTTTTTTTTTCTTTTAGATGTGAGGGAAAAACAGCATAAACTAAACATTTACTGCAGGGAGATTTTCTCCTCATTATTCAAGGATAAAATGTGACTAGGTTGATGGGGTCAGCTATTCTCTAGCAACACAAAGTAATTTAAGTAGATCAAAATAGGCAGAAGGTATTCTGCACCCTTTCCTAGGCATGTAGCAAATCCTAGCACAGGTAACATCCCTGGCTGAAGGCAGATTGTTTGAGTATATGTAACATTGTCACAACTCCCATTTCCTTTTGATCAATTAGTAAAGGACACACATAATTCAGCAAGGTAAAACCAGTCTCTTTTCAATCCCATACAATATGGGTCCCAAATTAACTACCATCGATACAAATCTAGAGCAAAAAAATACTTCTTTTCAAGCCAGCTGGACCTGAATGTCTGCTTCTTTTCTGGAGGTGCTAGATGTCCCCATCCCGCAGAAAAAAAAAAAAAAAAAAAAAGCTTACTCCACTACTACCCCCAACCAGCTGAAATGAAAAGGAAATAAATTTACTGGATATGAATTGTTGGGAAAAGAGCTATCTGAAAGCTTCTGTGCAATTAACACAAGAGCTACTGATTTGGAGGCCAAAGCTGAGCAAAGCCATTAAACGTGCAGAACGTATGGGAAGTTTTCAATAAACACATTGTCACACACACATACAGGGCCATAAAAGTCTGATCTCCCTGAGCAAAAACATTTCATGTTCTGCTTGTTTTGTCCAATTTTATGGTCTCCTATAAAAAAGAAGTCATGCAAACTGAGTTTCATTTGGGTATTTAGTTTATTATTAAAGCCTAAAACATCACACTAAGGCTATTATTGTCTAAAGCAGTTCATAGGGACTACCTTCTCAATAATTCAACACTTCCCAATGCCTAGGAATGGCATCTAGGCTTCTAGATGCTAAGAAAGGCACTGTTTTTCCTAAGTGACTCCATGGAAGTACAGGGTTCAAATCCATCTAGCAGGTTGCACTGCCATAGTCCAGTCAACACAAATAAAACACCTGTGAAATATTTGTCCCTTTTCACTTTTAACTGCTTTTCTAGCTTTGGTGGACATACTATTACTGCAGTTTTCTTTAACCCAGAGTATACACATTGAGCTTGTTCTAAATGCCTAAATTACTCTTCAAATGCAGATTTTCCTAATGTGGAAAAGTGACTAAGAGGAAAAAGTTGATGCTTTCTTTTTGTTAAGGCTGACATGTGGAGGGATTCCTCAATTATTAATTAGAGCAGAGAGTTCCCATAAGATTAACATGGATCACTAATGCCCTAAAGACCCAATCTGACCAAATACATATATACACATATGAACACAGGTATGAACACATCACAAATCAGCACAGTTTCTTTGTACATTGGAAGCTCAAACATACCCTTAAGGCAGAGCCAAATCTTTGTAGCCAAATACTACAAATATTCTTGTTCTCTACTTTAATATCACTGTTTAGTTAATATTTACCAAAACAATTTAATTATACTTCCCCCAAAACCATCTCCCCTCATCTTATTTTCCCCAGTAACTCAATATTGAAACCTATAAATCATTCTTTATTTCTCCTTTTCTTCCTTATAACCATTCTTCATGTTGTAACAATTCTTTCATTGTGATTTCTCCCTGGCTACGGCTTCCTTTCCAAATCAGCCACCACTCCAGAACTGACCTCTTTCACCTCCTACTTAAATACAGTAACAGTCATTCTGTCTCCAGTTTCTCTCCTCTTCAAACTACATTCTAGACTATTAAAAGGTTAATTGTCCTAAAATTGCACTGTACACATGCTATTCTCTTCATAAACTTTCAGTGGTTTCCCATGTCTAAAGGACAAAATTGTTAACCTGACTTAGGCCCATGACAACTTAACTCCCTCTATTCTTCTACATCTACCTCTACTCCAGCTAAAACAACTAAAAAAAGGAACTGCCATTTAATTAGTCTACATGTACCAGATATTATATGAGGCATTTTACATATAGTTTATGTAATACTCACACCAACCCTATGAATTGAATACTTTCATCAGTATTCTGATGGAAGACATTGAAACTCAGATAAGTGAACAGTACCTATGTGGCTGATTAGGATTTTATATTTATTTATTATTTTTTTATTATGTTATGTTAATCACCATACATTACATCATTAGTTTTTGATGTAGTGTTCCATGATTCATTGTTTGCATATAACACCCAGTGCTCCATGCAGAATGTACCCTCCTTAATAACCATCACCAGGCTAACCGATCCTCCCACCTCCTCCCCTCCAGAACCCTCAGTTTGTTTTTCAGAGTCCATCGTCTCTCATGGTTCATCTCCCCCTCCAATATCCCCCCCTTCATTCTTCCCCTCCTGCTATCTTCTTCTTTTTTTTTTTTAACATATAATGTATTATTTCTTTCAGAGGTACAGATCTGTGATTCAACAGTCTTGCACAATTCACAGTGCTCACCATAGCACATACCCTCCCCAATATCTATCACACAGCCTCCCTATCCCTCTGCCACCCACCACTCTAGTAACCCTCAGTTTGTTTCCTGAGATTAAGAATCCCTCATATCAGTGAGGTCATATTATACATGTCTTTCTCTGACTTATTTCGCTCAGCATAACACTCTCCAGTTCTATCCACGTCATTGCAAATGGCAAGATTTTATTCCTTTTGATGGCTACATAATATTCCATTGTATATATATACCACATCATCTTTATCCAGTCATCTGTCGATGGACATCTTGGCTCTTTCCACAGTTTGGCTATTGTGGACATTGCTGCTATAAACATCTGGGTGCACGTACCCCTTCGGATCCCTGCATTTGTATCTTTGGGGTAAATACCTAGTAGTGCAATTGCTGGCTCGTATGGTAGCTCCATTTTCAACTTTTTGAAGGACCTCCATACTGTTTTCCAGAGTGGCTGCACCAGCTTGCATTCCAACCAACAGTGTAGAAAGGTTCCCCTTTCTCTGCATCCCTGCCAACATCTGTTAATTTTAGCCATTCTGAATGGTGTGAGGTGATATCTCATTGAGGTTTTGATTTGGATTTCCCTGATGCTGAGTGATATTGAACACTTTTTCATGTGTCTGTTGCCCATTTGGATGTCTTCTTTGAAAAAATATCTGTTCATGTCTTCTGCCCATTTCTTGATTGGATCATTTGTTCTTTGGGTGTTGAGTTTAAGAAGTTCCTTATAGATTTTGGATACTAGCCATTTATCTGATATGTCATTTGCAAATATCTTCTCCCATTCTGTCAGTTGTCTTTCGGTTTTGTTGACTGTTTTCATGAAAGAATAAATGATAGTGAAAACTGGCATATGATAGGAACTTATTTATTTGTTTGCTTATTTATTTATTTTAGAGAGGGGAGGGGGCAGAGAGAGAAGGGAGAGAGAAGCAGGCTCCACGTTCAGCATGGAGCATGATGCAAGGATTGGTCTATAACCCTAAGAGCATGACCTGAGCTGAAATCAAGAGTCAAACACTTAAGAGACTGGGCCACCCAAGCACCCTTAAGAGGAACAAACCTAGTTGAAGAAGTGAGTGTAATCTCATAAATGCTGGACTTCAAAGGAATGATCAAATACACATGAGTTTAAGTGTGTGTTTAAAGTGAGGGTTGGGATAGAGGAAAGATGGTGGAGGAGTAGGGGACCCTATTTCAACTGGTCCCCAGAATTGAGCACCTATGAAATCAGCCTGAGATGTAAGAAGATCTGGATCTCTACAAACAGAATATCGCAGGTGGTTGGTTTTGAGGTATGAAGTGGGGAGCCCTGATTCTGCGGGCAGATATCAGAAGATAAACGGCAGTGGGAGGGAGCCTGGCTGTGGGGAACCTGCACCACCGGTGAGCGACAGACTCACACGCTGGGGACAGGTCACAGAGTCGCAGACCAGTAGCGGTGGGGAAAGGACTCTAGGGAAGCCCCGGGGGTGGAAACCCGGAGTGGCACGGTCGTGCTTGCAAACTGGAAGCTGCTGGTGGTTTTAGAAGCACGAAGGGCAGAGACATGCCCCGACCTGGAGGCAGGACTGGGGGCACTGCGGAGGGGCACACAACCCAGGATGCTGCAGTTTATACCAGCACAGACAGTAATCGAGATATTGTGGCCTGGAGAGCTCACTGCGGAACAGACTGCAGTCTCTCTGCTCTGAGGCAGAGGGTTGGAACGGTATCTTCTGCTCTGACTCGTGGAAGAGACATGGAAAGCCGCCAGGGAAAGCCACCAGAGAACAAAAGCCCGAAAAAATGATTCTCGCTGAGCCCATCCCCCACCACAGGGGGCAGGGCAACTCCACCCAAACAGGGTTGCCTGAGTAACAGCAGGACAGGCCCCTCCTGCAAAAGACAGGCTGGGACAACAAGAGGCAAGCAACCCTAAGGTCCCAAGAAAACAGGTGCATCTCGCTTGGGTTCTGGTCAATAATTTGGACTCCATACATTCCCTCAAACACCCATCAACAGAATGACTAGGAGGAGGAGCCCCCAAAATAGAAAAGACTCAGAGATTATGACTTATGCTGCAGATTGACAAATGGATGCAGATATAACCAAGATGTCGGAGATGGAATTTAGGCTAGCAACTGTGAAGACAATGGCTAGAATGGAGAAATCAATTAATGGCAACATAGAGTCTCTAAGGGCAGAAATGAAAGCTGAATTGGCAGAACTTAAAAATGCTATCTATGAGATCCAATCTAATCTAGATAATCTAACAGCTAGGGTAAGTGAGGCAGAAGAACGAATAAGCGACCTGGAAGACAATATAATAGATAAAAAGGGAAAAGAGGAGGCCAGGGAAAAACAACTCAGAATCCATGAAAATAGAATCAGAGAAATAAGTGACACCATGAAGCGTTCCAATGTCAGAATGATTGGAATCCCGGAGGGAGTGAAGAGAGAGAGAGGACTAGAAGATGTAATTGAGCAAATCATAGCTGAGAACTTCCCTAATCTGGGGAATGAAACAAACATTCGAGTCCTAGAGGCAGAGAGGACCCCTCCCAAGATCAAGGAAAACAGGCCAAAACCCTGGCATGTAATAGTAAAACTTGCAAATCTTAGAACCAAGGAAACCATCTTAAGGGCAGTTAGGGGGAAGAGGTTCCTTACGTACAGAGGGAGGAACATCAGAATAATGTCAGACCTATCCACAGAGACCTGGCAAGCCAGAAAGGCCTGGCAAGACATATTCAGGGTACTAAATGAGAATAACATGCAGCCAAGAATACTTTATCCGGCAAAGCTGTCATTTAGAATGGATGGAGGGATGCAGAGCTTCCAAGACCGGCAGAAACTGAAAGAATATGTGACCACTAAGCAGCCCTGCAAGAAATATTAAGGGGGGTTCTATAAAAGGAGAAAGACCCCAAGAGTAATATACAACAGACATTTACAGGGACAATCTATAAAAACAACATCTTCACAGGCAACATGATGACAATTAATTCATATCTTTCAATAATCACTCCCAACGTGAATGGCCTAAATGCTCCCATAAAATGGCACAGGGTTGCAGATTGGATAAAAAGACAGGACCCATCCATATGCTGCCTACAAGAGACTCATTTTGAACCTAAAGATACATCCAGACTGAAAGTGAAGGGATGGAGATCCATCTTCCATGCCAGCAGACCTCAAAAGAAAGCTGGGGTAGCAATTCTTATATCAGACAAATTAGATTTTAAACTAAAGTCTGTAATAAGAGACACAGAAGGACACTATATCATTCTTAAAGGGTCTATCCAACAAGAAGATCTAACAATTGTAAATATCTATGCCCCCAACATGGGAGCAGCCATCTACATAAGCCAACTGTTAACCAAAAGAAAGAGTCATATTGATAACAATACGTTAATTGTAGAAGACCTCAATACTCCACTCTCAGCAATGGACAGATCATCTAAGCAGAAAATCAACAAGGAAACAAGAGCTTTGAATGACACACTGGACCACATGGACCTCATAGATATTTACAGAACATTCCACCCTAAAACAACAGAATACTCATTCTTCTCGAGCGCACATGGAACTTTCTCCAGAATAGACCACATACTGGGTCACAAATCAGGTCTCAACTGAACCAAAAGATTGAGATTATTCCCTGCATATTCTCAGACCACAGTGCTTTAAAACTGGAACTCAATCACAAGTAAAAATTTGGCAGAAGTTCAAACACTTGGAAGGTAAAGATCACTCTGCTCAAGAATGTTTGGGTCAATCAGGAAATCAAAGAAGAACTTAAACAATTCATGGAAATCAATGAGAACAAAAACACATCGGTCCAAAACCTATGGGATACTGCAAAGGAGGTCCTAAGGGGGAAACACATAGCCATCCAAGCCTCACTCAAAAAAATAGAAAAATCCCGAATTCACCAACTAACTCTACACGTTAAAGAACTAGAGAAAAAGCAACAAACGACACCTAAGCCACGCATTAGAAGAAACATAAATAAAATTAGAGCAGAAATCAATGAATTAGCAACCAGAAACACAGTAGATCAGATCAATGAAACTAGAAGCTGGTTCTTTGAAAGAATTAATAAGATCGATAAACCACTGGCCAGACTTCTCCAAAAGAAAAGAGAAAGGACCCAAATTAATAAAATTATGAATGAAAGGGGAGAGATCACAACTAACACCAAGGAGATAGAAACAGTTATTAGAAATTATTATCAACAACTATATGCCAATGAACTGAGCAATCTGAATGAAATGGAGGCCTTCCTCAAAACCTATAAGCTGCCAAGACTGAAACAGGAAGAAATGGACAACCTGAATAGGCCAATAACCGGTAACGAGATGGAAGCAGTGATCAAAAACCTCCTAAAACACAAGAGTCCATTGCCTGCTGGACTCCCTGGGGAATTCTATCAAACATTCAGAGAAGAAATAATACCTATTCTACTGAAGCTGTTTCAAAAAATAGGAACAGAAGGAAAATTTCCAAACTCATGCTATGAGGCCCGCATTGCCTTAATCCCCAAACCAGGCAAAGACCCCATCAAAAAGGAGAATTTCAGACTGATATCCCTGATGAATATGGATTCCAAAATCCTCAACAAAATCCTAGCTAATAGGATCCAACAATACATTAAAAGGATCATCCACCACGACCAAGAGGGATTTATCCCCAGGATGCAAGGGTGGTTCAACATTTGAAAATCAATCAGTGTAATAGGACACATTAATAAGAGGAGGGAGAAGAGCCATATGGTCCTCTCAATTGATGCAGAAAAAGCATTTGACAAAATACAACATCCTTTCCTGATTAAAACTCTCCAGAGTATAGGGATAGAGGGAACATTCCTCAAGTTCATAAAATCCATCTATGAAAAACCCACAGTGAATATCATCCTCAATGGGGAAAAGCTGAGAGCCTTTCCCTTAAGATCAGGAACACGTCAAGGATGCCCACTCTCACCACTATTGTTCAACATAGTACTAGAAGTCCTAGCAACAGCAATCAGACAACAAAAAGAAAAAAAGTTATTCAAATTGGCAAAGGGGAAGTCAAACTCTCCCTTTTCGCAAATGGACATGATACTTTATGTGGAAAACCCAAAAGACTCCACCCCCAAATTAGTAGAACTTATACAGCAATTCAGTAATGTGGCAGGATACAAACTCAATGCACAGAAATCAGTTGCTTTCTTATACACTAACAATGCAACTGTAGAAAGAGAAATTAGAGAAACTTTTCCATTTACAATAGCAGCCAAAACCATAAGAGAGAGAGCCGAATCCTAACCACTAGACCCCAGGGAGCATCTCCAAAAAACCATACGATACCTCGGAATAAACCTAACCAAAGAGGTAAAGGATCTATACTCTAGGAACTACAGAACGCTCATGAAAGAAATTGAAGAAGACAAAAAAAGATGGAAAAATATTCCATGCTCATGGATTGGAAGAATAAACATTGTTAAAATGTCTATGCTACCCAGAGCAATCTATACCTTCAATGCCATCCCGATCAAAATTCCAATGACATTTTTCAAAGTGCTGGAACAAACAATCCTAAAATTGGTATGGAATCAGAAAAGACCCTGAATCGCCAAGGAGATGTTGAAAAAGAAAAACAAAGCTGGGCGCATCCCGTTGCCCGATTTCAAGCTATATTACAAAGCTGTGATCACCAAGACAGCATGGTACTGGCACAAAGACAGACATACAGACCGATGGAACAGAATACAGAACCCAGATATGGACCCTCAACGCTATGGTCAAATGATCTTTGACAAAGCAGGAAAAAACATGCAATGGAAAAAAGACAGTCTCTTTAATAAATGGTGCTGGGAAAATTGGACAGCTACATGCAGAAGAATGAAACTCAACCATTTTCTAACAGCATTCACAAAGTTAAACTCAAAGTGGATGAAAGACCTCAATGTGAGACAGGAATCCATCCAAATCCTAGAGGAGAACATAGGCAGTCACCCCTTTGACATTGGCCACAGCACCTTCTTTCAAGATACATCTCCAAAAGCTAGTGAAACAAAAGCAAAAATGAACTTTTGGGACTTCATCAAGATAAAAAGCTTCTGCACAGCAAAAGAAACAGTCAACAAAACAAAGAGGCAACCCACAGAATGGGAGAAGATATTTGCAAATGACACTACAGATAAAGGGCTGGTACCCAAGGTCTATAAAGAACTTCTCAAACTCAACACCCAAAAAACAAATAATCCAGTCATAAAATGGGCAGAAGATATGAAAAGACACTTCTCTGAAAAAGACATACAAATGACTTACAGAAACATGAAAAAATGTTCATCATCATTAGCCATCAGGGAAATCCAAATCAAAACCACACTGAGATACCATCTTAAACCAGTTAGAATGGCAATAATGGACAGGGAAAGAAACAACAAATGTTGGAGAGGTTGTGGAGAAAGGGGAACCCTCTTACACTGTTGGTGGGAATGCAAGTTGGTACAGCCACTTTGGAAAACAGTGTGGACGTGCCTCAAAGAGTTAAAAATAGAGCTACCCTATGACCCAGCAATTGCACTCCTGGGTATTTACCCCAAAGACACAGATGTAGTGAAAAGAAGGGCCATATGCACACCAATGTTCATAGCAGCAATGTCCGCAATAGCCAAACTGTGGAAAGAGCCAAGATGCCTTCAACAGATGAATGGATAAAGAAGATGTGGGGTCCATATATACAATGGAATATTACTCAGCCATCAGAAGGGATGAATACGCAACTTTTACATCAACATGGATGGGACTGGAGGAGATTATGCTAAGTGAAATAAGTCAAGCAGAGAAAGTCAATTATCATATTGTTTCACTTATTTGTGGAACATAAGGAATAGCATGGAGGACATTAGGAGTAGGAAGGGAAAAATGAGTGGGGGGATTTGGAGGGAGAGATGAACCATGAGAGATTATGGACTCTGAGAAACAAACAGGGTTTTAGAGGGGAGGGGGGAGGGGGAATTGGTTAGCCAGGTGATGGGTATTAAGGAGGGCACGTACTGCATGGAGCACTGGGTGTTATAGGAAAACAATGGATCGTGGATCACCACATCAAAAACTAATGATGTATTGTATGGTGACTAACATAACATAATAAAATTTTAAAAAATAGCTAATGATGGCAAGGGAATAAAACAGAGATAAAAATGGGAACATAAATTGGTAAAAAACCTTTCTGAAACCTGAAAGTTAAGTATACAGTGTTAAAGTCTTAAAACTGTTTGGATCCACTGCCCTGGTAATTTTATTCTTAGAAAAATATCCTGTAAAATAGAGACATCAGAATAGAGAGCCCAGAAATAAACCCACACATATATGGTTAATTAATCTATGACAATGGTAGCAAGAATATACAATGGGGAAAGGACTGACTCTTCAATAGTGTGTAGAAAACTGAACAGCTTGCATCCAAAGAATGAAACTGGACCACTTTTTACACCATACACAAAAATAAACTCCAAATGGATTAAAGACTTAAATATAAGACTTTAAACCATAAAAGTCCTAAGAGAAAACACGCAAAAAACTCCTGGACATCAGTCTTAGCAATATTTTCTTGGATCTGTTTCCTCAGGAAAGGGAAACGAAAGCAAACATAAACAATTGAGTGTATTTAAACTAAAATTATATTGCACAATGAAGGAAACCAAAAACAAAACAAAAGACAACCAACTAAATAGGAGAAGACACTTGTAAATGATATGTCTGATAAGGGATTAATATCCAAAATATATAAAGAACTCATACAACTTAACACCAAAAATACAAAATATCGGATTTAAAAAATGAGCAGAATACCTGAATAGACATTTTTCTAAAGACATACAAATAGCCAACACACACATGAAAAGATGTTCAACATCACTAATCATCAGGGAAATGCAAACCAAAACCACAATGAGACATCACCTCACACAAGTCAGAATGGCTAGTATGAAAAAGGCACAAAATAACAAGTGTTGGTGAGGATGAAGAGGATGCTCTCTGCAGTCTCCAGCATTCTCTATTTCCCCCACACCAGGTCCAATGTGCTCATATGCATTTGCCTATCTGGTCTCTTGTGTTTATAGAACCCCAATTTAATTCATCAAGCTAAAAACAATCAAGGACGAAAAATTCTCCCCTCTTTACCCAGAAATTGAAGTGAAATTTTAGGCTTAAGACTACTATTTATTGTCTTATCAGATAAAGGGCTAGTATTCAGAATCTATAAAGAACTTATCAAACTCAACAGCCAAAAAACAAACAAACAAACAAATCCAATCAGGAAATGGGCAGAAGACATGAACAGACATTTCTGCAAAGAAGATATACAAATGGTCATCAGACACATAAGAAAAATGCCCACATCACTCAGCATCAGGGAAATACAAATCAAAACCACAATGAGATACCATCTCACACCAGTCAAAATGGCTAAAATTGACAACTCAGGAAATAATAGGTGTTGGTGAGGATGCGGAGAAAAGGGAATCCTCTTACACTGTCAGTGGGAATGCAAACTGGTAAAGCCATTCTGGAAGACAGTATGGAGGTTCCTCAAAAAGTTAAAAATTGAGCTACCCTACAATGCAGCTATTCCACTACTAGGTATTTATCCAAAGGATACAAACATAGTGATTTGAAGGGGCACATGTGCCCCAATGTTTATAGCAGCAATGTCTTCAATAGCCAAACTATGGAAAGAGCCCAGATATCCATCAACAGATGAATGGATAAAGAAGAGCGGCATATATATACAATGGAATGTTACTTAGCCATCAAGAAGAATAAAATCTTGCCATTTGCAATGACATGGATGGAATTAGAGGGTATTACACTAAGCAAAATAAGTCAGTAAAGAGAAAGACAAATATCATATGATTTCACTCACATGTGGAATTTAAGAAACAAAACAGTTGAACATAGGGGAAGGGAAGGAAAAATAAAATAAGACAAAAACAGAGAGGGAGACAAACCATGAGAGACTCTTAACTATAGGAAACAAACTGAGGGTTGCTAGAGGGTAGGTAGATGGGAGGATGGGGTAACTGGGTGATGGGAATTAAGGAGGGCACTTGATGTAATGAGCACTGGGTGTTATATGCAACTGATGAATCACTAAATTCTACCTCTGAAACTAAAAATAAATAATTAATTAAAAATAAAAATATAAAAATAAAATAAAAGCAGAAAAAAGACTACTATTTGTTCATATTCATGTTTTACTTTATTTATTACAAATCTGATAGAAATTCATTAAAATGTTTAAAAATTATTTATAAGCCAATAAAAATACCACAATGTTAACTGAATTATCTTCCCTATCTGGAGGCTGTAATGCCTTTCTGACAGCTTAAAAAAATGATTTCCAATGTTTATTAAAATAAAGCTCTTGAAGTTGTACTGACAAAAAAAGTTGTTTTCCCTCTTTTATGAGGTCTTGACATTACTTAATATCAGAATTCAGTAGCATCCAATATCCCACACTTGGCGTCAGTGAGGGATTAAACTAATGTTGGCTATAGTACAATTTGTTTAGCCCAGAGACTACTATCTCACTAAGGAGAGAGGGGGAAGGAAGGAGATATGGAGGAAAAGAGGGAGGGAGAGAAAGAGAGAGAAGATGGAAGAGGAGGGGGAGGGAAGGAAGGAAGAAAGAAAGGAAGAAAAGAAGGAAAGACAGAAAGAAATAGAATAGACAGAGTGGGAGAGAAGAAGGAAGAACAGAGGGAGGGAAGAAAGGAAGAGAAGAAGAGGGAATGGGGGAAAGAGCGTGATGGGGGAGTCAGTGGCTGACACAGATATGGCTAATCCAATCCTATTTAGTAATTAAAGTTTTGATACAGATTTTAATTGTTGACATAGAAATATATCTACTCTGGGGGGGGGGGGGGAGCAAGATGGCGGAGGAGTAGGAGACCTGGATTTCGTTTCCTCTCAGGAATTCAGCTGGATAGGGATCAAACCATTCTGAACACCTACAAACTCAACAGGAGATCGAAGAAAAGAATAGCAACAACTCTCTCATCAGAAAAGCGACCACATTCTGGAAGGTAGGACGTGCGGATAAGTGAATCTGAGGCCATATTCGGGAGGATAGACGGCGGGGGAGGGGCCTCCATCGGCTGCTTCTGGCAAGTGATAGAGCCGCGGAGCATAAAATCGGAACTTTTAAAAGTCTGCTCCGCCGAGGGACGTCACTCTGGTGGCTAAGCGGGGGGTGGAACCCTCCAGAACAGTGTGGTCTCAGGACCCTCGGGGTCACAGAAAGACCGGGGGTGCCTGAGTGTGGCAGAGCTCCCAGGTATTGGAGCAGGGCAGCCGGCTGCAGAGGCGGAGCCCAGGCGCGGGCTCTCAGCTCGGGGTTGCCATAAACCATGATCCGCGGCACAGTCGGGCCACTGCTCCAACAGCACGGACCCAACAAGCGGCAGATCCGGGGAGACTCACCTTCTTCCCCCGGGGAGGAGCCGCGCAGGAGTGCACCGCAGGGATCTACTGGGTTTGGAGACTCCACCTGGGGTCGGGTGCCAGAGATAGAAACATGCGGTCACAGGCCGGGTGAGCACAGAGTGCGGCCGGAGACTGAGGAGACGGGAGTGACTGACGGCTTTTCTCTGGGGGCTCACTGAGGAGCGGGGCCCCGAGCTCTTGGCTCCTCCAGGGCAGAGATTGGGAGGCCGCCATTTTCACTCTCCGCCTCCAAAGCTGTACAGAAAGCTTGCAGGGAACAAAAGCACCGGAGAGCAAACCCGAACAGATTACTTAGCCGGGAGGGGGCAAGGGAGGGGCAATTCCGCCTCCGGCAGAGACATTTGGAAACCACGGCAACAGGCCCCTCCCCCAGAAGATCAGCAAGAACAGCCAGCCAAGACCAAGTTTACCCATCAATGAGAACGGCAGAACTCCAGCACTAGGGGAATACTGCACATAGAATTCATGGCTTTTTTACCATGATTCTTTAGTCTTTCAAAGTTAATTTTTTTTAACTGTCTTTCTTTCTTTTTTTTTTTTGAATTTTTCTTTTTCCCTTTTTCAACCAACATCTTATCAATCCCTTTTTTTAAAAAAAACATTTTTATTTTTCATTTTTAGAGTCATATTCTATCCCTTCATAGTAGTTACATGTATTTTTGGCATATATATATATATAAGTGGTTCTCTCTTTAAAATTTTGAGATAGTTTCTTCTAACAGATTAAAATATACCCTAAATCTCTAGTATATGGTTTTTTCTACTCCCCTGCCTGATCACATTCTCTCCCTTTTTTTTCTTTTTTCTTTTTTTAAATCCTCTTCTTTCTTTTTTCAAACAACTTCTTATCAATTCCTTTTATAAATTTTTTTATAATTTCCATCTTTACAGTCATATTCCATCCCTTCATCATATCAACCCTTATTTTTGTACATATATAAGTTTTTCTTTCTTTAAAATTTTGGGAGGCACTTTCTTCTAAAAGACCAAAATACAGCCAAAATCTAGTGTGTGGCACTGATCTATACACCAGCCTGATCCTATTTGATCACATTCTGGTTTTTTTTGTTGTTGTTTTGTTTTGTTTGTTTTTGTTTGTTTTTATCTTTATCTTTTTCTTTTTTTTCTTTTTTCTCTCTTTCCATTTCTTTTTCCACTGCTTCAGGTCTTTTCTGATTTGTTTAGAGTATATTTCCTGGGGACGTTGTTACTCTGCTAGCATTTTGTTCTCTCATTAATCTATTCTCCTCTGCATAAAATGACAAGACAGAAAAAATCACCTCAACAAAAAGAACAAGAGGTAGTACCGACTGCCAGGGACCTACTCAATACGGACATTAGTACGATGTCAGATCTAGAGTTCAGAATCATCACTTTAAAGATACTAGCTGGGCTTGAAAAAATTATGGAAGTTATTAGAGAAACCCTTTCTGGAGAAGTAAAAGAACTAAAACCTAACCAAGTAGAAATCAAAAAGGCTATTAATGAGGTGCAATCAAAAATGGGGGCACTAACTGCTAGGATAAATGAGGCAGAAGAGAGAATCAGTAATATAGAAGACCAAATGATGGAAAATAAAGAAACTGAGAAAAAGAGAGATAAACAACTACTGGACCACGAGGGCAGAATTCGAGAGATAAGCGATACCATAAGATGAAACAACATTAGAATAATTGGGATCCCAGAAGAAGAAGAAAGAGAGAGAGGGGCAGAAGGTATATTAGAGCAAATTATAGCAGAGAACTTCCCTAATTTGGGGAAGGAAACAGGCATCAAAATCCAGGAAGCACAGAGAACTCCTCTCAAAATCAATAAAAATAGGTCAACACCCAACATCTAATAGTAAAACTTACGAGTCTCATAGAAGAAGAGAAAATCCTGAAAGAAGCTCGGGAGAAGAGATATGTAACCTACAATGGTACAAACATTAGATTGGCAACAGACCTATCCACAGAGACCTGGCAGGCCAGAAAGGACTGGTATGATATATTCAGAGCACTAAATGAGAAAAATATGCAGCCAAGAATCCTATATCCAGCTAGGCTGTCATTGAAAATTGAAGGAGAGATAAAAAGCTTCCAGGACAAACAAAAACAAAAGGAATTTGCAAACACAAAACCAGCCCGACAAGAAATCTTGAAAGGGGTCCTCTAAGCAAAGAGAGAGCCTAAAGGTAACATAGACCAAAAAGGAACACAGACAATATAGGGTAACAGTCACCTTACAGGCAATACAATGGCACTAAATTCCTATCTTTCAATAGTTACCCTGAATGTAAATGGGCTAAATGCCCCAATCAAAGACACAGGCTATCAGACTGGATTAAAAAACAAGACCCATCGATATGCTGTCTGCAAGAGACTCATTTTAGAACCAAAGACACCCCCAGATTGAAAGTGAGGGGTGGAAAACCATTTACCATGCTAATGGACACCAAAAGAAAGCTGGGGTGGCAATTGTTCCATAAGACAAATTAGATTTTAAACCAAAGACTGTAATAAGAGATGAGGAAGGACATTATATCCTACTTAAAGGGTCTATCCAACAAGAAGATCTAACCATTGTAAATATCTATGCCCCTAACATGGGAGCAGCCAATTATATAAGGAAATTAATAACAAAAGCAAAGAAACACATCAACAACAATACAATAATAGTGCGGGACTTTAACACCCCCCTCACTGAAATGGACAGATAGTCTAAGCAAAAGATCAACAAGGAAATAAAGACTTTAAATGACACACTGGACCAAATGGACTTCACAGACCTATTCAGAACTTTCCATCCCAAAGCAACAGAATACACATTCTTCTCTAGTCCCCATGGAACATTCTCCAGAATCAATCACATCCTAGGTCATAAATCAGGTATCAACCGGTACCAAAAGATTGGGATCATTCCCTGCCTATTTACAGACCACAATGCTTTGAAACTAGAACTCAATCACAAGAGGAAAGTTGGAAAGAACTCAAATACATGGAGGCTAAAGAGCATCCTACTGAAGAATGAATGGGTCAATCAGGAAATTAAAGAATTAAAAAAAATACATGGAAACCAATGAAAATGAAAACACAACTGTTCAAAAGCTTTGGGATGCAGCAAAGGCAGTCCTAAGAGGAAAGTCTATAGCAATACAAGCCTTTCTCAAGAAACAAGAAAGGTCTCAAGTACACAACCTAACCCTACACCTAAAGGAGCTGGAGAAAGAACAGCAAATAAAGCCTAAACCCAGCAGGAGAAGAGAAATAATAAAGATCAGAGCAGAAATCAATGAAATAGAAACTAAAAGAACAGTAGAACAGATCAACGAAACTAGGAGCTGGTTCTTTGAAAGAATTAACAAGATTGATAAACCCCTGGCCAGACTTATCAAAAAGAAAACAGAAATGACCCAAATCAACAAAATCATGAATGAAAGAGGAGAGATCACAACCAACACCAAAGAAATACAAACAAGTATAAGAACATATTATGAGCAACTCTATGCCAGCAAATTAGATAACCTGGAAGAAATGGAGGCATTCCTAGAGATGTATCAACTACCAAAACTGAACCAGGAAGAAATAGAAAACCTGAACAGACCTATAACCACTAAGGAAATTGAAGCAGTCATCAAAAATCTCCCAAAACACAAAATCCAGGGCCAGATGGCTTCCCAGGGGAATTCTACCAAACATTTCAAGAAGAATTACTACCTATTCTTCTGAAACTGTTCCAAAAAATAGAAATGGAAGGAAAACTTCCAAACTCATTTTCTGAGGCCAGCATTACCTTGATCCCAAAACCAGACAAAGACCCCATCAAAAAGGAGAATTACAGACCAATATCCCTGATGAACATGGATGCAAAAATTCTCACCAAAATACTAGCCAATAGGATCCAACAGTACATTAAAAGGATTATTCACCACGACCAAGTGGGATTTATCCCTGGGCTGCAAGGTTGGTTCAACATCTGCAAATCAATCAACGTGATACAATACATTAACAAAAGAAAGAACAAGAATCATATGATCCTCTCAATAGATGCAGAAAAAGCTTTTGATAGAGTACAGCATCCTTTCTTGATCAAAACTCTTCAGAGTATAGGCATAGAGGGTACATACCTCAATATCATAAAAGCCATCTATGAAAAACC
>NC_058419.1:47596577-47598899 GCF_002201575.2 Neomonachus schauinslandi | reverse complement strand
TTTGTTCTTCCAATCCATGAGCATGGAACGTTTTTCCATTTCTTTGTGTCTTTCTCAGTCTCTTTCATGAGTATTCTATAGTTTTCTGAGTACACATTCTTTGCCTCTTTGGTTAGATTTATTCCTAGGTATCTTATGGTTTTGGGTGCAATTGTAAATGTGATCAACTCCTTAATTTCTCTTTCTTCTGTCTTGTTGTTGGTGTAGAGGAATGCCACTGATTTCTGTGCATTGATTTTATATCCTGCCACTTGACTGAATTCCTGTATGAGTTCTAGCAGTTTTGGGGTGGAGTCTTTTGGGTTTTCCACATAAAGTATCATATCATCTTCAAAGAGTGAGAGTTTAACTTTTTCTTTGCTGATTCAGATGCCTTTTATTTCTTTTTGTTGTCTGATTGCTGTGGCTAGGACTTCTAGTACTATGTTGAATAGCAGTGGTGATAGTGGACATCCCTGCCGAGTTCCTGACCTTAGGGGGAAAGCTCTCAGTTTTTCCCCATTGAGACTGATATCCACTGTGGGTTTTCATAGATGGCTTCTATGAAATTGAGGTATGTACCCTCTATCCCTATACTCTGAAGAGTTTTGATCAAGAAAGAATGCTGTACATTGTCAAATGCTTTTCCTGCATCTATTGAGAAGATCTTATGGTTCTTGTTCTTTCTTTTATTAATGTATTGTATCACATTGATTGATTTGCAGATGTTGAACCAACCTTGCAGCCCAGGGATAAATCCCACTTGGTTGTGTGAATAATCTTTTAATGTACTGTTGGATCCTATTGGCTAGTACTTTGGTGAGAATTTTTGCATCCATGTTCATCAGGGATATTGGTCTGTAATTCTCCTTTTTGATGGGGTGTTTGTCTGGTTTTGGGATCAAGGTAATGGTGGCCTCATAAAACGAGTTTGGAAGTTTTCCCTCCATTACTATTTTTTGGAACAGTTTCAGAAGCATAGGTATTAATTCTTCTTTAAATGTTTGGTAGAATTCCCCTGGGAAGCCATCTGGCCCTGGGATATTGTTTGTTGGGAGATTTTGGATTACTGCTTCAATTTCCATAGTGGTTATGGGTCTGTTAGGTGTTCTCTTTCTTCCTGGTTCAGTTTTGGTAGTTTATACATCTCTAGTAATGCATCCATTTCTTGCAGATTTTCTAATTTGCTGCTGTAGAGTTGCTCATAATATGTTCTTATAATTGTTTGTATTTCTTTGGTGTTGATTGTGATCTCTCCCCTTTCATTCATAATTTTATTTATTTGGGTCCTTTCTCTTTTCTTTTTGGTAAGTCTGGCCAGGGGTTTATCAATCTTGTTAATTCTTTCAAAGAACCATCTCCTAGTTTCGTTGATCTGTTCTACTGTTCTTTTGGTTTCTATTTCATTGATTTCTGCTCTGATCTTTATTATTTCTCTTCTCCTGCTGGGTTTAGGCTTTATTTGCTGTTCTTTCTCCAGCTCCTTTAGGTGTTGGGTTAGGTTGTGTATTTGAGACCTGTCTTGTTTCTTGAGAAAGGTGTGTATTGCTATAGACTTTCCTCTTAGGACTGCCTTTGCTGCATCCCAAAGATTTTGAACAGTTGTGTTTTCATTTTCATTGGTTTCCATGATTTTTTAAAATTCTTCTTTAATTTCCTGGTTGACCCATTCATTCTTTAGTAGGATGCTCTTTAGCCTCCATGTATTTGAGTTCTTTTCAACTTTCCTCTTGTGATTGAGTTCTACTTTCAAAGCATTGTGGTCTGAAAATAGGCAGCGAATGATCCCAGTCTTTTGGTACCGGTTGAGACCAGATTTGTGACCTACGATGTGATCTATTCTGGAGAATGTTCCATGGGCACTAGAGAAGAATGTGTCTTCTGTTGCTTTGGGATGGAATGTTCTGAATAGGTCTGTGAAGTCCATTTGGTCCAGTGTGTCATTTAAAGTCTTTATTTCCTTGTTGATCTTTTGCTTAGATGATCTGTCCATTTCAATGAGGGTGGTGTTAAAGTCCCCTACTACTATTGTATTGTTGTTGATCTGTTTCTTTGCTTTTGTTATTAATTGGCTTATATAAGTGGCTGCTCCCATGTTAGGGGTATAGATATTTACAATTGTTAGATCTTCTTGTTGGATAGACCCTTTAAGTAGGATATAGTGTCATTCCTTATCTCTTATTATAGTCTTTGGTTTAAAATCTAATTTGTCTTATAGAACAATTGCCACCCCAGCTTTCTTTTGGTGTCCATTAGCATGGTAAATGGTTTTCCACCCCCTCACTTTCAATCTGGGGGTGTCTTTGGGTCTAAAATGAGTCTCTTGCAGGCAGCATATCGATG
>NC_058419.1:47511390-47596477 GCF_002201575.2 Neomonachus schauinslandi | reverse complement strand
TTTTTTTTTTTTTTTTTTTTTTTTTTTTTTTTATCCAGTCTGATACCCTGTGTCTTGATTGGGGCATTTAGCCCATTTACATTCAGGGTAACTATTGAAACATAGGAATTTAGTGCCATTGTATTGCCTGTAAGGTGACTGTTACTGTATATTGTCTGTGTTCCTTTCTGGTCTATGTTACCTTTAGGCTCTCTTTTTGCTTAGAGGACCCCTTTCAAGATTTCTTGTAGGGCTGGTTTTGTGTTTGCAAATTCCTTCAGTTTTTGTTTGTCCTGGAAGCTTTTTATCTCTCCTTCTATTTTCAATGACAGCCTAGCTGGTTATAGCATTCTTGGCTGCATATATTTCTCATTTGTGCTCTGAATATAGCATGCCAGTCCTTTCTGGCCTCCCAGGTCTCTGTGGATAGGTCTGTTGCCAATCTAATGTTTCTACCCTTGTAGGTTACTCAGTCTACTCCCTAGCTTCTTTCAGGATTTTCTCTTTGTCTCTGAGACTTGTAAGTTTTACTATTAGATGTCGGGGTGTTGACCTATTTTTATTGATTTTGAGGGGGCTTCTCTGTGCCTCCTGGAGTTTGAGGCCTGTTTCCTTCCCCAAATTAGGGAAGTTCTCTGCTATAATTTGCTCCAATATACCTTCTGCCCCTCTCTCTCTTTCAGCTTCCTCTTGGATCCCAATTATTCTAATATTGTTTCATCTTATGGTATCGCTTATCTCTCGAATTCTGCCCTCATGATCCAGTAGTTGTTTATCTCTCTTTTTCTCAGCTTCTTCATTTTCCATAATTTAGTCTTCTATATCACTAATTCTCTCTTCTGCCTCATTTATCCTAGCAGTTAGAGCCCCCATTTTTTTATTGCACCTCATTAATAGCCTTTTTTATTTCGACTTAGCTAGATTTTAGTTCTTTTATTTCTCCAGAAAGGATTCCTCTAATATCTTCCATGCTTTTTTCAAGCCCAGCTAGTATCTTTAAAATCATCATTCTGAACTCTAGTTCCGACATCTTACTAATGTCTGTATTGATTAGGTTCCTGGTAGTCAGTACTGGCTCTTGTTCTTGTTTTTGAGGTGATTTTTTCCATCTTGTCATTTTGTCCAGAGGAGAATAGATTAATGAGAGAACAAAATGCTAACTGGGTAACAACGACCCCAGAAAACTATACACTAAACAAATCAGAAGAGACCTGAAACTGGGCATAAAGAAAGGGAAAGAAAGAAAAAAGAAAAAGATAAAAAAACACACACACACACACAAAAACAAAACACAGAATGTGATGAAATATGATCAGGCTGGTGCATAGATCAGTGCAACACACTAGATTTTGGGCGTATTTTGTTCTGTTAGAAGGAAGTGTCTCCCAAAATTTTAAAGAGAAAAGCTTATATATGTACAAAAATAAGGATAAATATGATGAAGGGATGGAATATGAATGTAAAGATGAAAATTATAAAAGATTTTATAAAAGGAATTGATAAGAAGTTGTTTGAAAAAATAACGAAGAGGATTTAAAAAAAAAGGGAAAAAATGTAATCAGGCAGGAGACTAGAACAAAGCCATACACTAGAGATTTAGGGTATATTTTGGCCTGTTAGAAGAAACTGTATCCCAAACTTTTAAAGAGAGAAGAATTTATATATGTATAACAAAAATAAAGTTAACTACTCTGAAGGGATAGAATATGACTCTAAAAATGAAAAATAAAAAGGATTTTTTTAAAAAAGGGATTGATAAGATGTTGGTTGAAAAAGGGAAAAAGAAAAATTAAAACAAAAAAGAAAAAGAAAATTTAAAAAATTAACTTTGAAAGACTAAAGAATCATGGTAAAAAAGCCATGAATTCTATGTGCAGTATTCCCCTTGTGCTGGAGTTCTGCCGTTCTCATTGATGGGTAAACTTGGTCTTGGCTGGCTGTTCTTGCTGATCTTCTGGGGAAGCGGCCTGTTGCAGTGATTCTCCAATGTCTTTGCTGGAGGCAGAATTGCCCCGCCCTTGCCGGGGCCGGGCTAAGTAATCTGTTCGGGTTTGCTCTCGGGAGCTTTTGTTCCCTGCAAGGTTTCTGTACAGCTTTGGAGGACGAGAGTGAAAATGGCGGCCTCCCAATCTCCACCCTGGAGGAGCCAAGGACTCGGGGTCCCACTGCTCATTGAGCCCCCAGAGAAAAGCAGTCAATCACTCCCGTCTCCCTGGTCTCTGGCTGCACTCCGTGCTTTCCCAGCCTGTCACCAAGCGTTTCTATCTCTGACTCACGACCCCATTTGTTGTCTCCAAACCCAGCAGATTCCTGCAGTGCACTCCTGCAATGCTCCTCCTGGGAGAGGAAGGGGAGTCTCCCCGGATCTGCCACTTGTTGGGTCCCTCCTGGAAAAGCAGTGGCCTGACTGTGCCGCGGATCATGGTTTATGGCACCCCTGAGCTGAGAGCCCACTCCTCGGCTCCGTCTCTGCAGCTGGCCTCCCTGCTCCAGTACCAGGGAGCTCTGCCACACTCAGGCACCCCTGGTCTTCCTATGAACCCGAGGGTCCTGAGACCACACTGTCCAAGCGAGGGTCCCACCCCCCCACTCAGCCACTGGAGCGACGTCCCTCAGCAGAGCAGACTTCTAAAAGTTCTGATTTTGTGCTCCACTGCTCTATTACTTGCCAGTAGCAGCTGACAGAGGCCCCCTTCCCCACCATCTATCTTCCCGAATATTGCCTCGGATTCACTTCTCCACATGTCCTACCTTCCAGAAAGTGGTTGCTTTTCTGTTCAGAGTGTTGCTGCTATTCTTTTCTTCAATCTCCTGTTGAGTTCGTAGGTGTTCAGAATGGTTTGATCCCTATCTAGCTGAATTCCTGGGACCAGACGAAATTTAGGTCTCCTACTCCTCTGCATCTTGCTCCTCCCCCTAGAAGGTTGGTCTCTTAAAACTTTATTCCAACCTCTGGGTGATTTTTGTAAACCACATAGCAAAACACCTAGGGATCATATCACCTGGCCCCAGGACATGGGGAAATAATTAGAAAGAAATACAAGTTATTGTAGCCTTGGCTTTGAATGTTACAACCATCTCACTCCCAGCCCTTCAACCTGGCTTATTATAACAGAGTCTGAAATCTTGCACCTGAACATAATTAGGCCAGATCAAAATGAAATCATTCAGGGCAAGGAAAAAGCAATCCAAACAGGACAAAATTATTCTAAGGGTATTGTTACTAATTTTCAAATCAATGATGAGAAATAGAGAAACAGAGAGAAAAGGATAAAATTTCTTTGGACTGACAAAAAATGTTAGCTAAAAATTCTCTCTAAAATGATTTGTAATATTTGTTCATTATATGGTTATAGTTTACTAATAAAATTTGAAGAACTCAATAATTTTGTTTTTCACTTAGAACTGAGACCATATCAGTGTACTTTTCAAAGATATATGACAGATGAATTCATTAGTGCAAAACAGTTGCTCATCAGAGATATTAAAACAATCTGTTTTTACCCTGTACCATGCACCCTATATGCTGTATCTCTAAAAATGAAGTTATTTTGTTGTGTGTTATTTGCAGAAGGGAAGGAAATAAACTCTTTTTGCTTAACTAAAATAATGATTATTATATTAAATATTATAGACATATCACACTAATATTAAAGCAGTACCAGGGTGCCTGGGTGGCTCATTTGGTTAAGTATCTCCCTTCCACTCGGGTCATGATCCCAGGGTCCTGGGATCAAGCCCCACATCTGGGCTCCCTGCTCAGGGGAGAGCCTGCTTCTCTTTCTCCCTCTGCTATTCCCCCTGCTTGTGTGCTCACTCTCTGTCTGTCAAATAAATAAAATATTTTTAAAAAGGCAGTACACAAGACATACTTTAACTTCATTGGAAAAATAAAAATAAAAACCAAAATTCAGGGAAACAGCCAAACCTTTGAAATACAATTACAGCTACCATAATTGTTTCAGAGCAGGATGCCCTTTGGGACTGTAACCAAATTCTAAGGGCCTCAGTAATTTGTCCTGAAGGTATAGGATGCTACAGAGAACAATCATAAAGTACCAGGATCCAACAGAGAGAAGAAAGAAATAGGCTTGCATCCGAGACTATCTAGATAAAGATCCTTATCCAGGGCTTTTGTCACAGTAGAAGCCATGTAGAAAATCTGTTTAGTTTTTGAAATCGAATTTGGTCTGCATATTTTGAACAGTCTCTTGACACATCTCTTTTAAGTAAAATTCACAAAAAAATTCACCTCAGTTGTAGTTTAATGAAATAATTGGCAAAACCCTAGAGCCTAGAACCACAGTGAATCATGAAAAAAGTAAAAGTCAACTTGCCTTCATTCATGGTAACATGGAAACAGAAAAAAAAATCAATTTCAAATGCTTCTACTAATCTAACAAGCTAGTGAGTTATGAGTTTATTTTAGACCCTCTGGGATAAATATTAATGGTAATAACAAAAATGAATAAATTCTGGTCACATAAACCACACTTTAATGCACTAGAAGGAAAGTGTGTGTGTGTGTGTGTGTGTGTGTGTGTGTGTGTGTGTGTAAAACACTGATATTAAACAAAGGATGTCTTGTGGGTGATTTCAAATGGTGATTCTCAGCAAGTCAATGTAAGAGGCAGTAGGACAAAATCCATTCATACATGTCCCTCAATATCCTCGATAATACCAGATTTGTACTCTAAATACTAAACCCATTTTACTTATACTTGTAAACTGAAAGTGTACACTGTGGGATGCCAGAATCTGAGGGACAATAAGCAAAGGCATTATTATCATTCTTCCTTACAACTTGATTCCCAGTAATATTTGTGATTCAGTATAACTTATATCAATGTGATACTCTTAGTGACTCACAGCCTATGAAGCATCCTGTTCCTTTAAGCACCATCTACCATCATTAAACATGGAATGCAATAAGCCTGTCCATACAACATATAATTTTCCTACTAATAGTTCACATTTTATTAGCATATCCTCCCATAAAGAAAGAAATTGATTCTGAGACCAATGTTATTTGCCATTTAAATCTCTGACTTGGGCAATAAAATACACGTTGAGTTGTGCTTTCTGCTTACCCAAATCTGTACAGGTAAAACATACCTATCTCTTTTGACCTGTAAATGACCTCAGGTATCTTGAGACTGGATCAAAGAACTGAATTTAAAAAAATAATAATTTAAAAAATTAAAAGTTTAAAAAACTCACCAGGGATAAGTTCTCAGAGAATTTTGCCAAAAGAAAAAGAACTGCCCAACACGTGCTTCTTCCATTATTCCTTCAGATTTTCCATTCCTGTTTGCTTGCCTACTTTCCCCATTTTAAATTTAATTTTAGATGTCTAATGTTCCTTGGGCCATATGTTTAAGTTCTCTGTACAGTACCTTAAGCTTTTAGGGAGGAAAACACCATATAAATCTAATAATAAATAATTAATAAATAAGAGAAATAACTGGCCATGTGTGAGTGGGGCTAAAAAGGATCTATGGGGCATGGTGATAAACAGAGGCTGAAAATAAGTCAGCAATGTAGTATCACTGTTAGTAAAGCCAACCCAGTTCTGGAAGCCACAAATGAAAATGGAGTTGTAATGCAACAACCAAGTCCTAAAGGCACCTTGCAAATAAGTCTGTAGGTAAATGGTGACAGCTAATGGGGTAATAACCACTGCCTGAGCATCTTAGTACCATTTTTATATATTTTTTGTACCAAAATAAATTGGGCAAGTCCAACACAGGGGATAATAACTTACTAAGATCGAATTCACTGAGTTTGAAGTTAAACAAAAAGGTGAGTGGCAAATTTAACATGCATTGAATAATTTTTATGTACCAAATGCTTTATATCCATTATTTCATTTAATTCTCATAACAATCCTATGAAGTAACTATTATCATCCTCAATGAATAACTAAGAAAATTGAGATGCAGGGAGGATAAGTCATTTGTCTAAGATTACACAACAACCAAATAACTGAGCCAGGATTCAATCTACAGTGTGTCAAATTTCAAAGTCTGTGATTTTTTTCACCCCATCATGATACTTTAAGAGTATTTTATTTGAATTCTAGGAAAACAAGTTGCCCTTACTGAAGAAACCCTTCTGGGATAATGAAGTAAAACCTGAAAATTAGCTCTTTTATAAAAGCACCAGAACACTGGCAAGAATTGTTAACTTTTTCAGAACAATGTAAATTAACCAAAATATTTGCAACAATCTAAGGGGTGTTTATTCAATAAAAGTGGCTGAATGTTAGTAAGAACAGTGAGTTTTATGACATTTCAACTTGTTCTATTCCCATTCTCTCCAGCTCTGGTGTAACTTTGAAAACTGACAGGTTCACAATAACTGAAGCTGTGAAAACCAACAGCCTAGCAGGCAACGGAGGGGGATAAATGTATTTGGAATTCCTAAAAGTCCTATTCTGAAGTGTTTGTCACTGTCTGGAGACTACTGAATAGCTCCTTTCTCAAAGCTTGTCTTTATTTGGTCTCACTCAGAGCTCATTCTGCAAATAGGCCTACCCCTAGGGCATTTGCAAAAATCCAATCAGCAGCAATCGTTTAATATTGCAGCTGCCTAAGGTGGCAATATCAGTGGGGGTAACAAAAGCATGACAAAAAATCTAAAAAAGAAAAACTAAAAATGAAACATCACCGAGAATTTTGATAAACCTCAAATATACTTGTATGAATCTAGACAGCCACATGCATGCTCAGGGTTGTGTGCAATCTCTAGAAAGACATGAGAAGGTCCCAATCTCTCCGTATCTTTCTGACATTGATGTTCTGTGCTATCAGGAAGCATGCTCCAAAACAGAAACAGAGCCCATTGACAAAGGCAGGGAGACATATTCATTCAAGGCACTTAAGGAAATCTCTTTCCACTTATTAGCTGAAAACTAAGATACTGAAGGAGAGACTTCAATGGTCATAAATGACAAAGAATACTCAATTTAAAGAATTAATTCAGAAAAGTAACTAAGCTAAACAAACAACAACAAAGAGCAACAAAAAAACCCTGGAGTGAGGGTGAATCTGATATAATTTAAATATAAATATAAATTATAATTTAAATATAAAATTTAAATATTTATTTATTTATTTATTTGAGAGAGAGAGTGAGAGCAAGCAGGGGATGGGGAGAGAGACAAGCAGACTGCACTGAGCATGGAGCCCAATGCAGGGCTTGATCTCAGAACACTAAGATTATGACCTTAGCTGAAGTCAAGAGTTGGATGCTTACCCAACTGAGCCACCCAAGAACCCCCACATTATATATTTTAAATGCCTACTTTTCAACAAAAAGTTATGAGATATGAAAGAAACAGGAAAGTATGGTGCATATACAGGTTTAAAAAGCAGTCATTAGGACTGTCCCTGGAAAGTCAACACATTGGACTTATTAGACAAAGACTTTAATCAAATGTCTTAAGCAAGTTCAAGAAACTAAAGGAAACCATGTACAAAGTATTAAAGAATAATATGAGAACAGTGTTTCACCAAATAAAGAATATCTATAAGAGATAGAAATTATAAGAAAAGTAAACAGAAATTTTAGAAGTGAAAAGTACTATATCTAAAAGGAAAAATTCACTTAGAGGGCTCAACAGCTGAATTAAAGTCAATAGAACACTCCACACAACAGCAGAAGAATACATTTTATTTTCAAGTGTGCACTTAAAAGTCTTCAGAATAAACCATATATAAGGCCATAAAGTAGTTCTCAAAAAATTTAACAGAACTGAAATCATAAAATTATATACTTAGTTAGAACAGAATAAAATTGTTCAAATGGAAAAAATGTTCAAATGTTCAGATGTTTAAAATGGAAAAAAATGGAGAAATTTACAAATATGTGGAAATTAAACAGCACCATCTTAACTAGATAACAGAAGAAAACACAGGAAACTTAGAAAATGCCTTGAGATGAATGAAAACAAAATACAACATAACAAAATTTATAGGATTCAGCTAAGCAATGCTTAGAGGAAATTTATATAGATATAAATTCCTGTATTTAAAAAGAAGCTAGGGACCCCTGGGTGGCTCAGTCAGTTAAAGCGTCTGCCTTCAGCTCATGTCATGATCCCAGGGTCTTGGCATCAAAGCCCCATGTCAGGCTCCCTGCTGACTCCACTCCTCTCCCTGCGTGTGCTCTCTCTCTGGCTCTCTCTCTCTCTCAGATAAATAAATAAAATCTTTTAAAAAATAAATAAAAAGAAGCTATTAAATAAATCACATTTCACCTTAAGAAACTGGAAAATAAGAGAAAAATAAACTCAATCCTAGAATAAAGAAGTAAATAATAAAGATTAGAAAAGAAATAAATTTTGCCATTCTAACTCATGTAAGGTGGTATCTCAATGTGGTTTTGATTTGAATTAGCCTTAGAATGGCAAAAATTGACAAGGCAAGAAACAACAAATGTTGGAGAGGCGGTGGAGAAAGGGGAATCCTGTTACACTGTTGGTGAGAATACAAGTTGGTACAGTCACTTTGGAAAATAGCGTGGAGTTTCCTCAAAAATTAAAAATAGAGCTACCCTATGACGCAGCAATTACACTACTGGGTATTTAGCCAGAAGACACAGATGTAGTGAAAAGAAGGGCCATACGCACCCCAATGTTCATAGCAGCAATGTCTGCAATAGCCAAACTGTGGACAGAGCCAAGATGCCCTTCAACAGATGAATGGATAAAGATGTGGTCCATATATACAATGGAATATTACTCAGCCATCAGAAAGGATGAATACCCAACTTTCACATCAACATGGATGGGACTGGAGGAGATTATGCTAAGTGAAATAAATCAGTCAGAGAAAGTCAATTATCATATGGTTTCACTTATTTGTGGAACATAAAGAATACCATGGAGGACATTAGGAGAAGGAAGGGAAAAATGAAGGGGGTGGGGAATTGGAGGGAGAGATGAACCATGAGAGATTATGGACTCTGAGAAACAAACTGAGGGTTTTAGAGGGAAGGGGGATGGGAGGATGGGTTAGCCCAGTGATGGGTATTAAGGAGGGCATGTATTGCATGGAGCACTGGGTGTTATACACAAACAATGAATCATGGAACACTACATCAAAAACTAATGATATACTGAATGGTGACTAACATAACATAATAAAATAAAAAAAAAGAAAGAAATGACAGAGAATAGTAAAGCATTAAATTAACAAAACTAAAATTATTTCTTTACAAAAAAACAAAACAAAACAAACAGACCACAAAAAGGATAGAAGAGGCTTGAATTATGAATATCAGGAATATAAGAAGAAACATCACTACTGTCTTTAAATATTATAAGAGAATAATATGAATAATTATGTGCCAATAAACTAGATATCCTAATTGAAATGAACAAATTCCTAGAAAAACACAATTTACCAAAACTGACTCAAAAAGAAATAGAGCAGCAGATAAACATATAACAGGTAAAGTGACTAAATTAATGTTTAAAAAAATCCTCCAAAGAAAAGCCCAGGCCCAAATAGCTTCACTGGTAAATTCTACCAAATGTATAAGAGATATTTAATACCATCACTTTATAAAAACTTCTAGAAATTAGAACAGAGGCCAATTCCCAACTCATTCTATGAGACGAAATTTACCATGATAGCAAAACCAGACAAACACATTATAAGAATGAACAAAAAAATAGAGAAAACAATAATGCCATAGGAATATAGACACAAATCCTCAACAAAAAACCCACCAACATGGAAAAATGATTATACACCATAATCAAATGTGATTTATCCCAGGAAAGCAACATTGATTTAACACATGCAAATCAATGTATTACACAGTATTAATTGAATAAAGGATGATTACCTTAACAGATATAGAAAAATAAGATAACTTGACAAAATCCAATATACTTTCATGATCAAAACACTCAACAAAATAGGAATGCAAGAGAATTTCTAAAATTTGATAAAAAATCATCTATAAAAATCTTATGGCTAATTCCATATTTAATGGTGAAAGATGGAATTATTTCCCCCTTAGGTTAAGAGCAATAAGATTTTTACAAAGATATTTACTCTTGCCACTTCTAGTCAATATTGTAGTGGAGGTTCTAGCCAGAACAATTAGGCAAGAAAGAGAAATTTAAAATATCCATATTAGAAAGGAAGATGTAAAAAAATAACTCACTTTGAGGATGACATAATTTTGTATTTAGGAAATCTTAAGGAATCCATAACAAATATTACATTAAATATACTAGTTGAGCAAGGCTTCGAGATACAATATCAATTGAAAAATATCAATTGTATTTACATATACTAACAAAACAATCCAAAAATTAAATTAAGAAACAATTCCACTTACAGTAGCATCAAAAAGAATAAAATATTTAGGGATAAATTTAATAAAAGAAATACAAAACTAATATACTGAAAACTATATAACATTATTAAAAGATATTAAAGATCTAAGTAAATTAAAATGTATCTAATGAACAGGAATTGGAAACCTTAATATTGTTAAGATGGCAGTATTTCCCATATTTATGCACAGAGTCATCAAAATCTTGAGTGGATTTTTACAGAAATATACAAGTTGATCCTAAAATTAGTATGGAAATGAAAAGGAGCTGAAATAGTCAAAACAATCTTGAAAAAGAACAAAGTTGGAGAACTAACACTTTTGAATTTCAAAACTTATCAAAGCACAACAGTAATCAAGACAGCATGATACTCCATTAAGACAGAAATATAGATAAATAGAAAAGACTTGAGAGGCTAAAAATAAACCCTGACATTTTTTTTTCAATGGTTTTGGACAAGGGTAAAAAAATAACTCAATGGAGGAAAGAAAAATATTTTCAACATAAGTGGTTTTCAACAAAAACCAGGATATTCACATTCAAAAGAATGAAGGTGGAACACTACCTCACACCATATATAAAAATTAGCTCAAAATGGATTAAAGACCTAAATGTAAGAACTAAAACTGTAACACACTTCAAAGAAAATATAAAAGTAAGTTTCCATAGACTTTGGCAATGGTTTCTTAGCAATAACACCACAACACAAGCAGCAAATGAAAAAAAAAAAAAAGATAAAATGAATTTAATCAAAATTTTAGAATTTTGTGCTTGAAAGGATGCTATGATAAAAATGAAAAGAATAAACAGGATAGGAGAAAATATAGTAAATAATATATCTGATAACAGACTAGTCTCCAGAATATATTAAGAACACTTAAATTTCAAAGAAAAATAACCCAATTTAAAAAGGGCAGAGAGAGGAGCAAGATGGCAGAGGAGCAGGAGACCTAAATTTCGTCTGGTCCCAGGAGTTCAGCTAGATAGGGATCAAACCATTCTGAACACCTACGAACTCAACAGGAGATCAAGGAAAAGAATAGCAGCAACTCTCTGAACAGAAAAGCGACCACTTTCTGGAAGGTAGGACGTGTGGAGAAGTGAATCCAAAACGATAATCGGGAGGATAGACGGCGGGGAAGGGGGCCTCTGTCAGCCGCTCCTGGCAAGTGATAGAGCAGTGGAGCACAAAATTGGAACTTTTAGAAACCTGCTCTGCTGAGAAACATCGCTCAAGTGGCTAAGTAGGGAATGGAACCCTCGCTGGGACAGTGTGGTCTCAGGACCCTTGGGGTCACAGGAAGACCGGGGGTGCCTGAGTGCGGCAGAGCTCCCAGGTACCAGAGCAGGGAATCCGGCTGCAGAGATGGAGTCAAGGAGTGGGCTCTCAGCTCAGGGTTGCCATAAACTGTGATCCACCGCACAGTCAGGCCACTGCTCTTCCAGCAAGGACCCAACAAGCACTAGATCCGGGGAGACTCCCCTTTGTCCCCCGGGAGGAGTGGTGCAGGAGCGCACCACAGGAATCCGCTGGGTTTGGAGACACCATACGGGGTCATGAGTCAGAGATAGAAATGCTCGGTGACAGGCCAGGTGAGCACATAGTGCGGCCAGAGACCGGGGAGACGGGAGTGATTGACTGCTTTTCTCTTGGGGTTCACTGAGCAGTGGGGCCCCGAGTCCTTCGTTCCTCCAGGGTGGAGATTGGGAGGCCGCCATTTTCACTCTCATCCTCCAAAGCTGTACAGAAACCTTGCAGGGAACAAAAGCTCCTGAGAGCAAACCTGAACACATTACTTAGCCTGGCCCCGGCAAGGGTGGGGCAATTCTGCCTCCAGCAAAGACATTGGAGAATCACTGCAACAGGCCCCTCCCACAGAAGATCAGCAAGAACAGCCAGCCAAGACCAAGTTTACCCATCAATGAGAATGGCAGAACTCCAGCACAAGGGGAATACTGCACATAGAATTCATGGCTTTTTTACCATGATTCCTTAGTCTTTCAAGTTACTTTTTTTAATTTCCTTTTTGTTTTAATTTTCCATTTTCCCTTTTTCAACCAACATCTTATCAATCCCTTTTTAAAAAATCCTTCTTATTTTTAATTTTTAGAATCATATTCTATCCCTTTATAGTAGTTAACCTTATAAATTGTTCTCTCTTTAAAATTTTGGGATACACTTTCTTCTAACAGACCAAAATATACCCTAAATCTCTAGTGTATGGCTTTGTTCTAGTCTCCTGACTGATCACATTTCTCCCTTTTTTTTTTAAATCCTCTTCTTTCTTTTTTCAAACAACTTCTTATCAATTCCTTTTATAAACTTTTATAATTTTCATCTTTACAGTCATATTCCAGCCTTCATCATATTTACCCATATTTCTGTACATATATAAGCTTTTTTCTTTAAAATTTTGGGAGGCACTTTTTTCTAACAGACCATAATATGCTCAAAATCTAGTGTGTGGCACTGATCTATGCACCAGCTTGATCATAATTGATCATATTCTGTGTTTTGTTTTTTTGTCTGTGTGTTTGTTTGTTATTTTCTTTTTCTTCTTCTTTTTTCTTTCTTTCCCTTTCTTTTCCGCCGGTATCAGGTCTCTTCTGATTTGTTTAGTGTATAGTTTTCTGGGGTTGTTGTCACCCTGTTAGCATTTTGATCTCTCATTCATCTATTCTCCTCTGGACAAAATGACAAGATGGAAAAAATCACCTCAAAAAAAAAAGAACAAGAGGCAGTGCTGACTGCCAGGGACCTACTCAATATGGACATTAGTATGATGTCGGAACTAGAGTTCAGAATGATGATTTTAAACATACTAGCTGGGCTTGAAAAAAGCATGGAAGATATTAGAGAAGCCCTTTCTAGAGAAATAAAAGAACTAAAATATAACCAAGTCGAAATAAAAAAGGCTATTAATGAGGTGCGAACAAAAATGGAGGCTCTAACTGCTAGGATAAATGAGGCAGAAGAGAGAATTAGTGATATAGAAGACCAAATGATGGAAAATGAAGAAGCTGAGAAAAAGATAGATAAACAACTACTGGATCATGAGGGCAGAATTTGAGAGTTAAGTGATACCATAAGATGAAACAATATTAGAATAATTGGGATCCCAGAAGAAGAAGAAAGAGAGAGAGGGGCAGAAAATATATTGGAGCAAATTATAGCAGAGAACTTCCCTAATTTGGGGAAGGAAACAAGCATCAAAATCTAGGAGGCACAGAGAATCCCCCTCAAAATCAATAGAAATAGGTCAACACCCCAACATCTAATAGTAAAACTTATGAGTCTCAGAGACAAAGAGAAAATCCTGAAAGCAGCTCAGGAAAAGAGACCTGTAACCTACAATGGTAGAAACATTAGATTGGCAACAGACCTATCCTCAGAGACCTGGCAGGCCAGAAAGGACTGACATGCTATATTCAGAGCACAAAATGAGAAAAATATGCAGCCAAGAATGCTATATCCAGCTAGGCTGTCATTGAAAATAGAAGGAGAGATAAAAAGCTTCCAGGACAAACAAAAACTAAAGGAATTTGCAAACACAAAACCAGCCCTACAAGAAATCTTGAAAGGGGTCCTCTAAGCAAAGAGAGAGCCTAAAGGTAACATAGACCAGAAAGGAACACAGACAATATACAGTAACAGTAACCTTAACAAGCAATGCAATGGCACTAAATTCATATCCTTCAATAGTTACCCTGAATGTAAATGGGCTAAATGCCCCAATCAAAAGATACAGGTATCAGATTGGATAAAAAAAAACAAGAACCATCAGTATGCTGTCTGCAAGAGACTCATTTTAGACCCAAAGACACCCCCAGATTGAAAGTAAGGGGGTGGAAAACCATTTACCATGCTAATGGACACCAAAAGAAAGCTGGGGTGGCAATTGTTCTATAAGACAAATTAGATTTTAAACCAAAGACTATAATAAGAGATGAGGAAGGACACTATAGCATACTTCAAGGGTCTATCCAACAAGAAGATCTAACAATTGTAAATATCTATGCTCCTAACATGGGAGCAGCCAATTATATAAGCCAATTAATAACAAAAGCAAAGAAACACATTGACAACAATACAATAGTAGTAGGGGACTTTAACACGCCCCTCACTGAAATGGACAGATCATATAAGCAAAGGATCAACAAGGAAATAAAGACTTTAAATGACACACTGGACCACATGGACTTCACAGATATATTCAGAACATTCCATCCCAAAGCAACAGAAGACACATTCTTCTCTAGTGCCCATGGAACATTCTCCAGAATAGATCACATCCTAGGTCACAAATCCGGTCTCAACCAGTACCAAAAGATTGGGATCATTCGCTGCCTATTTTCAGACCAAAATGCTTTGAAACTAGAACTCAATCACAAGAGGAAAGTTGAAAAGAACTCAAATACATGGAGGCTAAAGAGCATCCTACTAAAAAATGAATGGGTAACCAGGAAATTAAAGAAGAATTTTTAAAAATTCATGGAAACCAATGAAAATGAAAACACAACTGTTCAAAATCTTTGGGATGCAGCAAAGGCAGTCCTAAGAGGAAAGTATATAGCAATACAAGCCTTTCTCAAGAAAAAAGAAAGGTCTCAAATACACAACCTAACCCTACACGTAAAGGAGCTGGAGAAAGAACAGCAAATAAACCCTAAACCCAGCAGGAGAAGAGAAATAATAAAGATCAGAGCAGAAATCAATGAAATAGAAACCAAAAGAACAGTAGAACAGATCAACGAAACTAGGAGCTGGTTCTTTGAAAGAATTAACAAGATTGATAAACCCCTGGCCAGACTTACCAAAAAGAGAAGAGAAAGGACCCAAATAAATAAAATCATGAATGAAAGAGGAGAGATCACAATCAACACTGAAGAAATACAAACAATTATAAGAACATATTATGAGCAACTCTATGGCAGCAAATAAGATAATCTGCAAGAAATGAATGCATTTCTAGAGATGTATAAACTACCAAAACTGAACCAGGAAGAAATAGAAAACCTAACATACCCATAACCACTAAGGAAATTGAAGCATCATCAAAAATCTCCCAACAAACAAAATCCCAGGGCCAGATGGCTTCCCAGGGGAATTCTACCAAACATTTCAAGAATAATTAATTCCTATTCAGTTTCAGAAGAAACTGTTCCAAAAAAAGAAATGGAAGGTAAACTTCCAAACTCGTTTTATGAGGCCACCATTACCTTGTTCCCCAAACCAGACAAAGACCCCATCAAAAAGGAGAATTACAGACCAGTATCCTTGATGAACATGGATGCAAGAATTCTCACCAAAATACTAGCCAATAGGATCCAACAGTACATTAAAAGGATTATTCACCACGACCAAGTGGGATTTATCCCTGGGATGCAAGGGTGGTTCAACATCTGCAAATCAATGTGATACAATATATTAATAAAAGAAAGAACAAGAAACATATGATCCTCTCAATTGATGCAAAAAAAGCATTTGACAATGTACAGCATCCATTTTTGAACAAAACTCTTCAGAGGATATGGATAGAGGGTACATACCTCAATATCATAAAAGTCATCTATGAAAAACCCACAGCAAATATCATTCTCAATGGGGAAAAACTGAGAGCTTTCCCCCTAAAGTCAGGACCACGGCAGGGATGTCCACTATCACCACTGCTATTCAACATGGTACTAGAAGTCCTAGCCACAGCAATCAGACAACAAAAAGAAATTAAAGGGCATCCGAATTGGCAAAGAAGTGAAACTCTCACTTTTTGCAGATGATATGATTCTTTATGTGGAAAACCCAAAAGACTCCACCCCAAAACTGCTAGAACTCATACAGGAATTCAGTAAAGTAGCAGGATATAAAACCAATGCACAGAAATCAGTGGCATTCGTCTACACCAACACAAGACAGAAGAAAGAGACATTAAGGAGTCAATCACATTTACAATTGCACCCAAAACCATAAGATACCTAGGAATAAATCTAACCAAAGAGGCAAAGAATGTGTACTCAGAAAACTATAGAATACTCATGAAAGAGACTGAGGAAGAAACAAAGAAATGGAAAAACGTTCCATGCTCATGGATTGGAAGAACAAATATTGTGAAAATGTCTCTACTACCTAGAGCAATCTACACATTTAATGCAATTCGTATTAAAACACCATCAACTTTATTCACAGAAATGGATCAAATAATCCTAAAATTTGTATGGAACCAGAAAAGACCCCAAATAGCCAGAGGAATGTTGAAAAAGAAAAGCAAAGCCGGTTGCATCACAATTCTGGACTTCAAGCTCTATTACAAAGCAGTAATCATGAAGACAGCATGGTACTGGCACAAAAACAGACACATAGATCAATGGAGCAGAATAGAGAGCCTAGAAATGGACCCTCAACTCTGTGGTCAACTAATCTTCGACAAAGCAGGAAAGAATGTCCAGTGTAAAAACGACAGTCTCTTCAACAAATGATGTTGGGAAAATTGGACAGCCACATGCAGAAGAATGAAACTGAACCATTTCCTTGCACCACACACAAAAATAGACTCCAAATGGTTGAAAGACCTAAATGTGAGACAGGAGTCCATCAAAATCCTAAAGGAGAACACAGGCAGCAACCTCTTCGACCTCAGCCGCAGCAACTTCTTCCTAGAAACATTGCCAAAGGCAAGGGAAGCAAGGGCAAAAATGAACTATTGGGACTTCAACAAGATAAAAAGTTTTTGCACAGCAAAAGAAACAATCAACAAAATTAAAAGAGAATCAACAGAATGGGAGAAGATATTTGCAAATGACATATCAGATAAAGGGCTAATATCCAAAATCTATATATCAGATAATGGGCTAGTATCCAAAATCTATAAAGAACTTATTAAACTCAACACCCAAAGAACAAATGATCCAATCAAGAAATGGGCAGAAGACATGAACAGACATTTTTCCAAAGAAGACATCCAAATGGCCAACAGACACATGAAAAAGTTCTTAACATCACTTGGCATCAGGGAAATCCAAATCACAACCTCAATGAGATACCACTTCACACCAGTCAGAATGGCTAAAATTAACAAGTCAGGAAACGACACATGTTCGCAGGGATGCGGAGGAAGGGGAGCCCTCTTACACTGTTGGTGGGAATGGAAGCTGGTGCAGCCACTCTGGAAAACAGTTTGGAGGTTCCTCAAAAGTTGAAAATAGAGCTACCATATGACCCAGCAATTGCACTACTGGGTATTTACCCCAAAATACAAATGTAGGGATCCTATGGGGTACGTGTGCCCCAATGTTTAGAGTAGCAATGTCCACAATAGCCAAACTATAGAAAGAGCCATGATGTCCAACAACAGATGAATGGATAAAGAAGAGGTGGTATATATATACAATGGAATATTATATAGCAATCAAAATGAATGCAATCTTGCCATTTGCAACAACGTGGTTGGAACTGGAGGGTATTATGCTGTGCAAAATAAGTCAGTCAGAGAAAGACAAGTATCATATGATCTCGCCGATAAGAAGAATTCTTTATCTCAGGAAGAAACTGAGGGTTGCTTGAGTGGGGTGGGGTGGGAGGGATGGGGTGGCTGGGTGATAAACATTGGGTAGGGTATGTGCTATGGTGAGAGTTGTGAATTGTGTAAGACTGTTGACTCACAGACCTGTACCTCTGAAACAAATAATACATTATATGTTAAAAAAAAAAAAAGAAGAAGAAGATAGCAGGAAGGGAATAATGAAGGGGGGGGAAATTGGAGGGGGAGAAGAACCACGAGAGACTATGGACTCTGAGAAACAAACTGAGGGTTCTAGAGGGGAGGGGGGTGGGAGGATGGGTTAGCCTGGTAATGGGTATTAAAGAGGGCACATACTGCATGGAGCACTGGGTGTTATACACAAACAATGAATCATGGAACACTACATCAAAAACTAATGATGTAATGTACGGTGATTAACATAACATAATGGAAAAAAATGGGGGGGGAAATAATAAAGCCAAAGCCAATTCTCAATGAAAAAAAAAGGCAGAGAACATAAATATATCTTTCCCCGAAGAAGATACAAAAATGTCCAATATCCATATGAAAAGAGGTTAAGAATAATTAGCCACCAGAGAAATGCAAATTCAAACCAAAATAATATAGAGCTTTACAACTGCTAGTATAGCAATAATCAAAAGACAGGCAATAACAAGTGTTGAAGAGGATGAGAAAAATTTAGAGCTATTATACACTGCTGATGGAAATGTAAAAATGTTCATCTACTGTGGAAAATAATTTAGTAATTCTTCCGTTAGTTAAACATAGAATTACCATAGCATCCAGTAATTCTAACAATAGGTATATACCCAAGAAAAATGAAAACATATGTCCACATAAAAATATGTACACAAATGTTCATAGCAGCATTATTTATAATAGCCAAAATGTGAAAACAACCCAAATGTCCATCAACTGATGAATGGATAAACAAACAAAATGTACATCTATACAATGGAATATTATTTGGTTACTAAAAGAAATGAGTAAAAACTCAGAAGCTGAAAGAAACAGAGAATTTGGTACTTCAAATCCAAATGTACTACCAAGGTTCAATGAAATTTAAATGAATCTTAGGAGGAAAAATGATCTTAATATTTTTAGGGTTTTCTGATAGCCAAAGAAGTAATGCGGGGGTGGATTTAATAAATTATGTATGACCCATGATCAGAGATTCTAAAGGGGAATCTCTCAGTGTGTGAGAGACTATCTAAAAGGAAATCAACAGTACACCAAAAAAAGAATAGGACACAACGAAAAGTGTTAATTGCCTAATATGATATGGCTTACTAGATTTTATAGGATGTATACGAAAAGAAAAGGAGAAAAAACAACTCAGAATAATTCCTTATTTCTGTACAGTATTTTAGAGCTGGTACTCTCCTTCATTAATTGATTGATTGATTGATTGTTTCAGCAAACATTTGTATGTAAGAAGCACTGGGCCAGAATTACAAAAAATGAATCCAATTTTTTCTAGGAGTGGAGTTTGAGTTTGGAGAAGAATAACAGATAACAGGAATTGAAAGAAACAATGATAATACAATGAAATAATGTTTATAACTTTTAGTTATGTAAATAATCAAAATACGTACCAAGTAATAAGAGCACAGAGGAAAAGAAATAATCGTCCCTTGAAGTAAGTTAGAGGATGAAACACACGCAAATGCTTAGAAAAATTTCAAAGAGATGGCACTTTCTTGAATGATAAATAAGAACCAATGAGACTCTATTCCTATATTTTGAAGAGTTTTAATCAGGAAAGGATGCTGTATTTTGTCAAATGTTTTTTCTGCATCAATTGAGAAGATCATATGGTTCTTGTCTGTTATTTTGTTAATGTGATCTATCACATTGATCTGTGAATGTTGAACCACCCTTGCAATAGGGATAGAGGGAACATACCTCAATATCATAAAAGCCATCTATGAAAAGCCCATAGTGAATATCATTCTCAATGGGGAAAAACTGAGAGCTTTTCCCTTAAGGTCAGGAACACAACAGGGATGCCCACTCTCATCACTTTTGTTCAACATAGTAATAGAAGTCCTAGCCTCAGCAATCAGACAACAAAAAGACATAAAATGTATTAAAATTGTCAAAGAAGAAGTCAAACTCTCACTCTTCACAGATGACATGATACTTTATGTGGAAAACCCAAAAGACTCTACCCCAAAATTGCTAGAACTCATATAGCAATTCAGCAATATCACAAGATACAAAATCAATACACAGAAATCAGTGGCATTTCTATACACTAACAATGTGACTGAAGAAAGAGAAATTAAGGAATCGATTCCATTTACAATAGCACCAAAAACCATAAGATACCTAGGAATAAACCTAACCAAAGAGGTAAAGGATCTGTACTCTAGAAACTACAGAACACTTATGAAAGAAATGGAGGAAGACACAAAGGGATGGAAAAACATTCCATACTCTTGGATTGGAATAATAAACACTGTAAAACAGTTTATGCTGCCCAGAGAAATCTACACATTCAATGCAATCCCTATCAAAATAGCATTGACATTTTTTCACAGAACTAGAACAAATAATCCTAAAATTTGTATGGAACGAGAAAAGACCCAAATCGTCAGGGGAATCTCGAAAAAGAAAACCAAAGCAGGGGGCATCACAATGCCTGACTTTGAGCTATATTACAAAGCTGTGATTGTCAAGACAGCATAGATCAATGGAACAGAATAGAGACCCCAGAAATGGACCCTCAACTCTATGGTCAACTAATCTGTGACAAAGCAGGACAGAATATCCAATGGAAAAATGTCAGTCTCTTCAATAAATGTTGCTGGGAAAATTGGACAGCCACACATAGAAGAATGAACCTGGACCATTATCTTACACCATACACAATGATAAACTCAAAATGGATGAAAGACCCAAATGTGAGATAGGAATCCAGCAAAATCCTAGAGGAGAACATAGGCAGTAACCTCTTCGACATTGGCCACAGCGACATCTTTCAAGACATGTCTCCAAAGGCAAGGGAAACAAGAAAAAGTGAAATATTGGGACTTCATCAAGATAAAAAGATTTTGCATAGCAAAGGAAACAGTCAACAAAACTTAGAGGCAACCCATGGAATGGTAGAAGATATTTGCAAATGACATTACAAATAAAGGGCTGGTATCCAAGATCTGTAAAGAACTTCTCAAATGCAACACCCAAAAAACAAATAATCCAGTCAAGAAATGGGCAGAAGACATGAACAGGACACTTCTCCAAAGAAGACATACAAATGGCTAACAAACACATGAAAAAATGTTCAACATCACTAGTCATCAGGGAAATACCAATCAAAACCACAACGAGATACCACATTACACCAGTTAGAATGGCAAAAATTAACAAGACAGGAAACAACAAATGTTGGCGAGGATGTGGAGAAAGGGGAACCCTCTTAATTTTTGGTGGGAATGCAAGCTAGTACAGCCACTCTGGAAAACAGAATGGAGGTTCCTCAAAACATTAAAAATAGAGCTACCCTATGACTCAGCAATTTCACTACTAGGTATTTACCCCAAAGGTACAGATGTAGTGAAAAGAAAGCACATGCACCCCAATGTTCATAGCAGCAATGTCCACAATATCCAAATTGTGGAAGGAGCAGATATGTCCTTCAACAAATGAATGGGTAAAGAAGATATGGTTCATATATACAATGGAATATTACTCAGCCATCAGAAAGGATGAATACCCATCATTCGCATTGACATGGATGAAACTGGAGGGGATTATGCTAAGTGAAATAAGTCAAGCAGAGAAAGACAATTATCATATGGTTTCACTCACATGTGAAACATAAGGAATAGTGTGGAGGGGAAGGGAGGGAAAACTGAATGGGAAGAAATCAGAGAGGGAAACAAACCATGAGAGACTCTGGACTCCAGGAAATAAACTGAGGGTTACAGAAGGAAGGGAGTTGGGGGGATGGGGCAACTGAATGATGGGTATTAAGGAGGGCAAGTGTGGTGATGAGCACTGGGTGTTATATGCAATTAATGAATCTTTGAACACTACATCAAAAACTAATGACGTACTATATGTTGGCTAATTGAACATAATAATAATAATAATAAAAGAACCAATGATACTTACAAGAAGGAGCAGTTCAAATGATTTGAAAATCATTTCATGGAGAGGATACTCCATGCTCTAACACAAAACTTACAAAGCATTTGCACATATATTTCCCATTTGATCATTATCATAAGTGTAAGAAATAAGTAAGGCAATTATTATGGTTGACATTTTACAGCCAAGAAAACAAAGCTTCTGGTTAGGAGAGAAAGCAACTTCCAAACAAATGGCAAAACTAATTCTAGCCCAGGTCTTTTTTCTACTTCAATAGGAGGGGGGAAAGACAGTTATATGAACCTATGAGTAGAGTCAGAAAGATAAAGATGAGAGTAAATTTAGGCTGAGAAAAAAGAGGGTGTGTGTGTGTGTGTTTTAACAAGATGAAGAAACAAGATAGACCCTCTGCCTGGATCACATTAGTAAGAATTGCCCCACTTCTGTCTTATCTATCAAAGACAAGGATTTTCTTTTTTTAAAAAGATTTATTTGAGAGAGAGAGAGAGAGTGAATGAGAGAGCACAGTGGGGAGGAGCAGAGTAACAGGGAGAGAGAAAATCTCAAGCAGACTTCCCACTGAGTATGAAGCTGGACGTGGGGCTCAATCTCATGACCCTGAGATCATGACTGAATCAATCAGTCATGATTGATCAATAATCAATAATCAGATGAAATCAATAATCAGATGTTTAACAGACTGAGGCTGAAATCAATAATCAGATGTTTAACAGACTGAGGCACCCAGGTGCCCCAAAGATAATGATTTTCTAACAGAAACAGGTAGAATAAATCTCTTTAAGAGAAAATTGAAGTCCATATTAAGTTAGAAAATAAAAAACCTACTTACTTTAAAGGAATTTAAATCTCCTGGCCCAAGATTGTTACATCTGAGGGTCCTGAGTGACCATGGAAATTCTATATAATAAAAAAAATTACTGTTATTAATGTTGAGAAATCATGGCAACCTGGATAGATATACTCTGGAAGTCTGGAGACAGACAGCTATCCTAAATTCCAGGACATACAAGAAAGCATATGTCAAATGTGACAAATGTTTAATGTTTATTCCTGGCAAGACTCTAAAGTGGATTATTAGATGAACATATTGTGGGCATCTGGAAAAGGAAGCTGTAATTTTTTGGAGCCAACATGATTTCACCCAAGAACAGGTCATTGCAATGCTACACAACATCTTTTCCTTTTTATAAACATTTTTCGGACTATAAAAGCAATACTTATATGCAGTTCAGAAAAAACAAAATTACAAATAAGAACAATAAAGGAACTCACAATTTACTCTTACCCATAACTAAAGATAACTATTAATATTTTGGTGTACTTGATGTACTTAAGACTTTAAAAAAATTCTGACATAGTTGACCCATTATAAATTTACATTCAGAATCTTGCCGTTTTAGGGGTGCCTGGGTGGTTCAGTTGGTTAAGTGTCTGACTTATTTTCAGCTCAGGTCATGATCTCAGGGTCATGAGATTGAGCCCTGCATCAGGCTCTGCACTCAGCATGGACTCTGCTTGCCCCATCCCGCTCCTTCCCCCAGTTACTCTCCCTTGCTCACTCTCTTTCTCTCTCGAATAAATAAATAAAATTGAAAAAAAGAAAAAAGTATCCTGCCTTTTTATTTAACTTTATTTCCCTCAGTATTCATCACATAAAATATGTATTTAATTATTATTATGTTCATGGTAATGTGCTCACTCTGAGCACAAAATGCTCAATTATAAGCTACTCCTCCAATTATTAAAAATTAACCAAAATCAGAAATTAATAATATACATATTGTGTCTGTGTCATTATTCAATTCTTCCTTTACTAATTATTTTTAAATCATTTCCTATATTTTTTGCTATCATAAGCAATGTATAATAAATATCCTAGTAATAAGGACTTTTCTGAGTTTTAAATATATCCTTATGATAATTTCTAAGATGTGTGATTATAAAGTCAATGAGTCCTCTAAGAAGAAGAATAAGACAAAGATGACCGTTCCCACCACTTCTATTTAACAGTCTTAGAGGTCTCAGTCAGAGCAATTAGGCAAGAAAAACAAATAAAAGGCATCCAAGTTGGAATGGAAGAAGTAAAATCATCACTGTTTGCAGATAACATAACTCTATATGTAGAAAACCCTAAAGATTCCACCAAAAAACTATGAGAACTAAAAAATAGGGAGGAGAATTAAGATGATGGAGTAGGAGGAGGACCTATGCTTGCCTTGTCCCTCGAACACATCTAGATGAATATCAAATCATTCTGAACACCCAAGAAATTGATCTGAGGACTGAAAGAATAAACTGCCCATCTAGAGGGAGAGAAGAGGCTACATTGTGGAAGGCAGGAGGTACGGAGACCTGATTTGGAGTAGCAAATTATCACAGATGCTTCAGAGGGGAGAGAGCCCTGATGGAGAAAGGGGGGGAGGAAAGGAGCAACAGAGGGGATCATACAAGAAAAACACTTCCCCAAAATCATTGACTGGGAAAATGAGAGGGGCTGATTATCATGAGCTTTTACAACCAGCATAGTTCAAAGATTGGAGCTTTAGAAGTCTGTGCCATGGCAAGTGTGCAGCCTGGCTGGCATTGCAGTGCTCCTGTGGAGAATGAGGGCAGAGGCCCAGGTGTGGAATGCATGATCTGAGGATCCCCTGGGACACACAAGGAGAGAATTTCCCCCCTTCTTGGAATGCATCTTGGAGAGGTGGCATTGCCTCTCAGGGGACAAAAGGGCCAGCAAATGCATTGTTCTCACCTGTCCCTTAAGCATAGGGACAGAGATACCTGCTGAGGGAAGCTAACCTGGATTCAGGCTTTTTGCTGTGCTATATTCTAAACTTCAAGGTCCTGTGTGATGGTGCAATTGCCCTTCTGGGACAGAGTGACACAGCCCCAGCACAGCATGACCCTCCCACAGAGGACAAGTGTGGGTCTGCTCCATGCCAGGTCCCTAAAGATGGAGTTTTGAAACTCAGCCAGCGTGCCTGAGGTAAAACATGGCTGTAAAAGGCCAAGACACACTAAGGGTGAAGGCAATGATCTGATAGATGCCTGGGACACATGAGAGGAGATAATTCACTCTTCTATGAGGGCTTCCCTGACAGCATCGGGCACAAATTCCAATCTCCAGGAACCTGGGAGAGGGCTGGCACCATTTTTCTCCCTCACCCATCATGAAGGACTTCAGTAAGCAGCACAGTGCCAACATGGAGGCCTGAGCTGTTTACAGTAAGGCCTGATGCCCTGACCTCTACAGGTGCTTCTTTACTAGTGCAAGTGTGCCTGAGAAACAGAGCAGCAGGCCTCTCCCCTAGGAGACCTGCACAAACCACCCACATGCACCAAGTCTACTGACCAAAGAGTGCTGCAAATCTTTAGCTGTAGCGGAAATAAGATCAGACCTCTTTTAACAAGCAGACCAGAGCACACCTAGTTAAAACTTGCCACACTCTGGACAAGATCCAAACAATCCCCACTGCAGGCAAGGAGAAACTCTGCAGAGAATTGACCTGAGGGATGAGCACCCAAAACACAGCAGCAGAGTACACACAGTATACACAAGAAACACTTCCTGAAGTGCCAGGCCCTGGACAGTTTTTTTACTTTTACTTTACAAAGCCATTACTCTCAGGAGCAGGAAACATAACAGACTTTCCTAAGACAGAGAAGAAGACAAGGACCTAGACAAATGCCAAGATGGAGGAATTCATCCCGAAAGAACAAGAAAAGGTCATGGCTAGGGATCTAATTGAAACAGATATAAGCAATATGCCTGATCCACAATTTAAAGCAAAAATCATAAGCATACTAACTGGGCTTGAGAAAAGCATAGAAGACACTAGGGAGGCCCTTACTGCAGAGATAAAAAACCTAAAAACTAGTCAGGCTGAAATTAAAAAAAAAAAAAAAGGCTAAAACCAAGACATGAAACTGATTGGATGTAATGGCACTAGGATGGAAGAAGGACAGAAACAAATAAGTGGTACAGAAGATAAAATTATGGATAATAATTAAGCTGAAAAGAAGAGGAAAAGAAAAATCTTGGATCATGAATGTAGACTTAGGGAACTCAGTGACTCCATAAAGCATAATAACTTTGTACCATAGGTGTCCCAGAAGAAGAGAAGAGAAGGAAAACAGGACAGAAGACTTATCTGAGCAAATTATAACTGAAAACTTTACTAATCTGAGGAAGGAAACAGACATCCAAATCCAGGAGGCACAGAGAACTCCCATCAAAATCAACAAAAGCAGGCCAACACCAAGACATATCACAGTAAAATTTCCAAAATACAGAGAGAGGGACAGAATCCTAAAAACAGCAAAGGTAAAGAAATCTCTAAATTTCAAGGGAAGACAAATAAGGTTAGCAGCAGATCTATCCACAGAAAATAGGTAGGCCAGAAGAGATAGGCGTGATATATTCAATATACTGAATGTGAAAAATAAGCACCAAGAATACTTTATCCAGCAAGGCTGTCATTCAGAAGAGAAGGAGAGAGAAAGAGTTTCCCAAACAAAAACTAAAGGACTTCATTAACACTAAACTAGCCCTGCAAGAAATATTGAAGGAGACTCATTGAATGGTAAAGAAAAACCAAAATGACAAAGAATAGACAGGAACAGAGAAAATCTCCAGAAAAAAATGACTTAACAGGTAATACATTGATACTAAATTTATATTTATCAATAGTTACTCTAAATGTAAAAGGACTAAGTGTTCCAATGAAAAGACATAAGGGTATCAGAAAGGACAAAAATAAAAAAAGACCCATCGATATGCTGCCTACAACAGACTCTCTTTAGGCCTAAAGACACCTGCAGATTGAGAGGGAGGGGATGGAGAAACATTTACCATGCTAATGGATGTGAAAAGAAAGCCAGAGTAGCAAAATTTAAATCAGACAAAGTAGATTTTAAACCAAAGACTGTAACAGAAGATGAAGAAGGGCACTGTATCATAATAAAGGGGTCTATCCAACGAGATATAACAAATGGAAATATCTACACCCTCAACTTGGGAGTACCCAAATATATAAAACAATTAATAAAAAACATAAAGAAACTATTGATAATAATACAATAATAGTAGGGGACTTTAACACCCCACTTACAGCAATGGACAGATCATCTCAGCAGAAAATCAAAAAGGAAACAATGACTTTGAATGATACCCTGGACCATATGCCTTAACAAATATATTCAGAACATTTCATCCTAAAGCAGCAGAATACATATTCTTTTCAAGTGCACATGAGAATGCAAAAGAATAGATCACATACTAGGTCACAAATCAGGCCTCAACAAATATAAAAAGATTGAGATCATACCAAGCAAATTTTCTGACCACAACACTATGAAACTTGAAGTCAATCAAAAAAAAAAAAAAATTGGAAAGACCACAAATACATGGAAGTAAAAGAACATCCTACTAAAGAATGAATGGGTCAACTAGAAAATTAAAGAAGAAATTTTAAAAATACATGGAAACAAATGAAAACTAAACCAAGATGGTCCAAAAACCTTTAGGATGCAGCAAAAGTGGTCATAAGAGGGAAACAGATAACAATATAGGCCTACTTCAAGAAGAAGTAAATCTCAAATACTAAACTAACCTTAAATGAAAAAGAGCTAGAAAGAGAATAGCAAATGAAGCCTAAAGCCAGCAGAAGGGAAATAATAAAGATTAGAGCAGAAATAAACAATATAGAAACAAACAACAACAACAACAACAACAAACAGTAGAATAGATCAGTGAAACAAACAGCTGGTTCTTTGAAAGAATTAGTACAATTGGTAAACCCCTAGCCAGATCTCTAAAAAACAAAAGAGAAAAGACCCAAATGAATAAAATAAAATGAAAGAGGAGAGAACACAAGCAACACCATATAAATACAAACAATTATAAGAGGATATTATGAAAAATTATATGCTAACAAATTGGGCAATTTGGAAGAAATGGACAAATTCCTAGAAACATAAAACTACCAAAACTGAAACAAGAAGAAATAGAAAATTGAATAGACCCATAACCAGCAAAAGAAATTGAATCAGTAATCAAAAATCTCCCAGATGGCTTCACGGGGGAATTTTACCAAACATTTAAAAAAGAGTTAATATGTATTCTTCTGAAACTGTTCCAAAAAATAGAAATGGAACTCATTCTATGAGGCCAGCATGACCTTCATTCCAAAACCAGAGAAAGACCCCACTAAAAGTTGCTGGAGTGGGGGGTGGGGTGGGAGGGATGGGCTGACTGAGTGATAGACACTGGGGAGGGTATGTGCTCTGGTAAGCGCTGTGAATTGTGCAAGACTGTTGAATCTCAGATCTGTACCTCTGAAACAAATAATGCAATATATGTTAAGAAAAAAAGAAGAAGAAGATAGCAGGAGGGGAAGAATGAAGGGGGGGAAATTGGAGGGATAGACAAACCATGAGAGACGATGGACTCTGAAAAACAAACTGAGGGTTCTAGAGGGGAGGGGGGGAGGATGGGTTAGCCTGGTGATGGGTATTAAAGAGGGCACGTTCTGCATGGAGCACTGGGTGTTATGCACAAACAATGAATCATGGAACACTACATCTAAAACTAATGATGTAATGTATGGGGATTAACATAACAATAAAAAAATTTAAAAAAAAAGAATTACAGACCAATATCCCTGATGAACAGGGATGCAAAAATTCTCAATAAAATATTAGTAAATTGAATCCAACAGTACATTAAAATAATAATTCACCACAATCAAGTGGGATTTATTCCTATGTTGCAAGGGTGGTTCAATATTCACCAATCAATGTGATACACCACAATAATAAAAGAAAAGAACCATGTGATTCTCTCAATAGATGCAGAAAAAACACTTGACAAAGTACATCACCCATTCTTAATAAAAACCCTCTGGGACGCCTGGGTGGCTCAGTCGGTTGAGTGGCTGCCTTCGGCTCAGGTCATGATCCCGGGTCCTGGGATCGAGTCCCACATCAGGCTCCTTGCTCGGCGGGGAGCCTGCTTCTCCCTCTGCCTGCCTCTCCCCCTGCTTGTGTTCTGTCTCTCTCTCTCTGACAAATAAATAAATAAATCTTAAAAAAAAAAAAAAAAAAAAAAAAACCCTCAACAAAGTAAGGAATGAGGGATCATACCTCAACATCATAAAGGCCATATATGAAAGACCCCCAGCTAATATCATCCTTAATGGAAACTGAGAGCTTTTCCTCTAGGGTCAGGAACAAGACAGGGATGTCCATTCTCACCAGTTATTTAACTTAGTACTGTAAGTCCTAGCATCAGCAATCAGACAACAAAAGGAAATAAAAGTCATCCAAATCAGCAAGGAAGAAGTCAATCTTTCACTGTTTGCAGATGCCATATGATAGTCTATGTAGGAAACCTGAGGGATTCAACCAAAAAATTGCTAGAACAAATACATGAATTCGGTAGAGTCACAGGATACAAAACCAATGTACAGAAATCTGTTGCATTTTTATACAGCAATACAGAAGCAGCAGAAAAAGAAATCAAGGAATTAACCCATTTACAACTGCACCAAAAACCATAAGATACCTAGGAATAAACCTAAACAAACAGGTAAAAGATCTATACTCTGAGAATTATAGAACTCTTGTGAAAGAAATTTAAGATGACACAAAGAAATGGAAAGATATTCCATGTTCATGGATTAGAAAAACAAATATTGTTAAAATGTCTAAACTACTCAAAGCATTCTACACATTTAATGCAATCCCTATCAAAATACTAACAGCATTTGTCACAGAGTTAGAATAACCCTAAAATTTTTATGGAAGCACAAAAGACCCCAAATAGCCAATGTAATCTTGAAAATGAAAAGCAAGGCTGGAGGCATAACAATTCTGGACTTGAAGCTATATTACAAAGCTGTAGTGATCAAGACAGTATGATATTGGCACAAAAACAGACACACAGATCAATAGAACAGAATAGAAAGCCCAGAAATAGACCCACAACTGTATGGTCAACTAATGTTAGATGAAGCAGTAAAAAATATCCAATGGAAAAAAGGACAGTCTCTTCAACAAATGGTGTTGGGAAAACTGGAGAGCAACATGCAGAAGAATGGAACTGGACCACTTTCTTCCACCCTACACAAACATAAATTCAAAATGGATGAAAGACCTAAATGTGAAACAAGAAACCATCAACATCCCAGAGGAGAACACAGGCAGAAACCTCTTTCACATTGGCCATACCAACTTCTTAGTAGACATGTCTCTGAGGCAAGGGAAACCAAAGCAAAAAAGACTATTGGGACTTGATCAAGATAAAAACCTTCTGTGCAGTGAGGGAAAGAATAAAAAAAACAAAAGGCAACCTTCAGAATGAGAGAAGATATTTGCAACTGACATTTCTGATGAAGGGTTAATATCTGAAATCCATAAAGAACTTAATCAAACTCAACACCCCCAAAACAATCCAGTTAAGAAATGGACAGAAGACATGAATAAGCATTTTTCCAGAGAAGACATCCAAAGGGCCAACAGACACATGAAAAGATGCTCATCACTTTTCATCAGGGAAATACAAATCAAATTATAATGCAATATCACCTCATACCTGTTAGAATGGCTAAAATTAACAACACAGGAAACAATAGGTGTCAGTGAGGATGTGGAGAAAGGGGAACACTCTTGCACTGATGGTGGGAACACAAACTGGTACAGCCGCTCTGGAAAACAGTATGGAGATTCCTCAAAAAGTTAAAAATAGAACTACCCTATGATCCAGCAATTGCACTACTGGCTATTTACCCAAAGGATACAAAAATACTGATGCAAAGGGATACATGCACCCTGATGATTATAGCAGCATTTTCAACAATACCCAAATTTTGGAAAGAGCCCAAATGTCCATCAACCGATGAATGGATAAAGAAGTTGTGTTATATATATACAATGGAATATTTCTCAGCCATAAAAGAGAATGAAATCTTGCCATTTGCAATGATGTGGATGGTGCTAGAGTGTATTATGCTAAGCAAAATAAGTCAATCAGAGAAAGACAAATACCGTATGATTTCACTTATATGTGGAATTTAGCAAACAAAACAGATGAACATGGGGGAAGAAAGGGAAAGGTAAACCATAAAACATATTCTTAACTATAGAAAAAAACTCAGGGTTGCTCGGGTGGGGGAGGTGGGCAGGGGAATGGGTTAAATGGGTGATGAGTATTAAGGATGGCACTAGTGATGAGCACTGAGTGTTGAAGTAAGTGATGCATCAATAATTCTACTCCTGAAACTAATATTATATGTTAACTACCTAGAATTTAAATAAAAAATTGAAACAAAAAGTAATAAAATGTTTCTTTATGGACAAATATGTTTACTAATAAAATAAAGAACCAAGAAATAAATTCAGTAATGTTGCAGGATACAAAAGCAAAATCACTTATATTTCTATACAGCAAAAATGAACTATCTGAAAAGGAAATGAAGGAAATAATCACATTTGTAGTAGTATTAAAAAGAACAAAACACTTAGGAACAAACTTAACCAAAGAGGTGAACGGCCTCTATGCTGAAAACTATGAAACACTGATAAAAGTATGGAAAACACAAATAAATGGAGATATCCTATGTTCATGGATTGTAAGAATTAATATTTTTAAGATGTCCATACTACCCAAAGCAATCTACAGGTTCAAAGCTGTTCCCATCAAAATTCCTATGTCATTTTTTATAGAAATAGAAAAGAAAAATCCTAAAATTCATATCAAACCAGAATAGCAAAAATGATCTTGAGAAAAAAGAACAAACCTGGAGGCATCATGCTTCTAGATTTCAAAATTTATTAAAACTACAGTAACTAAAACAGTACAGTACTGGCATACAGACAGACACATGGAACAAAATATATGAGAAATAAGCCCATCATGTACAGCCAACTGGTCTTTAACAAGTTTCCAAGAATATATAATGAGAAAAGAATAGTCTCTTTATCAAATGGTTCTGGGGAAACTGGATAGCCACAAACAAAAAATGAAATTGGTCCCCTTCTTTACACTGTACATAAAATCAACTCAAATGGATTAAAGAATTAAATGTAAGACTTGAAACTGTAAAACTCCTAGAAAAAAAGACAGGGAAAATGCTTTTTAGCATTGGTCTGGGCAATGATTTCTAGGATAGAATGCCAAAAGCACAGACAGCAAATGCAAAAATAGACAAGTGGAACTGCATAGAACTAAAAACCTTGTGCAAAGCAAAAGAAAAAAAAATCAACAGAATAAAAAGGCAACCTATGAATGGGAGAAATATTTGAAAACCATATATCTGATAAGAGATTGTATCCAAAATATACAAGTCTCTCCTACAACTCAGCTGTAACAACAAAAACAAAAAAACAAAAACAAAAACAAAAACAAATCAAATAATCCAAGTGAATATATGGGCAAAGAACTTAAATAGGCATTTTTTCAATGAAAACATACAAATGGCCAACAGGCACAAGAAAAGATGCTCAACATCATTAATTATGGGGAAAATACAAAACAAAACCACAATGAGATAATCACCTCACACATGTTAGGATGGCTATTTAAAAAAAAATGATAAGTGTTGGCAAGGATGTGGAAAAATTAGAACTTTTGTACCCTGTTGATGGGAATGTAAAATAGTGCATCAGCTGTGGAAATTCCTCAAAAAAATGAAAACAGAACTACTATAATATCCAGCAATCCCACTTCTGGGTATATATCCAAAAGAATTGAAATCAGGATTTTGAAGAGATACCTACCTGCAATGTCATGTTTATCTCAGCATTATTCACAGTAGACAAGATATGGAAACAACCCATGTGTCCTTCAACAGATAAATGGATAAAGAAAATGTGGCAGTTTCTTTATAGAATAATGGAATATTATTTAGCCTTTAAGAATAAGGAAATCCTGCCATTTGCAACAACACAAATGAATCATGAACAAATACGAAGTGAAGTAAGCTACTCACAGGACAAATACTGCATGATTTCACTTATATGAGATATCTAAAATAGTCAAATTCATAGAGGCAGAGAATACAATCATGGTTGCCAGAGGCTGGGGAGTGGGAGAAATGGGCAGTTTTTCAATAAGTATGAAGTTTTAGTTATGTTAGATAAATAAGTTCTTAAGATCTGCTGTTCAACATGGTGCCCATAATTAACAATATGGTATTGAACTCTGCAAAATTTGTTAAGACACCAGATCTCATATTAAGTGTTTTTAGAACAAAAAAAAAAAGGGGGGGGGGGACCAAAACAAACAAACAAACAAAAAAACCCTGAGAGGAATTAGATAAAGCTATTACTTTCATTGTGGATAATGTTATCACAGGTGTTTACATATCTCCAAATTAAGCAAATTTTACAAATTAAATGTTTGTAGTTCTTTCTAGATCAATTATACCTCAATAATGCTATTAAAAAATAAAATCAAGGGACATGTGCATTTTAATATCCTTGATATATATTGCTGAATAGCTTCCCACAGAAGTACTACCAATTCCTATTCCTATTAGTGTAAATGGGTTTCCATTTCACTGAACCCCTGCCAATACTGAGGGTTTATTTCTTGGAAAAATTGATTGGTTAAAACAAATAATATATCCATTTTAAATTTGCAGTTGTTTGAACAGCAATGAAATTGTACATCTTTTTAAAATTTAATCATTATATGTAATTTCCCTTCTTTGATCTGGCCATGTTCTTTGACCATTTTTATTGGGTCTTGATATTTTCTTACTGACTGGTATAAAATCATAAAATAAAAATGAAAATAATACTTTTCTAGTCATATTTGTTGTAAATATTTTCTCATTTAGTCTTTTTATTCTGTTTCCATATTTCCAGTTTCTGGAAACTTTAAAACTTTGTGGTCAAATCTATTGGCCCTTTCATTTATTGATTTTTTTCCATTGTTTTTATGCTATGAAAGCTCTCCCTCATTCAAAGATCAGGGAAAACCTCTTTTTCTCTTTTTGTTATTTTATATTTTTATACTTTGTATCCTTTTTAAATAGTTACTAGGCTGGTAGTTCATAAATATGCTTTAGACACGGTGTATCTGGATTACCAGAAAGCATTTGTGAAAGTTCTCAGTATTTGCCACCTTGCAGCCTTTTTCCCCGTGCCAACAAATATATTCAATTTGTCAAAACTGTTTTTTTATATTAATTATTTTTATTATTTAAATTCAATTGGCCAACCTATAGTACATCATCAGTTTCAGATGTAGTGTTCAATAATTTATCAGTTGTGTATAACACTGTGTTCAACACATCACATGTCCTCCTTAATGCCCATCACCCAATTACCCCATCCCCCCAACCACCTCTTCTCCAGCAACCTTCAGTTTGTTTCATATACTTAAGAGTCTCTCATGTTTTTTTTTCTCTCTCTGATGACTTCCCATTTGGTTTTCTCTCCCTTCTCCTATGATCCTCTGTGCTTTTTCTTATATTCTACATATGAGTAAAACCATATGATAATTGTCTTTCTCTGATTGACTTATTTTACTCAGCATAATCCCCTCCAGTTCCATCCACATTGATGCAAATGGTTCGTATTCATCCTTTCTGATGGCTGAGTGATATTCCATTGTATATATATACCACATCTTCTTTATCCATCCATCTGTTGATGGACATCTTGGCTCTTTCCATAATTTAGCTATTGCGGACATTGCTGCTATAAACATTGGGGTGCATGTGCTCCTTCGGATAATACATTTGTATCTTGGGGGTAAATACCCAGTAGTGCAATTGCTGGGTTGTAGGGTATCTCTATTTTCAACTTTTTGAGGAACATCCATACTGTTTGCCAGAGTGGCTGCACAAGCTTGCCTTCCACGAACAGTGTAAGAGGGTTTCCCTTCTCTACATCCACACCAACCTTTGTTCTTTCCTGTCTTGTTAATTTTAGCCATTGTGACTGGTGTGAGGTAGTATCTCATTGTGGTTGTGATTTGTATTTCCCTGATGCCAAGGGGTGTGGAGAATTTTTTTCACGTGTCTGTTGGCCATTTGTATGTCTTCTTTGGAGAAATGTCTATCTGCTCATTTCTTGAATGGACTTTTTCTGTTTTGTTCTGGTTTTTTTTTTTTTTTTGGATGTTGAGTTTGATAAGTTCTTTATAGATTTTGGATACTAGCCCTTTATCTCATATGTCATTTGAAAATATCTTCTCCCATTCTGTAGGTTGCTTTTTAGTTTTGTTGACTGTTTCCTTTGCTGTGCAGAAGCTTTTTATTTTGTGAAGTCCCAATAACTCATTTTTGCTTTGGTTTCCCTTGCCTTTGGAGACACGTCTAGCAAGAAGTTGTGGCCAAGGTCAAAGAGGTTGCTGTCTGTGTTCTCCTCTAGGATTCTGATGGATTCATGTCTCACATTTAGGTCTTTCATCCATTTTGAGTTTATCTTTTTGTATGGTGTAAGAAAATGGTCCAGTTTCATTTTTCTGCATGTGGCTGTCCAATTTTCCCAGCACCATTTGTTGAAGAGACTGTCTTTTTTCCATTGATATTCTATCCTGCTTTGTCAAAGCCTCAGCAAATTCAAGAACATCAAACCTATACCACTCATTTTTTCTGACCACAACACTATGAAACTAGAAGTCAACAACAACAGTGAAAAATTCTGGAAAGACCACAAACACATGAAGGTTAAATAACATTCTACAAAACAATGAATGGGTCAAACAGGAAAAAAAGAAAAAATTACAAAGCAAATGGAAAAATATGAAAATGAAAACACAATGGTCCAAAACTTTTGGGATGCAGCAAAAGCTGTTCTAAGAGGGAAGTTTATAGCAATGCAGGCCTACCTCAAGAAGCCCAAAAATCTTAAATAAACAACCTATCCTTACACTAAAAAGCTAGAAAAAGGAAAACAAAAAACCTAAAACCAGAAGAAGGAAGGAAATAGCAAAAATTAGGGCAAAAATGAATGAATAGAAACTAAAAAATAATAATAATAGAAAAAAATAATAGGATGGATCAATGAAACCAGGAGATGGTTCTTTAAAAATGTCATAGCCACAACAATTAGAAAACAAAAAGAAATAAAAGGCATCTGAACTGGTAAGGAAGAAGTAAACTTTTGTTATTTGCAGATGACATGACACTATATAGAGAAAATGCAAAAGACTCTACTAAAAGAACTTCTAGAACTGATGAACAAATTCAGTAAACTTGCAGGAACAAAATCAATGTGATAACACCTCCCACCTGTCAGAATAGCTAAAATCAACAACACAAGAAACAACAGGTGTTTATGAGGATGTGGAGAAAGGGGAACCCTCTTACACTGTTGGTGGGGATGCAAACTGATGCAGCCACTGTGGAAAACAGTATGGAGATTGCTAAAAAAAATTAAAAATAGAACTACCCTACCATCCAGTAATCTTATTCCTGGGTATTTACCCCCAAAATACAAAGACACTAATTCAAAGTGATACATACACCCCAATGTTTATAGCAGCATTATTTACATAGCCAAATTATAGAAGCAGCCCAAGTGTCCATTGATAGATAAATGGATAATTCTATATACACACACATACATTAGAATATTATTCAGCCATAAAAAATAATGAAATCTTGCCATTTACAATGACATGGATGGAGCTAGAGAGTATAATGCTAAGTGAAATAAGTCAGTCAGAGGAAGACTAATACCATATGACTTCACTCATATGCGAAATTTAAGAAACAAAACAAACAAGCAAAGGGGAAAAAGAGAGAGAGAGACAAACCAAGAATCAGACTCTTAACTAGAGAGAACAAACTGATAGTTACCAGAGGGTAGGTAGGTATCATGGGGGGATGGTTTAAAAAGTGATGCAGTTTAACAACTGCACTTGTCATGATGAGCACCAGGTGATGTATGGAATTGTTCTATCACTATGTTGTACATCTGAAACTAATATAACACTGTAAGTTAACAATGCTGGAATTAAAATAGAACTTTAAAAAATTAGAATAAATTTAAAAAAATAAAGAAGCAAACATAAAAAAGTAATGAAGTGGTGATATATGCTAGTTGAAGAATCTCTTGAAGAATTTCAAAAACATTACTGTAAGTGAAAGCAGCCAGACACAAAGGACTAAATATTGTATGATTCCACTTATATGAAATTTCCAGAAAAGACAAATATATGGAGGAAATCAGTGTTTGCCCGAGGTTGGGATGGGTGTGGGGATTGATTCAAAATTGATATGAAGGAACTTTTGGGGATGATGGAAACATTCCGAAACTGAATTGTGGTGATTGTTGTACAACTCTATAAATTTATCACTGAATTATACCCTTTTAGTAAATTTTATGGTATGTAAGTTATACCTCAGTAAATCCATTAAAGAGGTATGTACATTTAAAAAGAAGAAAACTACAAGGTATTACTTTTGAACATAGTAAAATTAAAACAAGAGAGATTTAAATGTTTTGGTGATTTAAATGTTTTTCAAATTGTTTAAATAACTTTAAAATGAAAACACTAAAAAACAAAGATATAGCTTGAAATTGAAGCAAAACAATAAAACTGAGAGAGTATAGCTTAATTCTAGCTAAAGTATAAATAAGAAAAACCTAAAATCTGTCCCACTATTTAAAAAAAAAAATCTAAAATCCTTTTCTGTACCATATATTTTGGGTAAAGAGATATATCTGTTTGTTGTCCAATCTAAAGAAGCATTTCTTTGTGTCCTCAGCTTTTCCTTACTCATACTTTAAAGGCATCACAAAAGTTGACAAATTTGATCTTACTTTTATACCTTATTTAAATTTGTCATGTCTCCTCTCAGGTTTTGCCATTTCAGGAAGAGTATTTTATAAACCTTTTGTGACAGCTTGCTTTTGTCTTCTTGCACTATTTGACTTTAGATGTTCAGTTTACCAAACAAAACCTTCCACACTACCTTTTTCACAACTTATGATACAACTTTCAAATTTAATGTACTAAGAGAATCCTGTTTAATCAGTTCTTGCTTCAATCTTTCATTTTAATGCTCTAGGGCACAATACATAACTATTTTATTCATTCCAAAACACTTTTAGTTTTAACTTTCACCTAGAAGTCTATTATCCTATTAGATTCTAGCTAGCAGGAATTATGGGATCACTGCATTATTAAAAATCATATTCCTATGGTCAACTAATCTTCAACAAAGCAGGAAAGAATATCCAATGGAAAAAGGACAGTCTTTTCAATAAATGGTGTTGGGAAAATTGGATAGCCACATGCAGAAGAATGAATTTGGGCCACTTTCTTATACCATACATAAAGATAAACTCAAAATGGAGAAAGACCTAAATGTGAGACAGGAATCCATCAAAATCCTAGAGAACACAGGGAGCAATCTCTTTGACCTTGGCCACAACCACTACTTGCTACACACGTTTTCAAAGGCAAGGGAAACAAAAACAAAAATAAACTATTGGGACTACATCAAAATGAAAAAGCTCTGCACAGCAAAAGAAACAACCAAACTAAAAGGCAAACTACAGAATGGAAGAAGATATTTGCAAATGACATATTAGATAAAGGGCTAGTATCCAAAATGTATAAAGAACTTATCAAACTCACCACCCAAAAAACCAAATAATCCAGTCAAGAAACAGGCAGAAGACATGAAGAGACATTTCTCCAAAGAAGATATCCAAAGGCCCAACAGACACATGAAAAAATGCTCCATATCACTTGGCATCAGGAAAATACAAATCAAAACCTCAATGAGATACCAATTCACACCAGTCAGAATGACTAAAATTAACAAGTCAGGAAACAACAGATGTTGGTGAGGATGCAGAGAAAGGGGAACCCTCTTAACACTGTTGGTGGGAATGCAAACTGGTGCAGCCACTCTGGAAAACAGTATGGAGGTTCCTCAAGAAATTAAAAATAGAGCTACCCTACAACCCATCAATTACAATACTAGGTATTTATCAAAAGGATACAAACCTAGTGTTCAAAGGAGGAGCACATGCACCCCAATGTTTATAGCAGCAATATCCACAATAGCTAAAATATGGAAAGAGCCCAGATGTCCATCAACAGATGAATGGATAAAGAAGAGTGGTATATATAAATATTGGAATATTACTCAGCCATCAAAAAGAATAAAATCTTGTCATTTTCAATGATGTAGAAGGAATTAGAGGGTATTATGCTAAGCAAAATAAGCCAGTCAGAGAAAGATAATTATCATGTGATTTCACTCATATGTGGAATTTAAGAAACAAAACAGATGAACATAGGGGAAGGGAGGGAAAAATAAAATAAAACAAAATCAGAGAAGGAGACAAACCATAAGAGACTTAACTATATATAGGGAACAAACTGATGGTTGCTGGAAGGGAGGTGGGTGGGAGGATGGGCTAAGTGGGTGATGGACATTAAGGAGGGCACTTGATGGAATGAGCACTGGGTGTTATATGCAACTGATGAATCACTAAACTCTACCTCTGAAAATAATAATACACTATATGTTAATTAATTGATTTAAATTTAAAAAATCATATTCCTCAAAGTTGTGAGGAATCAAGTTTATCAGTTAAGAAAAAATATTCATCACAAAATCCATTGTCAAGCAATACTACTTGACTCCTGATCTTTATACCTATGTACCAGTGTTTTTCCTCTTTCCCTCTAGATTGAAAAGCTGAGGCAAGTGATTTTTTTTTCTTTTTTCCTATTTTAAAAGTAGCAATTTGTCTACAAATCTGGTACTTGTTTCCTGGCCCACCAGTTCTACTATACCTGCATTATAACATACAACTACCATCCTGGCTCTACTCTTCCATACTTGACCCCTACCTTTCTTACAGAAATTCTAATGAATTTTGGAAGCAGGTACAGTTACATTATGGAGGTTAGTAAGAATCTAGTAGACCCACAATCTTCTTTCAGGTCTCAACTCATGTATTCCTTCTTCAGTGAAGCTGTCCTTCCCTCTCTGGCAGGCCAGATCGCTACTATCACATGCTCTCATGACACCCTATACCTTCCCTTTACACTATTTTCATTTTACATACATTTGTGTGATTCTCTGATTAATGTCTACTTCCTCCACTAAATTTAAAATTTTACGAGGGAAAGTCTCATGTATGTTTTTGTATGCCACTGAATACCAGCACCTAACATAGTACCTAGAACATCATATGTGTTTGATAAATATTTTTTAATAAATGGCAAATAAATCAGTGAATAAATAACCCATACTTCTCATATATAAAGATTAAGAGAAACAGAATACTGGCTCTTTATACTCTACATCTCCAGAATGGCATCTGATCACAGCAGCAGGCTTACCTCAAAATTTGCTATGACTGAAAGCCAAATTCAAGCCATAAAGTAGCTGTATTATCTAAGACAGCATAGAGCTACAGCAAGCATAGTGCCATATACATAGTTTAGAGTTTCAAATTCTTTGTTGAATCACTGACTTGGCAGACAGTAAAGAGTTATTTGAATATTCTGCAAAATAAGATAAATCAAGAAAATGTGTAGTACAAATTCTTCTTTTCTGAAGGAGCTTAAAACATGGAAAGAAAAAAAATGGCCTATATTCAGACTTGAAATTGAGGAGTACTAAAGCAAGAACCAGTATTGGCAGAAACTATTTTCTTCTCCATATAAATGGACATCAGCAGTTTGGGGTTGGTCTAAATGGAAAAATGCTTTGGGGGATTGAAATTTTGAGATGGGATTCCTTCCTACCCACACTGTCTCAGGGTACTGTGTCCAATGTTGGAAAACACATTTTAAAAGAGATGTAAAAATGTGAATAGCATCTGAAAAAGAGTGACATATGTGACTAAAATGTATCCAAATAAGGCATACATAAGAGTTGAAATTCTTCAGCCCAGACAAGATAGGGCTAAGGGTGATTTCATAATTGTTTTCAGGGTGTTCATTTTGTTTTCCCCAGAAAAGAAACAATTACCCATATTTACTATGGCAGATTAAAAGGAGCTGCTCTTACCAGAAACATGAAAAGCCTGTTCAACATAAAGAATTCCCTGACAATAAGGATTACTAGTTACAGAAATGAGTAAATTTTGGGAGTCAGGAATCTCCTTTACCAAGGATCTTTAAGAAAACAGATTAGTTCCTCATAAGTTGGAAGCCTTTGTGGTACTACTTAAAGGCAGGGACAGGGCTGATGTGGATGCTGTGTAGACTATATGACTTCTCAAGGCCTTTCCAGCCCTGGATATCTATAAATAATGAAAAGTTAACCAAAGAATATAGCAGATTAAAATGTTTAACAAATAGTGCCCTCCAGACAAAGCCATCATGCTGGTTTTATGAAATGCCCAGATATTGCCTCTCAGCAGCAGTCAGTAGCAAATATTTATTGCATCTAGATAAGGGATAGAAGTCACATTTAACTATACATTGCTATAAAATATGGAGGTATTGTAGTCAAGCATTAAAGATATTGTATTTTACATGAGCTCAACAAGTTGAACCTAAGGTGTGTGGATCATTTTCACAACCTGGTCATGGTGCAAACATGAAAGAGAGTATGTGATATTACATCTGCCAAATATATCACATTCAACCAGGTGAGATAACTGGATTGATATACCACAAAAGAAAAAGTAAATAGCCATAAGACTGCTGTACAACACTGAGATTCAGCACCGACTCAGTGGCTTCTTACACAAACCATCATCAAAGAATAGAAAACAGTTTTCAAATGGTATCTTTAATATAGCATTAATGGGTTTTTCATATTACCCTCAATTCACATGCATAACTTGTTTCAGTGTACACTAAGGTTCTGCCCATGTGGACTGTAGACAAGCATATAATCCCTAATATAGCAAAGATGTTACATTGTATTAACTATGCTATATAAAAACCTACAGTTCTAAGTTAAATTGCCAAAGAAAATTTATTATTGTAGCACATGAAGGATGTATGTGTAGGGTGCCTGGGTGGCTCAGTTGGTTAAGCATCTGCCTTCCACTTAGGTCGTGATCCCAGGGTTCTGGGATCGAGTCCCACATTGGGCTCCCTGCTCTGTAGGGAGCCTGCTTCTCCCTCTGCCTCTCTCTCTCTCTCTCATGAATAAATAAATAAAATCCTTTAAAAAAGGATATATGTGGGGGCGCCTGGGTGGCTCAGTCAATTAAGTGTCTGCCTTCAGCTCAGGTCGTGGTCCCAGGGTCCTGGGATCAAGCCCCACATCAGGCTCCCTCTGCCTGCAGCTCCCCCCCCCCGCTTGTGCTCTCTCTCTTTCTCTCTCTCTCTGTCAAATAAATAAATTAAATATTTTTAAAAAGGATATATGTGTATACATTTATATATACATATACATAAAATTAATCATTTTTTTCATAATTTTTACATACAGTAAGTGACTAATATGTATAATAAAACAAAGAAAAAGATTAAATGAACCAATCTTTGGGGACTCAGATGGTTGTCAAACTAAAAATATCAGCTCAGGGGGAACCATATAGCTAATCAGCTCTAATTTTAGGGTATTTCCCCAGTCATACCTTTATTTGGAAAGTTACCTAAAAATCTCTGCAATCCTGTTTGGAAACTTTCCATGTGTTTATCTTTGGCCATTTGACTCTAAAATATCTCATTTTGATGAGGCCAAAGAGATCAAACAGACTAGTGAGTGAAAATTTAAAAAAAGTTTTCAAAAGCTCTAAATCTTACTTTAAGCTCTATTAGCAATTCACCAGATGCATCTGTAATATAGAATTCCCTCTAAGAGACAGTACTCCTCAGGAACATGTAGGTGTATCTTATTGGCTAATTACTTCCAGATATCTGATTCTGAAACAGAATTTTCAATGAGGGTGGTCTGTGGATGAAAATTATATGGGGAGTTTAGAGGCTAAGTGTAAATTTTCTAGATTTAAATTTACTTTGACAGAAACACCCATTCCCCCATACCCTTGACTTCTTAATCTGGTGATTTGCTATTTAACAAGAACTTCTGTAACTATATTAGGAATTTGTATCTGAGGTCCCAATAACTTGGATCCCTTACAAGTTCTAACTGTAGCCAATTAGGCCTGAGTCAAAGAGCTACTGAACAGTGGGAGTAGACCTGTGACCACTCCTCACCAGAAAAATCCTAAGGCAGGTCCATGCTAATCTAAAATTCTGGGGCCTTCTCCAGGAATAAGAAGCAGCCTTATTGGAGTTCTTAGTGTATATCATCTTTTGAAGGCCCAAAGGAATTAATACAGCTTTCAACATCATTTATCTTCCACACATTGAGTAATTAATACATTTGGAGAAGCCATTAACATGTGAAAACAAGCAATGTAAACTTATAGAACTGCTTCATCTATACTTTTGGAGAAATCATTTTAAACAAAGAGAGACACAAAGGTTGGTTTAGTTTAGACTGCAGTATTCAGTCTCTGCTATCCTTTGTTGGCAGGAGAGAAACTCAAATCAAACCAAGTTTTCTCCAAGAAATCTGGATTTATAGAAGAGAAACATGTACACAATTCTCATAAAGACAATTTTGACTCCATATTCTGGAAATGCAGCTCAGCATATCAAAGACAAATTGCTCTAGTAAACTAATGTTATATATCAAAATGTATGAAAGAGAGGGAAATAGAGGGAAGAATGCCAGGTTACTAAATTTATAAATGTATAACTGAGTGAGATTTTCCCAATTCTCACTAGATGTTTTAAGTTAGTATTGAATGGACCTGGAAGCTCTGATTGCCTTTGCACAGATTGTGTTCCAGCTGTCTTCCAATATTTGAACACTCAGGTCTTAGTCCCATGCTGTGCCAGCCTCCCACATATTCTGTATACCAAGAGTAATTTATGAATCTATAAAGGCAATCACAGTGCTTGCAAGAAAGGGTTATGTAAAGCTCTAAGATTGCAAGAAGTAGCTTCAGTAAACTCAGTACAAGTTCCAAACATCACTATTATGTTTGAGCTGATTTACAAATCTCACAGATCTTTGTCTGGTAATCCATATCCTTTGTGAAGTTGGAAGAGGGAACAAAAGGCTTGATGGCATAGTCTCTACATAAATCTCAAGCTGCTGCAATTCATTTACCTACTGCCTCATATTCATTAAATGGCCTTATACTGTGAGAATCTGACACAAGCAGTAGGAAAGATGGGCACTATGAAATTTAGCCATTGCCAACCAGATTTGGAGCATAAGATGAAACCTCCAAAATGCCTTTGCAATTTTTTCTCAATTTTACATCGGAAGAATTTACCTCAAAACTCAGCCTATAGTCCCATTCAAAAGAAAATGGTTACAATTTTAAGAAGTGTCCCCGAAATAGCTCAGAATGTCCTTTGAGGACTGTTACCAGCTTTTTGTTACATGGGCCTTTTCTCACTCAGTTCCATCTTCATCCTCTTGTCATTAATGGCAGCTCAGCTCTTTCCTCCTATATGTGATCCTGCTTTTGACAGGGAAAGATTTCACCTTGAGTCATTGCAGCTCTTTTGCCTGTTTGCATCTTTTTATCTCCTTTTCTCTTCCATTCCTACTTTAAGCTCTTTCTATTATCACCACTTACAAGTCTCTTCTTGAAGAATTTCTGTCTGCTCATATTCTGGATACATTCTAGCAATGCATTATAGAAAAGTCTCTGTGTTTGCTCGTTTTCAATACCAGTAACCTGGGAACTATTTCCACATGAGTAGATTGCCATCAATTCAGACATATTGTCACCAACTGCAATACCTTGACCGGGAATTTGGTCTGAAAAAACCTCCATGGATGAGAAAAGGAGAATATAATATGCCTTACTACTCAATTTTTTCAAAAGAAAAAAATAGAACTTTTCATACAATCAGCTTAGCACAGAAATAAACTGCTTTTAAACTACTCCTTAAAAGATGATAGACAATTCAGGGTAAGTTACTGAACTCACTAATTTGAAATTATTCTCAGTCACTGCATAATTATTGAAAAATATCACACTGAATATATGGACTTGGAGTTAGTTCTACTCTGGGTTTAGCCATGGTTGTAGTAGCAGTGTGGCATCAAAAGTTGAGGCAGAATCCTCTCCTATTCGATCAATTCTGGATAAAACGTTGTTTCAGCAGACATTATTCTGCTACCCACTGCCTTTTTTTATACATTTTTTGGTGTTATTAGAGAATGTTGTGTACTTAAAACTATTCTTTTCATCAAAGGTAATACAAAGTGTTATCCCTGCATTCTTCTCCTGTTCCCCATATTTGAAAGCTGGCTATAAGCAAGCTTGTTATTCTTTTTATTAATGCTAAAACACATAATTCTGTCCATTATTTTCATAATCCCAACACTAAGAGATATCTGACCTCCCCTGACCTCAACTCTTTCTTTTACTTTTACTCCCTAATCCAAATGCTTTGCCAGTATCTTTCAGTACCATCTCAATCCCAGGTTTTCTTAACATCATTGTTTCACTGCTCAATAAAGCTTCAGAGATTTTACTAAAATGATGTTCCAACAATTTTGATTCTCCCTCTTAAATCACCACAGATCTAAATGTGCCTCAATCTCCTCCAAACCTGGTAACTAGAACGATATATACTTTGAGATCATTCCCAAGATGTAAGTCATTTCCACTCTTGGTAAATGTGTAATCATTTGTCTAAATGTCTGATATAGCAGTCTTTGCTTAATTGGCTTTTTACTGTAGCTTAATTGAACAATCATCCCCTCCTGTCTAGGTACCTATATCATCCCTTCTTCCCATTTCTCCTTCCTTCAGTCTGGAAAAAAATTAAAGTATCATGAGTTTTCCCTTTCTCCCAAATCTCACCTGTATATATGGCTTTTATTTTTTTCTTTTTTTTTAAATTTTTTAAATTAACATATAATGTATTATTTGTTTCAGAAGTACAGGTCTGTGATTCATCAGTCTTACACAATTCATAGCATTCATCATAGCACTTAGCCTCCCCAATGTTCATCACCCAGCTACCCCATCCCTCCCACCCCCTCCACTCCAGCAACCCTCTGTTTGTTTCCTGAGATTAAGAGTCTCTTATGGTTTGTCTCCGTCTCTGATTTCATCTTGTTTCATTTTTCTGTCCCTTCCCCTATGATCCTCTGTCTTGTCTCTTAAAGTCTTCATATCAGTGAGATGATATGATACTTGTCTTTCTCTGACTTATTTCGCTTAACATAATACCCTCTAGTTCCATCTGCATCATTGCAATTGGCAAGATTTCTTTTTTTTTTTTTGATGGCTACATAATATTCCATTGTATATATATACCACCTCTTCTTTATCCATTCATCTGTTGATGGACATCTTAGCTCTTTCCATAGTTTGGCTATTGTGGATATTGCTGCTATAAATATCGGGGTGCATGTACCCCTTCGGATCCCTACATTTGTATCTTTGGGGTAAATACCCAGTAGTGCAATTGCTAGATCGTATGGTAGCTCTATTTTCAACTTTTTGAGGAACCTCCATACTGTTTTCCAGAGTGGCTCCACCAGCTTGCATTCCCACCAACAGGGTAGGAGGGTTCCCCTTTCTCCACATCCTTGCCAACATTTCCTGACTTGTTAACTCTAGCCATTCTGACTGGTGTGAGGTGGTATCTCATTGAGGTTTTGATTTGGATTTCCCTGATGCCGAGTGATGTGGAGCACTTTTTCATGTGTATGGTGGACATTTGGATGTCTTCTTTGGAAAAATGTCTGTTCATGTCTTCTGCCCATTTCTTGATTGGATTATTTGTTCTTTGGGTGTTGAGTTTGATAAGTTCTTTATAGAGTTTGTATACTAGCCCTTTATCTGATATGTCACTTGCAAGTATCTTGTCCCATTCTGTTGGTTCTCTTTTGGTTTTGTTGACTGTTTCCTTTGCTTTGCAAAAGCTTTTTATCTTGATAAAGTCCCAATAGTTCATTTTTGCCCTTGCTTCCCTTGCCTTTGGCGATGTGTCTAGGAAGAAGTTGCTGCAGCTGAGGTCGAAGAGGTTGCTGCCTGTTTTCTCCTCAAGGATTTTGATGGATTCCTGTCTCACATTTAGGTCCTTCATCCATTTTGAGTCTATTTTTGTGTGTAGTGTAAGGAAATGGTCCAGTTTCATTCTTCTGCATGTGGCTGTCCAATTTTCCCAACACCATTTGTTGAAGAGACTGTCTTTTTTCCATTGGACATTCTTTCCTCCTTTGTTGAAGATTAGAAGACCATAGAGTTGAGGGTCCATTTCTGGGCTCTCAATTCTGTTCCATTGTTCTATGTGTCTGCATTTGTGCCAGTACAATCCTGTCTTGATGATTATGGGTTTGTAATCCTGAAGGCCGGAATTGTGATGCTGCCAGCTTTGCCTTTCTTTTTCAACATTCCTCTGGTTATTCAGGGTCTTTTCTGGTTCCATACAAATTTTAGCATTATTTGTTCCATTTCTTTGAAAAAAATTGATGGTATTTTGATAAGGATTACCTTAAATGTGTAGATTGCTCTAAGTAGCATAGACATTTTCACAATATTTGTTCTTCCAAACCATGAGCATGGAACGTTTTTCCATTTCTTTGTGTCTTCCTCAATTTCTTTCATGAGTATTCTATAGTTCTCTGAGTATAGATCCTTTGTCTCTTTGGTTAGGTTTATTCCTAGGTATCTTATGGTTTTTGGTGCAACTGTAAATGGGATCAACTCCTTAATTTCTCTTTCTTCTGTCTTGTGTTGGTGTATAGGAATGCCACTGATTTCTGTGCATTGATTTTATATCCTGCCACGTGACTGAATTCCTGTATGAGTTCTAGCAGGTTTGGGTTGGAGTCTTTTGGGTTTTCCACATAAAGTATCATATCATTTGCAAAAAGTGAGAATTTCACTTCTTTACTGATTCAGATGCCTTTTATTTCTTTTTGTTGTTTGATTGCTGTGGCTAGGACTTCTAGGACTATGTTGAACAACAGTGGTGATAGTGGACATCCTGCTGTGTTCCTGACCTTAGGGGAAGAGATCTCAGTGTTTCCTCATTGAGAATGATATTCACTGCGGGCTTTTCATAGATGGCTTTTATGATATTGACGTATGTTCCCTCTACATACATAAAGAATTTTAATCAAGAAAGCATGCTGTATTTTGTCAAATGCTTTTTCTGCATCTATTGAGACTATCATATGGTTCTTGTTCTTTCTTTTATTAATATATTGTATCCCATTGTTTGATTTGTGGATGTTGAACCAAACTTGCAGCCCAGGAATAAATCCCACTTGGTCGCGGTGAATAATCCTTTCAATGTACTGTTGGATCCTATTGGCTAGTATTTTGGTGAGAATATTTGCATCCATGTTCATCAGGGATATTGGTCTGTAGTTTTCCTTTTTGATGGGGTCTTTGTCTGGTTTTGGGATCAAGGTAATGCTGGCCTCATAAAATTAGTTTGGAAGTTTTCCTTCCATTTCTATTCTTTGAAACAGCTTCAGAAGAATAGGTATTAATTTGTCTTTAAATGTTTGGTAGAATTCCCCTGGGAAGTCATCTGACCCTGGGCTCTTGTTTGTTGGGAGATTTTTGATTACTGCTTCAATTTCCTTACTGGTTATGGGTCTGTTCACATTTTCTATTTCTTCCTGGTACAGTTTTTTTTTTTGAAATTTACAATTTTATTAGACATTACTCTTCTTGTAAAAACAATAACTTCCCTATCACTGGGAATTTCTCAAGCCAGATCTGCTGCTATATCTGCTGCCACATATAAAAGGAGCTGCCTCTCCTTTTCCCCTTTCCCTAGATACCAGCAACATCTCCAAATTGCTGTTAATTTCTAGTGTAGAGCAGTTTATCCATCTAACCTGGTTCAGTTTTGGTAGTTTATATGTCTCTAGGAATGCATCCATTTCTTCCAGATTATCTTATTTGCTGGCATATAGTTACTCATAATATGTTCTTATAATTGTTTCTATTTCTTTGGTATTGGTTGTCATCTCTCCTCTTTCATTCATGATTTTATTTATTTGGGTCCTTTCTCTTTTCTTTTTCATAAATCTGGCCAAGGGTCTATCAATTTTATTTATTCTTTCAAAGAACAAGCTCCTAGTTTTGTTGATCTGTTCTACTGTTCTTTTGTTTCTATTTCATTGATTTCTGCTCCGATCTTTATTATTTCTCTTCTCCTGCTGGGTTTAGGCTTTATTTGCTCTTCTTTCTCTAGCTCCTTTAGGTGTAGGGTTAGGTTGTGTATTTGAGACCTTTCTTGTTTTTGAGAAAGGCTTGTATTGCTATACACTTTCCTCTTAGGACCACCTTTGCTGAATCCCAAAGATTTTGAACAGTTGTGTTTTCATTTTCATTTGTTTACATGAATTTTTTAAATTCTTCTTTAATTTCCTGGTTGACCCATTCATTTTTTAGTAGGATTCTCTTTAGCCTCCATGTATTTGAGTTCTTTCCAACTTTCCTCTTGTGACTGAGTTCTAGTTTCAAAGCATTGTGTTCTGAAAATATGGAGGGATGATCCCAATCTTCCAATCTGTACCAGTTGAGACCTGATTTGTTACCCAGGATGTGATCTATTCTGGAGAATGTTTCATAGGCGCTAGAGAAGAATGTGTCTTCTGTTGCTTTGGGATGGAATGTTCTGAATATATCTGTGAAATCCATCTGGTCCAGTGTGTCCTTTAAAGCCTTTATTTCCCTGTTGATCTTTTGCTTAGATGATCTGTACATTTCAATGAGGGGGATATTATTGTATTGTTGTCGATTATTGTATTATTGAATTGTTGTTGATGTATTTCTTTGCTTTTGTTATTTACTGGCTTATATAATTGGCTGCTCCCATGTTAGGGGCATAGATATTTACAACTGTTAGATCTTCCTGTTGGATAGACCCTTTAAGTATGATGTAGTGTCCTTCCTCATCTCTTATTATAGTCTTTGGTTTAAAATCTAATTTGTCTGATAGAAGGATTGTTACCCCAGCTTTCTTTTGATGTCCATTAGCATGGTAAATGGTTTTCCACTCCCTCACTTTAAACCTGGAGGTGTCTTTGGATCTAAAATGAGTCTCTTGCAGACAGCATATGGATGGGTCTTGTTTTTTTATCCAATCTGATACCCTGTGTCTTTTGATTGGGGCATTGAGCCCATTTACATTCAGGGTAACTATTGAAAGATATGAATTTAGTGCCATTGTATTGCCTGTAAGGTGACTGTTACTGTATATTGTCTCTATTCCTTTCTGATGTATGTTATTTTAGGCTCTTTCTTTGCTTAGAGGACCCCTTTCAATATTTCCTGTAAGGCTGGTTTGGTGTTTGCAAATTCTTTTAGTTTTTGTTTGTCCTGGAAGCCTTCTATCCCTCTTTCTATTTTCAATGACAGCCTAGCTGGATATAATATTCTTGGCTGCATATTTTTCTCATTTAGTGCTCTGAATATAGCATGTCAGTCCTTTCTGGCCTGCCAGGTCTCTGTGGATAGGCGTGCTGCCAACCTAATATTTCTACCATCGTAGGTTACAGACCTCTTCTCCCGAGCTGCTTTCAGGATTTTCTCTTTATCTCTGAGACTTGTGAGTTTTACTATTAGATATAGGATTGTTGACCTATTTTTATTGATTTTGAGGGGGCTTCTCTGTGCCTCCTGGATTTTGATGCTTGTTTCCATCCCCAAATTAGGGAAGTTTTATGCTATAATTTGCTCCAATATACCTTCTGCCCCTCTCTCTCTTTCTTCTTTTTCTGGGATTCCAATTATTCTAATGTTGTTTCATCTTATGGTATCACCTATCTCTCAAATTCTGCCCTCATGATCCAGTAGTTGTTTATCTCTCTTTTTGTCAGCTTCTTTATTCTCCATCATTTGGTCTTCTATATCACTAATTCTCTCTTCTGCCTCATTTATCCTAGCAGTTATAGCCTCCATTTTTGATTGCACCTCATTAATAGCCTTTTTGATTTTGACTTGATTAGATTTTAGTTCTTTTATTTCTCCAGAAAGGGATTCTCTAGTATCTTCTATGTTTTTTTCAACCCCAGCTAGTATCTTTATAATCGTCATTCTGAACTCTAGTTCTGACATCTTACTAATGTCTCTATTGATTAGGTCCCTGGCAGTCAGTACTGCTTCTTGCTTTCTTTTTTGAGGTGAGTTTTTCCATCTTGTCATTTCGTCCAGTGGAGAATAGATGAATGAGAGAACAGAACGCTAAAAAAATGCTAAAAGGGTACCAATGACCCCAGAAAAATATATACTAAACAAATCAGAAGAGACCTGAAACTGGGTGGAAAAGAAAGGGGAAAGAAAAGAAAAGAATATGATCAGGCTGGTGAAACTAACAGAGCCACACACTAGATTTTGGGTGTATTTTGGTCTGTTAGAAGAAACTGCCTCCCAAATTTCAAAGAAAGAAAAATTTATATATACACAAAAATAAGGGTAATTATGATGAAGGGATGGAATATGACTGCAAAGATGAAAATTAAAAAAGGATTTAAAAAAAGGAATTGATAAGAAGGTTGAAAAAAAATGAGAAAGATTAAAAATAAAAAAAGAATGTGATCAGGTGTGAGACTAGGACAATGTCATACACTAGATTTAGGGTATATTCTGGTCTGTTAGAACAAACTGTATTCCAGAATTTTAAAGTAAGAAAAACTTATTTATATACAAAAAATAAGGTTAAATACAATGAAGAGATAGAATATGACTGTAAAAATGAAAAATTAAAGATTTTTAAAAAGGAATTGATAAGATGTTGTTTGAAAAAGGAAAGAAGAAAAATTCAACAAAAAAATAGAAAAAGAAAAAAAAGAAAATTAAAAAGATTAACTCTGAAAGACTAAAGCATCATGGGAAAAAAGCCAAGAGTTCTATTTGCTCTATTCCCCTATTACTGGAGTCCTGCAGTTCTCATTGATTGGTAATCTTGGTCTTGGCTAGATGTTCTTGCTGATCTCCTAGGGGAGGGGTCTGTTGCAGTAATTCTCAAATGTCTTTGCCAAAGGTGGAATTGCCCTGCCCTTCCCAGGGGCCAGGCTAAGTACTCTGCTCAGGTTTGCTCTCAGTAGCTTTTGTTCCCTGCCAGCTTTCCATACAGCTTTGGAGGATGAAAATGAAAATGGCAGCCGTCCAATCTCTGGCCCTGGAGGAGCCAAGAACTCAGGGCCTCACTCCTCAGTGCACCCTCAGAGAAAAGCAGTCAGTCACTCCTGTCTCCCTGGTCTCTGGCCGCACTCAATGCTCACCTGGCTGTGACCGAACATTTCTATCTCTGGCACACAACCCCGTTTGGAGTCTCCAAACCCAGCAGATTCCAGTGGTGGGCTCCCACACTGCTCCTCCCGGGAGAGGAAGGGCAGTCTCCCTGGATCTGCCACTTGTTGGGTCCCTACTTGAAGAGTAGAGGCCCGACTCCACCACGGATCATGGTTTATGGCAACACTGAGCTGAAAGCCCACTCCTTGGTTCTGTCTTTGTATCTGGCTTCCCTGCTCTGACACCAGGGAGCTCTGCCACACTCAGGCACCCCCAGTCTTTCTGTGACCCCAAGGGTCCTGGGACCACACTGTCCCAGTGAGGGTTCCACCCTCCGCTTAGCCACTGGAGTGACGTCCCTCAGCAGAGCAGACTTCTAAAATTTCCAATTTTGTGCTCCACTGTTCTATCACTTGCCAGTAGCCAGCTGATGGAGGCCCCGTCCCCCCCGCCAACTATCTTCCCGAATATTGCCTCGGATTCACTTCTCTGCACATCCTACCTTCCAGAAAGTGACTGCTTTTCTGTTCAGAGAGTTGCTGCTTTTCTTTTCTTCAATCTCCTGTTGAGTTTGTAGGTGTTCTGAATGGTTTGATAACTATCTAGCTGAGTTTCTGGGACCAGACAAAATTTAGGTCTCCTAATCCTCTGCCATCTTGCTCCTCCCTAACATATGTGCCTTTTAAACTTGTGTTCCTTTTTCCCAATCTCCATCTTGCCACAACTGACCCTGACTCTAGCTTTTTCTATCTCCAATTTTTTACAAACATATCACAATGCCAAGATTATTCCTAGGGGAGACCATTTTCATTCTCTCTCCCTCCCTTCTTCCTTTCCTCCCTCTGCCCCTTCTTCCTCCCTTCTCTCTCTCCTTCTCTCCCTCTGTCTCCAACAGATCCTATCCTTGAATTTAAATCTATAAATGGTCATCTAGTTTATCCAGGGCCTCATTCCATTTGAGACTCTCTTTTTAACTCCCACATGCTACAAGCACTAGAAATACACACCACCATCTCACCAACATTCATTAGCTAGAAATTTCATCATCCTCTCTCGGTATTTGCTTGAGAATACTTACCATTAATCAACTCTCTATTACATATAAACAAACTGACTTAAAATTGGCTCAAAATGACAACTATGACATGTACAAAATTTATGTCTATGGTCTATTTTTGGAAGACCTCTTTACCATTTACTTTTTTAAACAAACTTTTTATTTTGGAATAATTTTAGATCTATAGAAAAGTTGCAAAGATAGTGCAGAGAATTACCCCTTAGTCTTCACCCAGTTTCCCCCGTTGTTAGCATCTTACATAACCATGTTTGATTTGTCACAAAGAAAATAACACTGGTACATTACAACTAACCAAATTTGAGACTTTATTCAGATTTTACTAGTTTTTCAACAATATTCTTTTTCTATTTGAGGATCCCACATCACATTTAGTAATCATGTCTTTAGTTTCCATTGGTCAGTGACAGTTTTTACTATCTGCTTGCTTTTCTTCATGACCTTAACAGTTTTGAGGAATACGTGTCTAGTATTTTGCAGATGATCATCAATTTGGGTTTATCTGACTTTTTTCCATGATTAAACTGAGGTTATTTGTTTGGGGAATAAGACCATAGAGATTAAGTGCCATTTTCATCCCATCACATGTGAGATACATATGATCAACATGTCTTGTCACTGGTAATGTTAGCCTTGATCACCTGGCTTAAATAGGAATGTGTGCCAGGTTTCTCCATTATATATTTTTTAACCCTTTTTTCTATATACTATATTTTGGAAATGAATAATTAAGCTAAGCCTTCACTCAAGGAGGTAGAATTAAGTTTTACTTTTTGGAAGGAAAGTTATATGCATAAATTATGCATGGGAGATTTGTCTATTCTTTATTTATTCATCTGTGTTTATTCAATAATTTATTTATATCAGTTTGGGCTCATGTATACTTATTTTATGCTTCAGTTATAATCCAATACTACATGATTTATTTTCTTGAACAGGGTACTCTGGCTTTGGCCATTGAAAACACTTTCAGGTTAACTCCTGTATCCCTTTGACATACCTCTACTTTTCTTTTTTGAGTACTTCCTTAATTTATGGCACTACAAAATGTGCTGGGCTCACCTTATATATCCCATGCCCCAGCCCTAAGATTAGCCATTTCTCCAAGGAACCCTAACTCCTTTTATTAGAGAATAGTATTGCAAACCAAGATCTTGTCTACCATTACATTTTCCCTTTCCTCCAATAACCCCTGTTCTAGACCTATCCAACTCCTCATAAGCCCAGTACCTTCATGTTTCTTCCACTTTATCCCCATCTCTGTCAACTCCATTATAAAAGTGTATGATTCCCACTGTTAGCCTTAACATAATCAATTGAAGCACTACTTTGCCTAAAAGTAGTATAAGAAAAGACCTTGAAGGGAAAGCAAGAAAGACTAGAAATACAAAATTACACACTCTTGGCCTAATGCACAATTTATAAACAAAGACAAGGATCAGAGGTAAATTAAACAAAAATCCTTTATGGGAGAATTTTGATTACTTAATAAAACATCATCTCTCACAAGACAAATGCACCAGAAACAAGTTAAAACTGAGCAGGCAACTAACACAGACTCATATCAGCCAAAATATTAAAATGATATAAATGTGAAAACCGATAAGCAGAAAAATCTTAGATTTTCACATATTGGTAGGAATATTTTCAGAATATATTTGTCAAACTTTTTTTAACCTCCTAAAAGTATAGATATTTTTGAAAGGTCAGATGATTAATAATTTGTGGTTTTAAAAAATGGTATAACTTAGGTTTATTGCCATAAACACTGAGTCATGGATTACTAGTTATCCTGACTTCCTTCAAGAGGTGTGCCTATTAAACAAGCTTATCAAGGTATAATCAATATAGATTAATAGAAGAGAACCAAAAACTCATCAGGATACTTTCTTAAAAATAGCTCTCTTAAAAAAAGACTGTTTTTACTGTGAAAGTTACATCTCTTTATGGAAAATTCAAGCTTTCTTTGTGAAATTTAACATCCATGGTTATGAAATGAAGACTTTTTAGAGGAGAAAGTGTTCTCCATTTTAAAAATATTTTTCTTAGACAATTCCTGTATGGGTGTTAACGAATACTGGCTAATTTCCACATTGTATAAAAGCCAAAATGAGCTTTGATTTATGCCAAGTATCTTGATAAATCCTATAAATTTAATTTTACTTGTCTTAACCATAAAAAGTAAAAACAAAAAGGAAGTCAGACCTGTTCTTATCTCAGCTTCAGATGGACACAATCAGTATTTCTTGGTTAAAGAAGTCATGAAGGCACATTTTAAAATTATTTAAAAGAAAATAGATTTTTTTCCCATCAGTCTTCCTGTAGATAAAACAGACTTGAATCAAAAAGTGATTTTTACTTGACACCTTGTGTTCCAGGCCAAGAAATAAAGCTGACAAGGTATTCCTCTCCTAGGAACCATAGAAAAAACTAGAGACTTTTTTAAGGACAAAGAGAAGGAAACTTCTGAAATTTTTATGTCTTTTTATATGCTTTCCTTAAACTAAATAAGGTTAGGTTTAAGATGAGTTTCTCATTTCCTCTTTGAAACTACATGATGAACAAGAGATGCATAAAACACAACATGTGTTTCAAATGGCATGCTGTAAACTAATGCAAGCCAGAAAGATCGAGACAAAAAGAATAATCATGCTTTCATTGAAACCTTCTTTCCGGAAGACTGGCCAAAATTATGAATACTGTTTTGTCTTAAGGAAAAAAGGTTTTTCATACTTAGGTACTTATAGTGACTAACTGAAATTGTAAAGGAGGATGTAACATTAAGAAAATAGCCATAATGGAGGGAGAAAAATTGAACCTAGTGAGGCAGAAAAGCAAGCAAATAAAGAGGAACCAACTGAGCCTCAGGGAAAATATCTTCTGCCATAAGATGAAGAATTAATACAAAGAAATAATGGTTTTAGGAATTAAGAGAAATGACAGTGAAAAGCAAAGGTATTTGCAACTCAGTACACACTGACAGATAAACTGGGAAGAGAATCCAAGTAATAGTAATATGGCTTATCCTTAATTTTAGTAGCTGGACATCTTTATTATGGCTATAAAAATTGAAAAGTAAAACATCTGATAATTTCAAGGATAAAAATTAATCTCTATATATAACTTCTCACATTATTCATGTCTAGATAAATATCCAATAATGTGTTGCATATTATAAATTCCACTGGCTTTGATATTCCAATTGTATACTTATTTTTTTTAATTTTGTTGGTGTCATTTAGAATTCTTAATATGGCTTTAAAAAGTGCTTTTTAAAATAAGCCTTTGAGGAAAAGAATAAGTATAGAAAGAACATGTCACTTCCCCAGAATTAACATCCACACAGTTCAAATATTCTAAGGCCTTCCGAAAAGAATGGAAAAACTTTAAGTTAAATAAGATGTACTCAGAAAATATCACCATGGGCAATGTTTATTCATTTCAGGAACACCTACACAAGTGTCTTAATTTTCTTCTATTGCTTTTCGCAATTTCTTCCCTTCCCTTACACATATCGTAAGTGTTTGGGACTTCATTCTTTCCACATTGACTACAAAAGTTCTTTCTCCAAATGATGATTTTTGTATAGACAAATCATATATATAATGTCCAATTACAAAAATGTGTTCAGTTGTAGACACACACCCATCTAAAAATAACTTGAACAATTCCAAACTAAGTCCTTCTAATTCTGTAGAGTTACTTGTCTATATGAAGTAAGGTTAATTTTGACAAAAATTTTTAATTGTTTGATTAAAATTGGGAGACACATATAATCAGAAATTTTCAGATGTTCCAAATGTTTATAAATCTATGTAATGAATATATGTAAACATGTACTTTATTTCAGCCAATGTTCAACAATTGATTAACGGTTAATGTTACCCAGACACTGGCTAATATTCAGTGTATCTGAAACTCATGTAATAAATATTTCCCTTTGATGTAAAAATCTATTGGATCAATCATGAAAAGGAAAATCATAAAAAAACTCTAGAGATGGTTTTTTTCCTCATTGGTTCAGTTTCTATTAAATGTAAGAGAGCCATCCAGCTATTGTTAAAATTTAACCTTGGCTGAATATTTCCTATGATGTTTTCTGTATAAAATATGTATTTGTATGTATATCTGCATACCTTTTGATACACAGTCACATATACACACACAGACACACACATTAAAAGTAAGGTGATATAGAAGTCTTGGAAGATAGCAGAGTAGGAGGACTCTGAGCTCACCTTGTCCCATGTTTACAACCAGATATCACTCACATCCAAGTAAATAAGCTGGAGAGCAATCTGATGACTGGAAGAACAAACTCCACAGCTAAATGTAAAGAAGTCACATCTGAGAGGTTAGAAAGGACAGAAACAGTGGTAAGGAGCTACCTACAGGAGGGAGGGAGCTGTGGTAATGGAGAGAGGAAAACATCAGGGTGCCCACATGGGGAAAACAAATCCCCATAACATACAGCCTTGAAAATGAGAGTGGCTAAATTCCATGAGTTTGTTTAATTAGCAGGACCTGGAGCCTAGAGCTTTAAAAGTCAGCTGATTCAGCACTGGGCTAGCTGGGAGCACAAGTGAGAGCTGGGTCCCCACCTTTAAAGAGCTAAAGGAGAGACAACATAGAGGGTCTCCACCTTTAAACAGCCTAAGGAGAGGCAATATAGAAGCAACGGTTTGCACAACAGAAGGGGAATCTGTTTATACTGATTTTGGAGCATATTGGGGGACTTCTTTGGGAACAAAGGATCTGGCAGTCACCATTTTCCTCCCCCACTCCCCACCATAAACAATGAGCCACTGGCAGGAAGTGGCTCCACACAGATACTTGTGACCTAACCTTCTAGCCGTGCACCCCACCCATGAGTTCTCCTAAGGACACACCCACTCCAAGCCTGTTGGTATTGGTACTGGGCTTAACAAAAATTCTGTGAATCCCCCATGTATCCTGCCCAGCTGCTGCCCCACACCCCCTGTCCCCTGGTGGCCATCACACTTGAGGGTATCAGTCCTAGAACTAGCGGCTCAGTGTAAATTTTGATAAAGCCACACACACATACACCCTGCCCAGCCACCATGCACACAAACACTGTGCACCCCCAGCCACTACCACCACTGCCTCATGCCCACCTCTTGGGACCACTGGATTATGGGGGATCCTGCCTAGGACTAGCAGCTCATTGCAAATTTTGCTAATATCACCACCCTACCTCTCGGCCCTTCTGTGGTCAAGCCCCCTCAGAGCCTTCCTGTCTGGGTCTCACTAACATCACAGAGAGCAAGCACAGCCCAAAACAGGCAAAGAGTTAGTGCAGACACCTGGATGAAAGGAAAAGTGACTCAGACACAATAGCAGGACACAGGCAACACACAGAGGAGATTCTCTTAAAATGCCAGGTTCTGCTGAACAGGGAACACTGCACTGCAGGATACTACAGGACCTCTTCTTCATACAACCACTACTTTCAAAAGCAAAAGATGTCCAAACACACAGAAATAGACATGGAGAGGTAGACAATATGAGGAGACACAGAAATATGTCTCAAATGAAAGAACAGGAAAAAAAATCACAGCAGGAAACAAAAGCAAAAGTGAAATAAGTAGCACACCTGATATAGAATTTAAAGTAATCATAAAGATACTCAGTGGACTTCAGAAAAGGGTGGAGGACATCAGTGAGACCTCTGACAGAGATAAAAAATAACATACAAAAGATGAAGAGCTCAAAAAATGAAATGAAAAATACAATACATGGGATAAATACTAGGCTACAGGAAGCAGAGGAATGTATCACTGACCTGGAGGATAGAATAATAGAAAACAATCAAGCTGAACAGGTGAGAGACAAACAAATACTGCATAATGAGACTAGACTTAGAGAACTCAGTGATTTTGCCAAACATGATAACATTCACATTATAGGGATGCCAGAAGGAGAAGACAGAGGAAAGAGGGTAGAAAATGTATTTGAAGAAATAATAGCAGAAAACTTCCCAAATCTGGGAAAGAAAACAGAGATCCAGATTCAGAAGGCACAGGGATCCCCCAACAAATTCAACTCAAAGAGGTCCACACCAAGGAACATAGTAATCAAAGAATGGCAAAAAAATAAAATAAAATAAAATAAAATAAATAATGATAAAGAATTTTAAAGGTTTCAAGAGAAAAGAAGAGAGTTATATACAAAGGAAACCCCATAAGGCTATCAGCTGATTTTTCAGCAGAAACTTTGCAGGCCAGAAGAGAGAGGCATGATGTGTTCAGAGTGCTAAAAGGGAAGAATCTGTAGCCAAGAATACTTTATCCAGAAAGACAATCATTCAGAATAGGAGGAGAGATAAAGAGTTTCCCAGACAAACAAAAATTAAAAGAATTTATGGCCACTAAATCAGCCCTACAAGAAATGTTAATGGGGACTCTCAGTGGAAAACAAAACCATAAGTAAAAGCAATAAAAAATAGGGAGTACAAAAGCTAAATAAATAAATAAATAAATAGTATATCTGTAAAAATCAGTTAAGAAAATAACAAAATAAAAGGATGTAAACTATGATACCAAATATCTTAAATGTGGAGGAGAAAGGAGTAAAGAATAAGTTCAAAATTAAGCAATCATCAACTTAATATAGACTGCTTTTGCAGAAGACATTATATATAAGCTAAGTGGTAACCACAAATTTTAAAAAAGTAATAAATATGCAAAAAAGAGTAAGGAATTCAAGTATATCACTAAAGAAAAGTAGCAAAATGTGAAAAAAAGAAGAAAGGATCAGAGAAAACTACAAAACAACCACAAAACAAGTAAGAAAATGACAATAAATACATATCTATCAATAATTACCTTGAATGTAAATGAACTAAATGCTGCAGTCAAAAGACATAGGGTGACAGGTGGATAAAAACAAATAAACTAGATCCATCTATATGCTGCTTACAAGAGACTCATTTCAGACCTAAAGACACCTGTAGATTGAAAGTAAGGGGATGGAGGAAGATTTATAGTGCAAATGAATGTCAAAGGAAAGCCAAATTAGAAATACTTCTATCAGACAAAATAGACTTTCAAACAAAGTCTGTAAAAAGAGATAAAGAAGACACTGTATAATAATAAAGAGGACAATCCAACAAGTAGATATAACAATTGTAAATATATATGCATCCAACATGGGAGAACCCAAATACATAAAACAGTTAATAACAAACATAAAGGAAATAATTGATAGTATACAGTTATAGTAGGGGACTTTAACACACTACTTACATTGATGGACAGATCATGCAAACAGAAAACCAACAAGAAAACAGTGACTATGAATGACACACAGAAACAGATATATTTAACAGAAATATTCAGAACTTTATTTCCTAAAATAGCAGAATATATATTCTTTTCAAATGCACATGAAACATTCTCCAAAAGAGATCACATATTTGCCCACAAAACAAGCCTCAACAAATTAAAGAAAATCAAAGTGATACCATGCATCTTTTCTGAGAACAATGCTATGAAATTAGAAATCAACCACAAGAAAAAAATCTGGAAATACCACAAATACATGGAGGTTAAATAACATGCTATTAAACAATGAATGGGTCAATCAAGAAGTGAAAGAAGAAATCAAAAATTATGTGAAAAACAAATGAAAATGAAAACAATCCAAACTCAAACTGCAAAAGCAGTTCTAAGAGGGAACTTTAAGGCAATACAGGCCTACCTCAAGAAGCAAGAAAAATTTCAAATAAACAACCTAACCTTACACCTAAAGGAGGTAGAAAAAGAACAACAACAACAAAAACACATAAAATAATAAATAATAAAGATTAGAGTGGAAATAAATTATAGAGAAACTAAAAAAAAAAAAAGATTAATGAAACCAGGAGCTCCTTCTTTGAAATGATGAACAAAATTGATGAGCTTCTAGCCAGACTTATCAAAGATAGATAGGGAGAGGGAGAGAGAATGAAATCAAATAAACAAAATCACCAATGAAAAAGGAGAAATAATAACCAACACTGCAGAAATACAAACAATTAGAAGAGAATATTATGAAAAACTATATGCCAACAAATTAGACAACCTAGAAGAAATGGTTAAATTCCTAGAAACATAAACTACCAAAACTGAAGAAGGAATAAAGAATTTGAACAGACCAATTACCAGCAAGCAGACTGAATCAGTAATTAAAATGAAAACTTCCAAAAAACAAAAGTCCAGGACCAGATGGCTTCAAAGGCAAATTCTACCAAATAGCTAAAGGAGAGTTAATACCTACTCCACTCAAATTATTCCCCAAAAATAGATAAGGAAAACTTTCAAATTCATTGTATGAGGTGAATATCACCCTGATAACAAAACCAGATAGAGATACCACAAAAAAAGAACTACAGACAAATATCTCTGATGAACATAGATGCAATAATCCTCAACAAAATATTAGCAAACTGAATCCAACAATACATTTAAAAAGTCATTTACCACAATCAAGTGGGATTTATTCCTGGGATGTAAGTGTGGTTCAATATTCTCAAATCAATCAATGTGATACATCACATCAATAAGAGAAAGGATAAAAACCGTATGATCATCTCAATAAATGCAGGAAAAGCATTTGATGAAGTACAAATTAATTCATGATAAAAACCCTCAACCAAGTAAGTTTAGAGGGAACACACCTCAACGTAATAAGGACCATATATGAAAAACCCACAGCTAATATCATACTAAATAGGTAAAGACTGAGAGCTTTTCCTCTAAGGTCAGGAATAAGACAAGGATGTCCACTCTAGACACTTTTATTCAACATAGTACTGGAAGTCTTAGCCACAGTGATCAGACAACAAAAAGAAAAAGCATCCAAATTGGTAAGGAAGAAGTAAAATTTTCACTATTTGAAGATGACATGATACTACATATAGAAAATCCACCAAAATACTAGTAGAACTAATAAATTCACAAAATTCACAGGATACAAAATCAATGTGCAGAGCCCTGTTGCATTTCTATACACTAATAATGAAGCAGCAGAAAGAAAAATTAGAACAATCACATTTACAATTGTACCAAAAATAATAGGATATCTAGGAATAAACTTAACCAAAGATGTGCAAGACCTCCACTCTGAAAACTATAAAACAATGATCAAAGAAATTGAAGATGACATTAAAAAAGTGGAAAGACATTCCATGCTCATGGATTGGAAGAAAAATATTGTTAAAATGTCTATACTGCCCAAAGTAATCTGCAATCCCTGTAAAGATATCAACAGCATTTTTCACAGTACTAGAAGAAACAATTAAAAACTTGTATGGAACCACAAAAGACCCTGAATAGCCAGTAGAATGTTGAAAAAGAAACTCAAAGCTGGGAGGAATCACAATTCTGAACTTCAAGTTATATTACAAAGCTATAGCAATCAAAACAGTATGTTAATGGAACAAAAATAGACACATAGATCAACAGAAGAGAGTAAAACACCCAGGAATAAGCACATAACTATATGCTCAGTTAATCTTTGACAAAGCAGGAAAGAATATCCACTGTAAAAAGAATAGTGTGTTCAACAAATGGTCTTGGGAAAACTGGACAAGCAACATGCAAAAGAATGAAACTGGACCACTCTCTTATACCATATATAAACATCAATTCAAAATGGATTAACAACCTAAATGTGGGACCTGAAACCATAAAAATCCTAGAAGAGAGCACAGGAAGTTATGCATTTAACATAAGCAGTAGCAACTTCTTTCTAGATATGTCTCCTGAGGCAAGGGAAATAAAAAACAGAAATAAACTATTCAACTACATCAGAATAAAAAGCTTCTGCATAACAAAGGAAACAATGAAACTAAAAGGCAACCTCCAGAATGGGAGAAGATATTTACAAATGACATATCTAAATAAAGGGTTACTATACAAAATATATAAGGAACTTATACAACTCAACACTCAAAAAACAAATAATCCAATTATAAAAATGGGCAGAAGACATGAACAGACATTTCTCCAAAGAAGATATGCAGATGGCTAACCAACATGAAAATATGTTCATCATCACTTACCTTCAGGGAAATGCAAATCAAATTTCAATGAGATATCACCTCACACTTGTCAGAATGACTAAAATCAACAATACAAGAAACAACAGGTGTTGGTGAGGCTGTGGACAGAGGGAACCCTCTTGCACAATTGGTAATAAGGCAGCCACTATGGAACAGTATGAAGGTTGCTCAAAAAATTAAAAATAGAATTACCCTACCATCCAGTAATCCTATTCCTGGGTATTTAACCCCAAAATGCAAAAACAATAATTCAAAGGAATACATGCACCCCAATGCTTATAGCAGCATTATTTACAATAGACAAGATATGGAAGCAGCCCAAGTATCCACTGATAGATGAATGGATAGAGAAGATTTGGTATATATACATAATGGAATATTATTCAGCCATAATAAAGAATTAACTCTTGCCATTTGCAACCACATGGATGGAACTAGAAAGTATAGTGTTAACAAAATATCAGTCAGAGAAATACAAATACACTATGATTTCACTCATATGTGGAATTTGAAAAAGAAAAAAAAATGAGCAAATAAAAAAAGAAGAGAGAAACAAACCAAGAAACAGACTCTTAACTATAGAGAACAAACTGATGGTTACCAGAAGGGAGGAGAATGGGGGATTGGGTTAAATAGGTAAATAGGTGATGGGGATTAAGGAGTGCACTGGTCGTGATGAACACTGGGTGATGTATGGAATTGTTGAATCACTATATTGTACACCTGAAACTAATATAACACCATATTTTAACTATACTGGAATTAAAATAATAAAACAAACCAATAAATAATTTTAAAAAATTAAAAAGAAAGGTGATATAATTAAAAAGATACACTCAAATAGAAGGACAAATAGGATTTCTCAAATCAAATTTCACCCCATTAGTTATGTAACCTTAGAGAAATCATTGAATCTCCCTGATACTCAGATTCTTTATTTTTTGAAAACCACTTTATTGAGGAATTATTGATATGTAAAAAGCTGTACATATTTAATGTGTAGAACTCAATGAGTTTGAAATAAGTATACATCCATGAAATCATCACTACCATCAAGGGCATAGACATATCCATCATTCCCAAATCTTACTCCTACGGCCTATATTATTTGTTATTATTAATTTTTTATTAGAATGATTCACATGAAATCTACAATCTTAGTGGTATTTAAATATGCATTATTGTTAGCTATGTATACTATTCTGTATAGTAGATTTCCTATAACTGAAACTTTGTACCTTACCATTTCCCCCTCCTACCACTTTCTGGCAACCACTATTCTACTTTCTGCTTTTTTGAGTTTGAGTATTTTAGATTCCACATATAAATCATGGAATCATACATTATTTGTCTTTCTGTGTCTGGCTTATTTCACCTAGCATAATCTTTCTTCTAGGTCCATCCATGCTGTCACAAAAGGCAGAATTTTCTTCTTTATTAAGTCTGAATAATATTCCATTGCATGTATATACCACATTTTCTTTATCAGTTCATCCACTGAGGGACATTTAGTTTGTTCCCATAGTACTGCAACAACTATGGCAATTCAAGCATTTCTTTGAGATCTTGATTTCAATTCCTTTGGAAAAATACCCAGAAGTAAGATTAATGGATCATATGGTACTTTTATTTTTAATTTTTGGAAAACCTCCGTACTGTTTTCCACAATAGCTATACCAATTTGCATTCCCACCAACAGTGTACAAGGGTTCCCTTTTCTACATTTTTGTCAATACTTGTTATCTTTGGCCTTTTTGATAATATTCATCCTAATGGGTGTGATGTGATATCTCATCATAATTTGGAGTTACATTTACCTAATGATTAGTAATGTTGAGCACTTTTTATATATCTCTTAGCCATTTGTTTGCCTTCTTTTTAGAAATATCTATTCAGGTCCTCTGCCCATTTTTAATAGGGTTATTTGTGGGGGGGATTTTGCTATTGAGTTGTAGGGGTTCCTTGTATATTTTGGATATTATCCACTTACCAGATATATAGTGTGCAAATATTTTCTTCCATTTCCATTTCTCTGACTTCCTTTGCTGTGTAGAAGTTTTTAGTTTGATGTAAATCAACTTGTTTATTTTTGCTTGCATTGTACTTGCTTTTGGTGTTATATCCAAAAGGATCATTGACAAGACCAATGTAAAGGAGCTTTTTTTTTTTTTCTGGGAGTTCTACAGTTGCAGGTTTTACATTTAAATATTTAATCCATTTTAAGTTTATGTATAGTATAAAATATGGGTCAAATTTTATTCTTTTGCATATAGATAGTTTTTTCAGCATCATTTATTAAAAAAACAATCCTTTCCTCATTTTGTATTCTTGGCACCCTTGTGGAAGAATAGCTGACCATATTTATGGGTTTGTTTCTGGGTTCCTTATTCTGTTCCATTGGTTTACATGCCTGGACTTTTTTTTTTTTTTTGTCAATACCATAAAGTTTGGTTACTATAGCTTTGTAATATATTTGAAATCCATATGAATTTTTAAGATTTATTTTTTTATTTCTGTGAAAAATGCCATTGGAATTTTGGTAGAGATGTATTGAATCTGTAGATCACTTTGTGTTGTATGGACATTTTAATAATAATAATTCTTCCAACCCATGAATATAGGACATCTTTCCATTTATTTGCATCTTCTTTATTTCTTTCACCAATGTTTTATAGTTTTCAGTGTACAGATCTTTCACCTCCTTGGTTAAATTTATTCCTAAGTGTATTATTATTTTTTATATTATTGTAAATGGAATTGTTTTCTTAATTTTTTTTCAGATAGTTTGTTGTTAGTGTGTAAAAATGCAACTTTTTTATGTTGGTTTTGTATTCTGCAATTTTGTTGAATCATTTATTAGTACAAACACTTTTTTGGTAGAGTCTTTAGAGCTTTCTGTATGTAAAGATCATGTCAACTGCAAACAAATACAATTTTGCTTCTTTCCTTCATATTTAAATGTCTTTTATTTACTTTTCTTGTTTAATTGCTCATGCTAGAATGTCCAGTACTATGTTGAATAGAAGTAGTGAGAGTGGACATCTTTGTTTTGTTCCTGATCTTAGAGTAAAGGCTTTCATTTTTTCACTGAATAAGGGCATGGTCTTATCATATATGCCCTTTATTATATTGAGGTACATTTTTTTCTGTAACCAATTTGTTAAGAGGTTTTATCATGCACAGATGTTGAATTTTTGTCAGATGATTTTTCTGCATCTACTAAGATAACCATGTGATTTTTATCTTTCATTCTGTTAATATGATGTATCACATTTATTGATTTCCATACGTTGAACCATCCTTGTATCCTAGGGATAAACCCTTTTTGATCATAGTCTATCATCTTTTCAATTTGCTGTTGAATTTGGTTTGCTAGTATTTTGTTGAGAATTTTTACATCTATGTTCATGTGATATATTGGCCTGTTATTTTCTTTTCTTACAGTGTTCTGTAAGATATCATGGTAGCTTAGATATCAGGGTAGTTCTGGCTTTATAAAATAAGTTGGGAATGTTACCTACTTTTCAATTTTTTGGAAGAGTTTAGGAGGGATTGGTATTAATTCTTTAAAGGTTTGGTAGAATTTGCCAGTGAAATCATCAATTCCTATGCTTTTCTAAATTTAAAAAAAATTTTTATTATTTTTTTTTATTTTCAGTTTTTATTTTAAATCCTGTTTAACAAGCAGTGTTATAAATTTTCAGGTGTACAATGTAGTAATTTAAAACTTCTATACATTGCCCTGTGCTCATCACAGGTGCACTCCTTAATCCCCATTACCTATTTAACCCATTCTTCACCCCTCTCCTCTCTGGTAACCATCCATTTGTGCTCTAAAATTAAGAGTCTGTTTCTTGATTTGTGTGTCTCTCTTATTCTTTTCCCTTTGGCTTGTTTTTGTTGTTGTTGTTGTTTGTTTGTTTCTTAAATTCCACATATGAGTGAAATCATATGGTATTTATCTTTCTCTGATGTATTTCACTTAGCCTTATGCCCTCTAGCTCCATCTATGTTTCAAATGGCAAGATTTCCTTATTTTTTATTGCTGAGTAATATTCCATTGTATATATAAACCACTTCTTTATCCATTCATCAATCCATGGACACTTGGACTGCTTCCATATCTTGGTTATTATAAATAATGCTGCTGTAAACATTGGGGTGCATGGGTCCCTTTCAATTAGTGTTTTCTTTAATCAGAGGTTTTTGATTACTGACTCAATCACTTTTCTCATTATTGGTCTGTTCAGAGTTTCTATTTCTTCATGATTCAGTCTTGGTAGGTTGTTTATTTCTAGGAATTTATTGATTTCTTTGCTAGCATATAATTGTTCATAGTAGTCTTTTACAATTCTTTTTATTTCTGTTGTGATGTCTCCTCTTTCATTTATAATTTTATTTACTTGAGACTTCTCTCTTATTTTTTTGTTAGCCAGCTAACAGTTTGTCAATTTTGTTAATCTTTTTTAAAAGACCAACTTTTAGTTTTGTTGATCTTTTACTGTTTTTCTAGTTTCTGTTTCATTTATTTATGCTCTGATCTTTATTATTTCTTTCCTTCTGTTAAATTTGTGCTTACTTTATTCTTCTTTCTCTAGTTCCTTGAGATATAAAGTTAGGTGTTTATGTAAGATCTTTCTTTTTTCTTAATATAGGTGTTAATTGCTATAAAATTTCCTTAGAACTACTTTTGCTGCATCCCATGTTTTGATATCTTGTGCTTCCATTTGCATTTGTCTCAAGATACTATTGATTTCTATTTTTATTTATTGTTTATTTTTTAAATTATTTTTCAAATCTGTCTTTAAATCCACTTAGTTAACGTACAGTGCAACATTACATTCAGGTGTACAATCTAGCAATTCATCACTTACATACAACACCCAATGCTCATCACAAGTGCCCCCTTAATACCAACCACCCATTTAACCTGTCCCCTGGTCCACCTCCACTTGGGTAACCATCAGTTTGTTCTCTACAGTTAAGAATCTGTTTTATGTTTTGCCTCTCTTTTTTCCTCCTATGTTCATCAGTTTTGTTTCTTAAATTTCACATATGAGTGAAATCATATGGTATTTGTCTTTCTCTGACTTGTTTCATTTAGCATAATACTCCTAGCTCCATCCACATCATTGCAAATGGCAAGATTTCATTCTTTTATTTATGGCCGAGGAATATTCAGGTGTAAATATATACACTGCCTCTTCTTTATCCATTCATCAGGCAATGGACATTTGGGCTCTTTCCTTAATTGGGCTATTGTTGATAATGCTACTATCATCAAGGTGCATGTATCCCTTCGCAACAATATTTTTTTATCTTTTGGATAAATACCCAGTAGTGCAATTGCTGGATCATACAGTAGTTCTATTTTTAAGTTGTTGAGGAACCTCCATACTGTTTGCCAGAGTGGCTGCACCAACAACAGCATAAGAGGGTTCCCCTTTCTCCCTATCCTTCCTGACACCTGTTGTTTCTTGTGTTATTAATTTTAGCCATTCTGGTAGATGTGAGGTGATATCTCATTGTAGTTTTGATTTGTATTTCCCCAATGATGAGTGGCGTTGAACATCTTTTCATGTGTCTGTTAGCCATGTGTATGGCTTCTTTGGAGAAGTGTCTATTCATGTCTTCTGTCCATTTTTAAACTGGATTATTTATTTTTTGGGTGTTGAGTTTTATATGGTCTTTATAGATTTTAGATACTAACTCTTTATCAGCTATGTCATTTGCAAATAACCTCTCCCATTCTGAGGGTTGCCTTTTAATTTTATTGTTTCTTTTTCTGTAAAGAAGTATTTTATCTTGATGAAGTCCAAATAGTTTATTTTTCCTTTTGTTTCCCTTGCCTCAGGAGATATGTCCAGTAAGAAGTTGCTACAGCCAATGTCAGATGGATTACAGCCTGTTTTCTAATCTAGGATTTTAAAGGTTTCCTGTCTCACATTTAGTTATTTCAGCCATCTTGAATTGATTTTTGTGTATGGTGTAAGAAAGTGGTCCAGTTTCATTCTTTTGCATGTTGCTGCCAGTTTTCCCAACACAATTTGTTGAAGAGACTACCTTTCTCCCATTGGATATTCTTTCCTGCTTTGTCAAAGATTAGTTGACCATATAGTTGTGGGTCCATTTCTGGGTTTATTCTTCTGTTCCATTGATCTATGTGTCTGTTTTTGTGTCAGTACCACCATACTCTCTTGATTATTACAGCTTTGTACAGAGCTTGAAGTCCAGAATTGTGATGCCTCCAGCATTGCTTTTCTATTTCAAGATTGCTTTAGCTATTTGGATTTCTTTGTGGTTCCATACTAAATTTAGGATTGTTTGTTCTAGCTCTGTGGTATTTTGGTAGGAATTGCATTAAATGTGTAGTTTGCTTTGGGTAGCTTAGACATTTTAACAATATTTTTTCTTCCATTCCATGAGCATGGAATATGGCTTTCTATTTCTTTGTGTCATCTTCAATTTCTTTCTTAAGTGTTCTATAGTTTTCAGAATATAGATCTTTGGTTAGGTTTCTTTCTAGGTATCTTATGGCTTTTGGTGCAATTGGAAATGGGATCAATTCCTTGATTTCCCTTTCTGCTACTTCATTATTGATGTATAGAAATTGATGGAACTGGAGGGTATTATGCTGAGCAAAATAAATCAATCAGAGAAAGACAATTATCATATGGTTTCACTCATCTGAGGAATATAAGAGTGCAGAGGATCATAGGGGAAGGGAGGGTAAAACAGAATGGGAAGAAATCAGAGAGGGAGACAAACCATGACACTCTCAACTATGGAAAAGAAACTGAGGGTTGCTGGAGGGGAGGTGGTAGGGATGGGGTAACTGGGTGATGGGCATTAAGGAAGGGATGTGATGTGATGAGCACTGGGTGTTATATGCAACTGATGAATTACTGAACTCTACATCTGAAACTAATGATGTTCTATATGTTGGCTAATTGAATTTAAATAAAAAAAGAAATGCAACAGATTTCTGTACATTGATTTTGTATCCTGCAACTTTATTGAATTTGTGTATCAGTTCTAGCAATTTGTTGTTCGAGTCTCTTGGGTTTTCTACATAGAATATAATGCCATCTGCAAATAGTGACAGTTGGACTTCTTCCTTGCTGATTTGGATACTTTTTAATGTCTTTTGGTTGTCTGATTGCTGAGGCTAGGACTTCCAGTACTATGTTGAATAAAAGTGGTGAGAGTGGACATCTCTGTCTTATTCCTGACCATAGAGGAAAAGTACTCAGTTTTGGGGGGTTTTTTTGTTTTTTTTTTCCCCATTGAGGATTATATTAGCTGTGGGTTTTTCATATATGGCCTCTATGATGTTAAGGTATGTTCCTTTTAAACCTACTTTGTTGATGGTTTTTATCATGAATGGATGTTATACTTTGCCTATTATTTTTTCTGCATCTATTGAGAGGATCATATGGTTCTTATCCTTTCTTTTATTAATGTGGTGTATCATGTTGATTGATTTGAGAATACTGAACCACCCTTGCAGCACAGGAATAAATCTGACTTGATTGTAGTGAATTATTCTTTTAATGTACTGTTGGATTTTATTTGCTAGTATTTGTTGAGAATTTTTGCATCCACGTTTATCAGTGATATTGTCCTGTATTTCTCTTTTATAGTGTAGTCTTTGTTTTTTTTCTTATTGTTGTTTGTTTGTTTGTTTTAATCAGGGTAATACTGGCTTCATAGAATAAGGATGGAAGTTTTCCTTCCATTTTTATTTTTTTAAAAAGTTTGAGACGAGGGGCACCTGGGTGGCTCAGTCATTAAGCATCTGCCTTCAGCTCAGGTCATGATCCCAGGGTCCTGGGATCAAGCCCCGCATTGGGCTCCCTGCTCGGCAGGAAGACTGCTTCTCCCTCTCCCACGTCCCTTGCTTGTGTTCCCTCTCTTGCTGTCTCTCTGTCAAATAAATAAATAAAATCTTTAAAAAAAATAAAATAAAAAGTTTGAGAAGAACAGGTACTAACTCTTCATTAAATGTTTGGTAGAATTCACCTGTGAAACCATCTGGCCCTGGACCTTTGTTTGTTGGGACCTTTGTTGCTGGTTATTGGTCTGTTTGAGGTTTCTACTTCCTGTTTCAGCTTGGTGGCTTATATGTTTCTAGGAATTGATCCATTTCTTCCAGATTGTCCAATTTGTTCACATATAATTTTTCATAATATTCTAATTGTTTGTATTTCTGTGGTGCTGGTTGTGATCTCTCCTCTTTCATTTTTGATTTTATTTATTTGGGTCCTTTCTCTTTTCTTTTTAATAAGTTTGGCTAGGGGTTTATCAATTTTATTAATTTTTTGAAAGAACCAGCTCCTGGTGTCATTAATCTGTTCTACTATTTTTTTGTTTCTATATCATTTATTTCTGCTCTAATCTTTATTATTTCTTCTTTTTTTCTGCTGGCTTCAGACTTCATTTGTTGTTGTTTTTCTAGCTCCTTTAAGGTGTAAGTATAGGTTGTTTATCTGAGAGTTTTCTTCCTTCTTGAGGTAGGCCTATATTGCTATATACTTCTCTCTTAGGACTGCTTTTGCTGCATCCCAAAGTTTTAGACCATCGTGTTTTCATTTTCATTTGTTTTCATGCATTTTTTTTATTTCTTCTTAAATTTCCTGGTTCACCCGTTCATTCTTTAGTAGGATGTTCTTTAACCTCTATGTATTTTTTGTCTTTCCACTTTTTTTTCTTGAGGTTGACTTCAAGTTTCATTGTGTTGTGGTCAGAAAATATTCATGGTATGTTCTTAATCCTTTTGTACTTGTTGAGGCCTGATTTGTGACCTAGTGTGTGACCTATGGAGAATGTCCCATGTGCACTCAAAAAGAATGTATATTATGCTGCTTTAGGATGAAATGTTCTGAATATATCTGTTAAGGTCATCTGATCCAGTGTATCATTCAAAGCCATCATTTCCTTGTTGATTTTCTGCTTAGATGATCTGTCCATTGATGTAAGTGGGGTGTTAAAGGCCCCTATTATTATTGTATTATTATCAGTGAATTTCATTATGTTTGTTATTGTTTTTTTAGATTTGGGTGCTCCCAAGTTGGAGGCATATATATTTATAATTGTTAGATCTTCTTGTTGGATAGTCCCCTTTATTTTGATATAGTGTCCTTCTTCATCTCTTGTTACAGTCTTTCTTTTAAAATCTAGTTTGTCTGATGTAAGTGTTGCTACTCTGGCTTTCTTTTGATGTCCATTTGCATGATAAATGTTTCTCCATGCCCTCACTTTCAACCTGCAGGTGTCTTTAGGTCTAAAATGAGTCTCTTATGGCAGCATATAGTGGGTCTTGTTTTTTTATTCATTCTGACAAAGTATGTCCTTTGTTTGAAGCATTTAGTCCATTTACATTGACAGTCATTATTGATATGTAAGTATTTAGTGCCATTTTATTACTTGTTTTATCATTGTTTTTGTAGATTTCCTTTCTAGTCTTTGTCACTTTTGGTCTTTCCCACTCAAAGTGTCCCTTTGAATATTTCTTGCAGGGCTCATTTAGTGGTTACAATCTCCTTTAGTTTTTGTTTGGGAAATTTTATCTCACCTTTTATTCTAAATTAGCCTTGCTGGATAGAATATTTTTGGCTACACATTTTTCTCACTAAGCACGTTGAATATATCATGCCACTCTTTTCTGACTTGTCAGATTTCTGTGGAGAGATCTGCTGCTAACCATATTGGTCTTCCCTTGTATGTTATGGACTTCTTTTGTCTTGGTGCTTTTACAGTTTTTTCTCTATTACTATATTTTGCAATGTTAACTACAACATGTCTTGGCATTGGCCTGCTTTTGTTGATTTTGATGGGCGTTCTCTGTGCCTCCTGGATATGGATGTCTATTTCTTTCCCCAGATTAGGGAAGTTTTATGCTATTATTTCTTGAAATAAATTTTCTTCCCCTTATATCTCTTCTCCTGGGATTCCTATGATACAAATGCTATTACGTTTCATGGAGTCACTGAGTTCCCTAAGTCTACTTTCATGATCCAAGGTTTTCTTTCCTTCTTTTGTTCAGTTTCATTATTTTCCATAATTCTATCTTCTATATCACTTACTTGTTCCTCTTTTTTGTCAATTCTTGTGATCACTCTATGAAGTTGGTTTCAAATCTCAGTTATTGCATCTTTCATTTCAGCCTGATTGGTTTTTAGCTCTTTTATCTCTGTGGTGAGGGTCTCCCTGATGTCTTCTATGCTTTTCTCAAGCCCAGATAGTGTCCTTATGATTGTTGCATAAAATTCTGGATTAGGCATATTACTTATATCTCTTTTTTTTAAGATTTTATTTATTTATTTGACAGAGAGAGACCAGCAAGAGAGGGAACACAAGTGGGGGGGCCGAGGGAGAGGGAGAAGTAGACTCCCCACAGAGCAGGGAGCCCGATGTGGGGCTAGATCCCAGGAACCTGGGATCATGACCTGAGCCAAAGGCAGATGCTTAACAACTGAGCCACCCAGGTGCCGCTACTTATATCTGTTTTGATTAGATCCCTAGCCATGACCTTTTCTTGTTCTTTCTCTTGGGATGAATTCCTCCATCTTGGCATTTTGTCTACATCTCTGTCTTCTCTGTGTTAGGAAAGTCTGTTATGTTTCCTGCTCCTGAGAGTAATGGCTTTATAAAGAAGAGGTCATACATTGTCCAGGGGCTGGTACTTCAGGAAGTATCTCTGTGTGTGCTGTATTTTGGCTGCTCTATCTGTCAGGTCAGTCCTCTGCAGAGTTTTTCCTTGCCTGTAGTGCAGTGTTTGGGCCTTGGCCAAAATGTGGCAAGGTTTACCTACGTGTGCTCTGATCTGCTTTTTAAAAGAGACCTGATACTATTTCCACCAGAACTGAAGATTTGCAGAAGTCTATGGATAGTAGATGTGGTGCGTGTAGAGTTTTGTGCTGGTCTTCTGTGGGAGGAGCCCACTGAGCTGTTCCTAAGGCAAGCTTGCCTGACAAAAGCAGTACCAACAGAGCACAAGGGGTCAGGACTTGGTGTAAACAGGTTAGGCAGACAGTATTGGTGCTGTGCTGTTTCCTGAAGTTTGTTTATGCTGAGGGGTAGGGGAAGGAAAAGGCACTAGCCTGCTCCTTTGTTCCTGGGGAGGGGAGTCCATGCTTGCTGCTGTCAGGGAAGCACTTTCAGAGGAGCAAATAACTTCTCCTCATGTGTCACAGGCATTTTTCAAATCACTGATTTCACACTCTGTCTCTGGGTCACTTGCCTGCTTGGAACATAGCAGTACACTTTTGGGCTCTATACTAGCCAGGCCTGCTGACTTTTAAAATTCCAAACCTCTGGGACCTGGTATGGCAAGGACCTGGACTCTTCCTCTGGGAAAGGGTCTCTCTGTGCTGGGACTGATGCAGGTTTGACCCAGAAAGCAGCTGTATCAGAGCAAAGAAGGCTAAACAGCCAGTGTCCAGCTTAGCTGCCCTCAGCTGGGTCTCTGTGCCTATGCTGAGGGGTAGGTATGTTAAATGGCACCTGCCAGCTCTTTTGTATCTGGAGAGGCAATGCCATCTCTCACAGATGTGCTCCAAGAAGAGGGAACAGTCTCTCTCCTGCATCTTAGGCAATCATCAGATCACACCTTCTGCCCCTGGGTTACCTGCCTGCCTTCTCTCAAGGAGTAGGGCAGCACCCTCATGGCTCTATATCAGCCACACTGTGGACCTCTAAAACTCCAGTCTTCGAGCCCCACTAGTTGCAAAAACTCATGAAAATCAGTCCTTCCAGTTTTCCCAGCCAATGGATTTGGGGAAGTGTTTTTCTTGTGGGATCCCCTCTGCACTCCTCCGTCTCTTGTCTCTCTCCATGACCAGGGCTCCCTCCCCTCTACAGCACCCACGATCTGTTTCTCCCCCAAACCATGTCTCCGCACTTCCTATTCTCCTTGAAGTGGCCTCTTTTCTCCCTCTAGTTGTTCAGTTTATTCTATCAGTCCTGAGGTCAATTTCTTGAGTATTCAGAATGATTTGATAGTTATCTAGCTGTGTTTGAGGGATGAGGCAAGCCTAGGGTCCTCCTACTATGCCATCATCTTACTCCCCCTCTCCTCTTTTTTTTTTTTTAATTTCTTGACTCATTGGTTTTCAGGAGTTCATTGTTTAATTTCCACATATTTGTAAATTTTCTAATTTTCTTCCAGTTATTGATTTCTAGTTTTATCCCATTGTGGTCTGAAAAGATAGTTTACATTATTTCAATCTTCTTAAATTTGTAAGGCTTATTTTGTGACCTAACATATGATCTGTCCTGGAGAATGTTCCTTGTACACTTGAGAAAAGTTTGTATTCTGCTACTGTTGAAAAGAATGTCCTGTATATTTTTTATATCCATTTTGTCTACAACATTGCTCAAGTCTGTTGTTTCCTTATTGATTTTATCTCTAGATGATTTATCCATTGATAAAAGTGGTATATTGAAGTCCCCAACTATTACTGTATTGCTATTTCTCCTTTCAGTTCTGTTAATATTTGCTTTATATATTTAGGTTTTCTGACATTGGAGTTTTCTCTATAGATAAATGATATATAGATGATAGATAGATAGATGACAGATAGATAGATGATAGATAATAGATAGATGATAGATAGATGATAGATAATAGATAATGATAGATATAGATACAGATGTATCTATATATATTTACAATTGTTATATCCTCTTTATGAATGGACTCCTTTGCCATTATATATGACCTTCTTTGTCTCTTGTGACAATTTTTTACTTAAGGTTTATTTTGTCTGATTTAGGTATAGCTACCCCTGCTCTATTTTGATCACTATTGTGTGGAATATCTTTTTCCATCTCTTCACTTTCAGCCTATGTGTGTCCTTAATGCTAATGTAGGTTTCTTGTGGGCATAAATTAGTTAGATCATGTTTTTTTTTTTTTAATTCATTCAGCCATTCTATTCTTTTGATTGGAGAATTCAACCCAACTACATTTAAAATAATTACCTATAGGCAAGGATTTACTATTATCATTTTGTTAATTGTTTTCTGACTATTTTGTGTGTGGGGGGGTTATTGTTGTTGTTGTTGTTCTTTTCTTTCTCTCTTGCTGTCTTCCTTTGTGATTTAATGATTTTTTAAAGTGGCATGCTTTGATTACTTTCTATTTAGTTTTCGTGAATGTACTACAAGAGGCTTACATAAAATTTTTAGTTATAACCCTTATTTGTAAAATAAGGAGGCTGGGCTATTTGATTTCTCTAATTTTATTTTAACATCTGTTATTTTTTCTGTATGCATATGTGATTATTAAGAGTTAATTTTCAGTTCATTAGGTAAGTTATTGAATGCAGGAAGAACTTACGTTTGAACAGAGAGCTTCAGTCAATAAACCGATGTAGGAAGTTATGGGATGGTGAGGGAAAAGTTAGGTAAGTTCCAGAGGTACCTCAATATGACATGCCCCAAATGGAACTCACTGTTTTCATCCTGCTCAGGATTATCTCTCTCCAGTTTATTCCTCCACAGAATTTTTAGAGTGTCTTTTTTTAATACAAAATAAATTTTGTCACTTTTCTTAAATGCTTAAATATAAATGGCTCATCATGTCTGTTATTATAAAGTCCAGACAATTTAGCATAGAATTTGAAGTCCTAGATTTTCTAGTTCCTGCCTACCTCTCTAGCCACAACACAAATCCCATCATTTTCCTATGCCTTATAGTAAGGTTGTGTTGAATTAATCTTCTATACATTCCTGTCTTTCTTTCTCACACTTAACTCTCTTTCTCTGTCCTTTTCAAGCCTTTGTATAACTTGTAGCAAACCCAAAGTAAAGTAAGCTACATTGAGACAGAATTCTCTAAGAGGGGTTGTTTATCTGATTTTGTCCAATCCAAGAAACCAAGTCCTTAATAGTCAGGTAGAGTCTGCCTATTGTAAGCATATTGATTTCAAAGTATCTAGAAATATATTTCAGCATAGAACTTTATTTGAGTAATGAAAGTATTTACTGAAAATGTCAATTCACTGTCTATAATAAAAAGTAAAAATGATTTACTCTAAATGGACAAATACCAACATCCATAAAGGATAGAGAGGGGGTTTGGATATTAGCCTTCAGTGTTCCTCACTAAGGGAGAGCTAATGATCTTTATAATGGTTTAAATTGGTTATTAGATTAGTTTAGTCTAGCCTGGTTCTCTTTCTGTGTCCAACATTAATCTCATCCCATAAAATTTGTTTGGAAAATCACTTTTGTTCCAAATTCTAATTACAAATGATGGAAATTTCTTATCATTTGCTCACAGTCTTCAAATACTTAATATTTATCCATCAATTTTACCCAAAGGCTGTGCCTCCTTCCAACATAACATGCAAATTTGCAGTTGATTTTGGAAGATCTCTGGCTCCTTAACCCAAAGGTTATGTATCTGCCTTCTCATAAACAGCTAGAATCTTTCTGACATACTAGCATCTATCATGTATTATAACAGAAAGGGCATTATAAACTCCCTTTGCAATCTGAACTGGGCTTTGAAGAATAGGTAGAACTAAGAGGGATAAGGAAGAAGAGAAAGGACATTCCAAGAAGGGGAAGTAGTATAAACAAAATCATGGAAGCAGGGTCTTGACTGTTGAATAAGGCAGTAATGAGGCAAGTCTGAATGGAGTAGAGGGTACATATTCAGGAAAAGTGGCATAAAAACTCCTCCTGCCAAAAATGTTCTTCCTTGTCTTTTTATCTCTTGCTAGCTGATACTTTCTGTTAGAATTCTCTCACCCAATAAATCTGGTTTAGGTGTCTTTTATTGCACTGTCATGACATCTTTTTCTTCCCTAGCAAATAATTTATCATATATGATAGCATTTTTTTCTGACTATTCATTTGTCATTTCCCCTGGACTAGCAGTGCTCAAATATTAGCCTATATCAGAATCACCTAGAGTAGAGGTCAACAAATCACTGTTCAAGAACCAAATCTAGCCAGATCCCTATTCTACAAATAGAGTTTTATTGAAGCATAGCCACAGTCATCTTGTTATATATTGTGTATGGCTACTTCAGTGCTGTAACAGCAGAGCTGAGTTGTTTTGACAGGGACCTATGGTCCACAAAGCCTAAAATATGTACTATATGGCTTTTAACGGAAAAAGGTTTGCATGTCACTGACCTATAGGGCTTGTTAAAACTTGCTGGGCCTCACTCCTAGAGTTTTTGATTTAGTAAACCAAGAGTAGGGCTCCATAATATGCATTTCTAGTAAGTTCACAGGTGATACTAATGTTGATGCTGCTGGTCTAGGACCACTAAGAATCACTGCCTTAGATCAGTGGATCTCCACCTTGGCTAAACATTAGAATGATCTGCAGAGCTTTTAAAAATTTACATGTACAGCCCACAACTAGACAAATTAAATCATAATTGCTAAGGGTAAGACTCAGATTTAAATACATTTACCTCTCCAGGTGATTCCAGTATGTGGCCTAGATTGAGAACTCTTACCCTGTAAGCTCTGGGAGGATAGTGTCTCTGCCTTAGATTTAGGCAAGTACCTGGCATATTGTTAGTGATAAAGTAAATGATTCATAAATGAATTAATATTCTTAATATTCTTACAGGCAAATAAAATTATAAATAGAACTCAAGATTTGATGGAGGCAATCCACTATTCCATTGAATTGGGTAACGAGTGTTTTGTAACATGAATCAACTTCTCCTACTTTCACCCTCCCCAGGAATTCAGCCATATTTAAAAATCAATATGGCCGGCAGACCACCAGGCTGTCACATGGTTCAGCAGATTTAATAAGAGGTGAGGAAGAACACAACTGACTCAGTCATTTTTAGGCAACAAACTGAAATTTGGACAGTTTCCCAAGATACTAAATCCAACAAAAGAATACATTTGTCATTCATGATGGACATACTATTTCTCTCAAAGCCAAAAATTAGAAGACTATTGTAAATGTGGAGCCTTTCACATGAAGAGAATAGCAGGAGGTAGAAGGAGGTCAGATGATTGTAAAAAGCACCTACTACATGGGGAAGGGGAGCATGAATTCTCTTAATTGGTCTATGTGTTTCCATGGTAAAAAGAAAAAAAAATGTTAATAGCCTCTTTTAAATTGTTCTCAGAAGAAAAATACATAAGGTAAATGTTACCCAGTATAGGAAAGCTAATAGTAGACAGGACATTCCCTTAAAAAATGAAATAAGAACAGTGGCACTATTTCCTTTCCTTTCACACAATCCACTAGCTTTATGCATCAAATAGCTCTGCCTTTGAAAACACTACTGCAGTAACCAGTTCACATGGGCAGCAAGCAGAATGAGAAGGCAAAGAGAAACAGGAGGAGGGTAGAAGCCAAGCTACTGGCAGTCCATTCTCTGAAGTTTGGGAGAGAAGATGGAAGTAAGGCCAATGAACTGAAAGGGAAAATAGTGAAATAATTATCAGACAAGGAAAGAAACAAGATAAAATGAAAGAGATTTTGAACAGAAGAGTTGGGAAAAGATATCAGTGAGACAGGATGGGGGGGAAGGGGAGACACCAAGCTTAGAGAATAGGAATGAAATAACAAAGGAAAAGAAAGCTGGAGATAGATTGTAGATAGTTGATGGTAGATAGAAGATACATACATACATGCATATGTACAGAGATATTTATATAGATAGATTTTTTTATCTTTTATTTTCCTCAGAGTAATAGCAGCAAAGAAAATCAGGCTTCTTTCAATGTCTAAATAAATGTCCAAAACCACTACAAATATTTGCCCAGACTCTGAATCAGAGATTTAAGAGCCAGATAAATTATTTAGCCAGCCATGAGCCTCAAAACTGATTGCTGTTTATACCTCAGGTTTCAACACCTGAGTAAAATGATTCACTATTGAAATTATTCTCAAGCCCAAAGTAAATAAGAGCATGTTTTCATGTATTTTGCAACATTTTCATCTTAATTAATAATGGGTCTATTTAATCATTATATGTTAGACAATGGGGTATATTTGGAGATGCTATTTCTGACAACCTTCCATGAAATACTGCCTTGATTTTTACAGTGAATTTGCTTATTTAGGCTTAAAAAAACATCTGGAAACTCTATGTTGTACTCTTGTCACAAAATACTATATTTCCACTGCAGAAAGAAATCTTCCAGAGGTTGAAACCACACCAGCTAGTGATAAAGTTTAGTATTTAAGGACTCATACATGTACCAGAATTGGGTTTTATATGTAGTTATATGCTATTTCATAAGACAGCAAAAAGACCTGTAAACAATATAGCATAATAAAATGTAAATAAAACTGTGTTAAAATCAGGACAAAGGAAAATAATTACAGTAAAAATAAGATGAAACGAGAGCCAAATCCAAATGCATATTGTGAAGCAAGGTATGCTGATTAGAAAGAAACAACAAATTTGGTTTCTAATGAATTAGCAGACAACAAGAAAGGGAAACATGGCTATATACACAATTTGCATTGTCTTTGAGATTACTTTAAGCCATTCTGAAAAAAATCACTTTTCCTGTTATCAAGAGAAGAATTTGCCTATGGGTCCTCATAGGGAGGATGCTGTGAAATGTCTTAAACAATACCTTAACAGCAACCTTACATGAAATACAACAGCCAGTTTCAAAGGATAGTTTCTTATAAGATCCCTATTGCAAAGACTTCAAAGCTATACCTTCTGATGATTAGCTAGAATGGAACTATGGAACTATTCTATTCTGCGGTTTTAACTTTCGAGGTACTTGGTAGATATCCTACAAGGACACCCACCTTAATAGAAGAAGACAACCTTAGTCTGGGAGCATGATAAGAGGGTACTCAGGGCAAGACAAAAGCTCTGCTCCATAAAAAGAAAATTGGGTTTACCTTAAGAGACAAATAGAAGATCAAAGCTACAATAATTTTAACCTGGAAAAAAATTAAGTATGTGTAACCAAATACCCACCTCAACTATAAAACTAATCTTAAAGCACCTGCAGCAGATGTGTTTACCAAATCTCATTTCTTAGGCCTATTACCCTCCATCCTGAGTATAGAAAATCTCTTCCCAGCCCCTTGAAGTACATGATTGGCACTCATCAATTAAATGTGAGAGTCCTTTATAGACTGAGGTAGTGAAAAGTCCCTGGACAATTTTTCCATCACTCTCTTCTATTACAATGCTATGGAGAAGACCTTAGGTTGGAATCATAGAATTATAAGATCACTGAATTGTTGAGTCACTTCATGGAAGACACACACCCCTGAGGAATTATCCAGAACCCCAGCAGACTTAAACTAAGTAAAAGATAGATTTTGTTGCACTAATCCCCTGAGATTTGTTACTGCAGCATAGGCTTAGCTTGTCATTATTAATACAGCATCCATATAAAGTCTATCTCCCTCTTGAACTCTCAGTAAACTGGTTACAAAATGTATTCTGAAGTCACTGAAAGTGTTGACCTACTCTATAGGATCCTTATCCATGTCAGTAAATGTTGGGTAACATCTACCATAAAAAAAACATAGTTTTGGTTTTGGAGTATTCTGTAAATTCCTTCTTTCTGGCAGTAAATAGGCCAGTGTCTAGTAACATCACTCTATCCGTCAGAGTCCTGGCAAAAAAACAGATGAAAGAAAACTACAGATGGTTTGTCACCTGCTACAGATGGTTTGTCACCTGATCTCTCTTTTCTCCAACCTTCTGATCTCCTGAAGGTATATCTCATTGGCTATATTGGACAAAAAGCCAGAACAGAAAGGAGGCTGGTATTATGGTCCAAAGAGACCCAACATCTAAGACAATAGAGGATGTAGATGGGAGGAAGATGCAACTACAGGGAGAAATGGAGTTTATCCAGGATAGCCACTCAAAGCTATGTCATTTTCATATTGGATAATTTACCTTTCTATTCCTTATAGGGGAAGAATAGTATAAAGTGATATTAAACCATTTTATGAAGCTTTGTTTTATACCTACTGGATATTATTATCTTAATAATCAAAATACTATTCCTATCAACTCTCAAGGTAGTATTAATGTAAGGTTCTGTATAAATACCAATATTAAAGGTTTATATTGAGCTCATGCTTTTAACACATAGCCTATTCCTCAGTGAAAAGTCAATTTTATGTAATACTTTTAAATTTTTTATATTTGTGTATAGTTGACATATGATGTTACATTAGTTTCAGTGTGATTTGACAAGTTTATACATTATGCTATGTTCACTCCAACTACAGCTACCATCTGTTTCCACACAATGCTATTAAAATATCATTGTCTATACTTCTTATGCTGTGCCTTTTATTCCTGTGACTTATTTATTGAATAACTGGAAGCTTGTATTTCCCACTCCACTTTACCCATTTTGCCCATCCCGTTACTCCCTCCCCTCTGGCAACCATCAGTTTGTTTCCTGTATTCTGCTTTTTGTTTATTCATTTCTTTAGATTCCACATATGAGCAAAATCATATGGTATTTGTCTTTCTCAGTCTGACTTTCTTCACTTAGTATAATACCCACTAGGTCCATCCATGTTGTCTAATGGCACAATCTCATCCCTTTTTTATGATGGAGTAATATTTCACTGTATATTTAATACTTATTCTTTTTTAAGATTTTATTTATTTGAGAGAGAGAGTGATTGAGAGAGAGAGCACAAGCAGGGGGAGGGGCAGAGGCAGAGGGAGAAGCAGACTCCCCACTGAGCAGGGAGCCCAATGCAGGACTCCATCCCAGGACCCTGGGATCATGACCTGAGCTGAAGACAGATGCTTAACCAACTGAGCCACCCAGGCACCCCATTAATACTTATTCTTTATCCATTCATCTATCAATGGACTCTTAGGTTGCTTCCGTATCTTGACTATTGTAAATAATGATGCAAGAAACATAGGGGTGCATATATCTTTTTGAATTTGTGTTTTTGTTTTCTTTGGGTAAATACCCAATAGTGAAAGTATTGGATCATATGGTATTTCTATTTTTAATTTTTTGAGGAATGTTCACACTGTTCTCCACAGTGGCTATGCCAATTTGCATTCCCACCGACAGTATACGAAGGTTTCTTTCTCTCCACATCTTCATCAACACTTGTTATTTCTTGTCTTTTTTATTTTAATCATTCTGAAAGGTGTAAGGTAATATTTCATTGTGGTTTTAATTTGCATTGCCCTGATAATTAATGATGTTGAGCATTTTTTCATGTGTCTGTTGGCCATTTGTATGTCTTCTTTGGAAAAATGGCTATTTAGGTCCTCTGCCCATTGTCTAATTGGATTGTCTGGGTTTTTTTTGTTTGTTTGTTTGGTTTTTTTGGTGTTGAGTTATATAAGTTCTTTATATATTTTGGCTATAAATCCCTTATCAGATATATCATTTGCAAATATCTTCTCCTATTTAGTAGATTACCTTTGTGTTTTGTTGACGGTTTTCTTTGCTGTGCAAAAGCTTTTATTTTGATGTAGTCCCAATCATTTACTTTCGTTTTTGTTTCCCTTGTCTTAGGAGACATCTAGAAAAATGTTGCTATACCCAATGTCAAAATTCCTACCTGTATTCTTTCCTAGGAATTTTATGGTTTCATGTCTTGCATTTAAATATTTAATCCATTTTAAGTTTATTTTTTGTGTATGATATTTAAAAAGTTATCCAGTTTCATTCTTTTACTTGTAGCTGACCATATAATCCTAGGTTTCTCTCTGGGGTTTCTATTCTGTTCTATTGATCTGTGTGTCTATTTTTGTGCCATTGCCATACTGTTTTGATTACTACAGCTTTGTAATATATTTTAAACGTGGAATTGTGATGGCTCCAACTTTGTTTTTCTTTCTCAAGATTGCTTTGGCTATTCAGGGTCTTTGTGGTTCCATAGAAATTTTAGGATTATTTTTTCTAGTTCTGTGAAAAATGCTGTTGGTATTTTGATAGGGATTGCATTGAATCTGTAGATTGTTTTGGGTAATATGGACATTTTAACAATACTAATTCTTCCAATCCATGACCATGGAATACTTTTCCATTTGGTTGTGTCATCTTCAATTTCTTTCATCAAGGTTTATAGTTTTGAGAGTACAGGTCTTTCACCTCTTTGGTTCAGTTTATTCCTAGATACTTTATTCTTTTTGGTACAATTGTAAATAGTGTTATTTTTTTAAAATTCCCTTTCTGCTATTTTGTTATTAGTATATAGAAATGTTACTGATTTCTGGGTATTAATTTTGTATTTTTCAACTGTACTGAATTCATTTATTATTTCTAGTAATTTTCTGGTCAGGTCTTTAGGATTTTCTATGTATAGTATCATGTCATCTGCAAATAGTGACAGTTTAACTTCTTTACCAGTATGGATGCCTCTTATTCCTTTTTCTTGCATAATTGTTGTGGCTAGGACTTCCAGTACTATGTTGAATAAAAGTCATGAGAGTGAACATCCTTGTCTTGTTCCTAATCTTAGGGGAAAAGCTCTCAGTTTTTCATCATTTCACCATGATGTTATCTGTGGTTTTTCACATATGGCCTTTATTATGTTGAGGTATGTTCCCTCTACCCCACTTCATTTTATGTAATACTTAATAAGATTCTCCACAAATTGAGGGGCGCCTGGGTGGCTCAGTTGGTTAAGCGACTGCCTTCGGCTCAGGTCATGATCCTGGAGTCCCGGGATCGAGTCCCGCATCGGGCTCCCTGCTCAGCAGGGAGTCTGCTTCTCCCTCTCCCACTCCCCATTTGTGTTCCCTCTCTGGCTGTGTCTTTCTCTGTCAAATAAATAAATAAAATCTTTAAAAAAAA